>NC_058377.1:34567795-35169295 GCF_018350175.1 Felis catus
GAAAACACCATATTTCATGAGATATATACATGGCAAAAGGCTTATTTGTAGCATAGATGAGACAAATGAAGTCATGATTTCAATAAAGGAATTATATAACATATATGATAATTTTAACTTACTAAGAACTTGAGTCAATTATTTTATATTTTATCTGTAAGACATTAAATTGCAAAATGTTTATCTCTGTGCTAATTAGGATTAATTATAACCATATAAACAAACACTGGACATCTCTTTTAAATGTGTGAAAAAATTTTTTACGTTTTTATTTATTAATTTTGTGTGTGTGTGTGTGTGTGTGTGTGTGTGTGTGAGAGAGAGAGAGAGAGAGAGAGAGAGAGAGAGAGAGCGGGGGAGAGAATCCTAAGCAGGCTCCCATGTTGTCAGTACAGAACCTGATGTGGGTTGGATCCCAAGAACCATGGATCATGAACTGAGCTGAAACGAAGACTCAGATGCATAACGAACTGAGCCACTGAGATGCCCCTAAATGTGTGAAAGCATTTATTAGGTATTCATTGTTTCACTCTTAAAAATAGGCTTTTATTTACATTTCCTAGTTCCTTAAGGTTGAGATGAATATCATGGGTGAAAAAAAGATTAATATAAAGTACTAGAAAATTAAGTAATACCTTTACCTGGTGATGGAAGTGGGAACAAGCCCATCAACTCTGTTAGCCTGCATTCGTTTATCCACACACAAAAAAATAATATAAAAAAGTATGTGACTTCACCATAGTCATCTGTGATAACCTAATTCTCACAGACTATCTCAGACTAACAGACTGGAAAACTTTGTATAAAACTTTATTTTCCATAGCCTTTTTCCCCCCCAGAACCCCTGAAGTGTTTTTCTTTAAGCTATTAAAGTTACATCAGCTTATTAGACCCTATTACCAGAAGGTAACAAGATTTGCTTCACCTTTTAAACTCAAGATATAAAGAATGTTAGGGTATTGTGAAGCAATTATTTATTCTCGTTAAGATAAAAGATTCAAGAATTTAGTGTTGCCATTAAATTTGTTAGACAAATGGATATAGTTTAGGATTAAATCTATTTAGTTCTACTAGCATGATATAGCCTGGCAGGAAAGCAAAGGGGTACCACAATTCCATTATTTTGGAGTTAAATCTTAAATACTGAGCACACACATTCCACTAAAGATTAAGAAACATTTCATTTAGTTCTTGACTTGCCACATGGATTTGATTACTTCTAAATTTGATAGAATCTCATGGAGTGAGTCTCTTCAGTTCCAGGGGAGAACTCTAAAGCTTTGATTGGAATGTCTCCGAATGGTGCTACATGCAAATCAAGTTAATGTGTAGGCACCTCTGTAGATTTTGATTCTCAGGAAAATAACTTCCTGCAATATTTCTTTTTCACATAATAAATGACTTGTAATAAATTTCCTGTAAGGAATGCATAGCCAGCAATATCAGAATGAGTATAAAATTTCATATGGTCATATGCATTATTTTAAATTTTACTATATTTAGTAAATGTTATTGAAATCTTATGGAATTTAAATATTGCATTCTAATCCATGATCACAATAATGAGAAGTTTAGGTCACATATAAGAAAAGTGAATCTTTTATCTCCTTATTTGCTAAAAAAAATATATAGGCCAAACATTTCTTCAAATATCATTTCCTCAGAGGGAACTTCTCTGAACACCCCAGCTACCCTTCTTTGTCATTGTCTATCCCTTTATCCTGCCTTAATTTTCTTTTCAATGCTTATTTTTACTGATGATATATGTTAATAAGTTTATTCTGAATCTCACTAGAACAAAACTTAACTACTGTATCTCTAGTACTTAAATTTCTCAGTCAATATTTGTTATCTAAATGTATAAACTCATGGTATTTTCAAGAGCCCTGTATTAGACAACTTTGGTTGAAGTGATCGTTAATAATGACAAAGGTGAAAGATTACTCATACTCAATAACCTATTTTATAATAGGTTAAAATAACCTATTTTATTTATAAAATAAAAAAAATATTAATAATGTTGTTTACTATGGTTGTTGGTTGAATATATCAAATGAGCCTAAAAGAGAGTACTGTACACAGTGCTCGAATTTACTAAGATTGCTATCATTATCATCACTCTGACTTTATTTTTTGAATCAGTGACTTAAACTAACCTCAAATTTGATCATATTCTTTAATTTGTCTTCCAAAAGGAGGAAACAAACTTAACTGCCTCAGATCATCTTTATTCAATTCATATATCAACTATGTAACTAAACTTATAAATAAACAATAGACTGGAAAATATTTAAAAATTGGACTCTATCACATTTCTATAGCACTAATCACTTTCCTTATAGGCATATATTTACTAAAGATTCATTTTATAAATATATATGAAAAAATATATATGTACATATATAATGTTATATGTTATAGTAATCATCAAAAGAAGCCAGAAAAAAATAGATTGCTGAATTAGTTGTAAACGTGGATTCCTGAGTTATAAAGAATGCTCTACCAGTTTAGATGCCTGAAGAAAAAAAGAATAGAGTATTGGGTTCAAAGGATGTATAGAAAAGATAATTAATGTACCTATGTGTATGGTCACAAAACATGTAGATCTTTGTTTTTCCATTGTAATGCTCATTAGAGAGAATTATTCAGAGAGAAATTTTTCAGTTATGAATGTACATGACCCATCCCATAGATGTCAGCTTCTTTTTTTTAAATATCTATTTATTTTTGAGAGAGAGAGAGCAGGGGTGGGGAAGAGAGAGATGGAGACAACGAATACCAAGCAGGCACCACACTACCAACACAGAGCCTGACCCTGGGCTCAAACCCACGAACCAGGAGATCATGACCTGAGCTGAAATCAAGAGGTGGAAGCTCTACCTCCTGAGCTACCTATGCATCCCAATGTCAGCTGATTTCTTTTTTTTTTTTTCTAATTTTTTTTCAACGTTTTTTATTTATTTTTGGGACAGAGAGGGACAGAGCATGAACGGGGGAGGGGCAGAGAGAGAGGGAGACACAGAATCGGAAACAGGCTCCAGGCTCCGAGCCATCAGCCCAGAGCCTGACGCAGGGCTCGAACTCACGGACCGCGAGATCGTGACCTGGCTGAAGTCGGACGCTTAACCGACTGCGCCACCCAGGCGCCCCTGTCAGCTGATTTCTATCTGTAGCTTCCTCATCCCCATTTTTGCATGACTGGCCCAATATATTTGCCCAATCATTGATTAACATAACTCCTATAACACATTGAGTATTGGAAATAAGAGGTTTGTAGGATTGATTCCTCCACCTTAACTTCAAGTGGTCTCACATTCTCACCAACTCAGACTTTCCTATGTTGAAAGCCTAGTTACTAGGGGAGAAACACTTCCAATAAGGATTTTAGTAGGGATCCCTTTAGCATGAAGTTACAAATATAACTGATTCACTTTGGATCCCCTATGATAGTAAGATAATGGTCACATTACTAGGAGACACTAGGCTTGTTGCTCTGGAGACAGGACAATAAAAGTAGAGAGGATTCTGCCTGGAAGTCAAGGGGTTCACTGTGGCAATACCGCCTGCTTTGCCTGGCCCATTGAACCAGCATATGCTAATGACAGCAACCATGGCCTGGTAAAGACAAGACTACTAAAGTTTTAGAACTCTAAGAATAAAGGTCTTGGGTCATTCCATTAATAAAGCACAAAGACTAGTCAAATACTGGCTAAAAGTAAGGGAAATGTCGAAGAGTAATAGAATAGAGCAGCAGTGAATATTGATAATGGTGTCAGGGCAAATCAGATGAAGCAGCAGAGGCTGTAGTTTGCTTTACAGATCCTTGTTCCTTAAATCTTTCAGACATTAAGCAAGCTAGCACCTTGAGGGAGATCAGAAATAACTGAATTTTACCTCAGCTATCCCCTGCTCTGCCCCGAAAAGAAACGAGGGTATATTGTCCTCACAATTATGGAGACCCCATATTATAGTATGAACGCCAGATATGAAGGGTAGTAGTATATCTCTGTAGTGCTAGAGTTGGAATGTATCATTCTTCCCACATTCTCCACTTCAGATCTTCCAGGCTTTACCAGTGATTTGTTGTAGCTGCCACTATGGTAATTTGACCTGTGTGGGATCTCACATACTCCATATAAGGACATCTTTACAACTCCTTGCCTCCTGCTTGCATTTCCTACCCAGGGGATTTCCTAAGGAGTATTTCATGGGCTTCTTCTTGGTTTTTATATATGCACAGCCTAAAAGTAGTCTTGTGCTAACACTCCACTGAGCAACACTTTTATTAATAGGAGATGTGAAACCATGGGTAAGCTCTTCTGCCTTTCTCATCCCATGATAGTCAGGCCTATGAGAACTGAGAAGTAGTATATTTGAATTCTATCAGAGCATCCTAAAGGATAAAAAGAATAATTTAGCAGCAGTCAATTCACTAAAATATTCTCTAACCTATTTTACTTTCCTGTCCCTCACTTCTACTCCCTGGGATGGAACTACCTAATAAAACAATAGCAATTAAGCACTCTGCCTCAGACTTGCTTTCTGGGCACCACAGGCTAAGATAAAAATCCCTTTTTGAATTGCATGATTTCTCAAGTAAGAAGAAAGGAAAGTGTAGTTTGAAGATGTAAAAACTGTGAACAGAAATAGCACTGGTATTCTCTACTAAATGATTATGTATGGACTTTATGTTTAGAACACCATTCTGCTTTTAAATAGATCATACTGATTTTTCTAACTTTATTACTTTACATAATAATTTAAGATCCAAATAGTAGACATCTATTGTTGATCAAAATCTGTGAATTATGGTCATATTTAAAACATACTTTATAATATTTTTAAGATTAATTAACATCATGGAATAATCTGTTATTATTTAGAATGTTATGAGCATACTAAATATAATTTCCCACTAATTTTTTAAAGAAATCCTTATTAATTCTCTTCATGTGCCATCCATTATAAGAAATAAATCTAAGAAGTGAAAAAAAATATGTCTGAATTCTGTGGTGAATATGCCCAGATATAACAAAAGATTTAAATGCAGGCTAAATTTTTAAATTTAAGAGCAGAACTTGTTTCAATCCCTTCATACCATAAAAAAAATATATCTATCCTCCTTTTTTCAGGTTTTTATTTTATTTTATTTTATTTATTTTATTTTATATGTAAGTTTACTTATTTTGAGAGAGAGAGAATGAGACAGAGAGAAAGCACAAGGGAGGAGCAGAGAGACAGAGAGAAAGAGAATCCCAAGTATGCTCTACACAATCAGCATGGACCTCAACTCAGGGCTCGAACTCATGAACTTGGAGATCATGGCCTAAGCTAAAACCAAGAGCCAGACACTCAACCTACTGAACCACCCAGACACCTCTAGGTTTTTCTATTTAAAATGAATCCCTCTTTCCTCTCTCACCTGCTCTTGCTCTCACTCTTGCTCTTTGATTCTTTGCTACGACCACACTCTCTGGCAAAGGGTCTGCAGTAGAACTATGACAACACTAGAATTTTCCTAAATTCCTTCTGTGGTGGTATCATCTCTTGGCAGACTCCTTATTACAGAATGGATGTCTGGCTCCATAATTCATAAAAATATTAACTTACCTGAATTCTTGTGTTAAAATAATACATGTCATAAAGTATATATATATGCTTTACAATATAGTAGGGAGTTCCAGTGGGAGCAAACTATCTCAGATGATAAGCTTTCATTAATCATAGATGTCAATATTAGTAAACAAAGGAACACTGACATTCCCTAAAGCAGGAACCACTAGAGAGGAGGGAAAGTTAAAAGATATATATGACAAAATCAGATATTCTTAAGAGTAAACCTGATGTTGTAAAATATTAAATTGTGCTAGAAATCTTTAGAGGGATAATATTTCATTGTTTTAACAGCTTCACTTTGTCATGTTTACATGCTTACACACCAGAATAAATAACGTTCTATTACATTTGAGAGCTGATTTTTATCCAGTTACATGATTCTCTAGAGTAATGAAAACTCACCTAAACATCATTTAACCCACTTCTTGGCTGAGTTACCTAGAGTTTAGTAAGTAGCATACAAAGAATAGTTACATGCTCCAACAAAAATGTCTCTAAATTCAAAGAAATCAAAACAAAAAGAAAGTAGTCAATTGTGGCAATGCATTTAAAAAGAAAGAAAAAGGACAATAAAATGTATTTAGACAAAAGATTAAATAAAATATTATTTTATCCTTGCCAAGTCATAAGACAGGCTTATCATAGCTCTCTGCTCTTGTATGATAAAGTCTGTATCACATGGTATTCTATTCATATTTGCAAATGATATTATAACATATTATTTTTCTATAATAAAGAATTTTAAGCCTCAGAAAAATGTTAATTTTCTAATTTCTCAATATATGTCAACTAATTCCTACATGTCTTTTTTTTTTAATTACATTACAGATTCTCCAGGAGAAAAATCCTTCCAGCATGGCATTTAGCAACAATCAGGATGTGTGGAGTTTTGGTAACATGACTGTATTGATTCTCACCAATCCTGTTTCGTCATTTAGTGCACAGAGGGACTACATTTTCCACAATTGTATGTAATTAAATTAGTACCTTATGACTAGTTCTGGATAACAGAATGTGGGCAGTAGTGTATACCTTACTTTGTCCTGGTCCCTATAATTTCCTGTGAGAGCCTTGGCTAGGAGCTGAACCTCATCCTGATGACTATAAGTAAAGGATTTCAGATGTTGAAGTCACATAGTAGAAGGATCCTGGTATCCAGAATAAATACTATATGAGGGCACCTGGATGGCTCAGTTGGTTAAGCATCTGACATGAGTTCAGCTCAGGTCAGGATCTCACAGTCCATGAGTTTGAGCCCCACAATGGTCTCTGTGCTGACAGTGTGGAGTCTACTTGGGATTTTCTGTCTCCCTCTCTCTCTGCCCCTCCCTGACTTGCTCTCTCTCTGTCTCTCTCTTTCTCTCTCTCTCTCTCTCTCTCTCTCTCAAAAATAAATAAATAAATATTTAAAAAAAAGAATAACTACTAGATAAAAGTTTCAAGAAACATTCCTCACTAGCATTAGACAGTTAAATTAGGGGAAAAATTTTAAAAAGTAATCCTGTGTTTGGTTAATCCACTGAAATTTAGAAACTGCTCATTTTAGCAGCCAATATAGAATACAATACAGTGATCCCAAAGTTATACTACAAGAAAAAAGTGGATATATGTTACTCCTCATTTAATTTCAACCATCTCAGATACATTCACCTAATGAAGCTCTATTGAATAGAAATGGGATAATTGACTCTGATTGATGAGTTCTGTGACAATCTGAACATGTGAGTTATGGAAAATCATAATCCCTACCGGGACCTGAAACCCAGTTTCTTCTCTAATTTCCAATCATAGAAATGTAATTAAGGTCATTTATCTCTCAGGAGGCAATATGTTACCTCTGTCTTCCACTACGACTCTGCCCAGTTGTCTTCCTAGAGCTTCAATTTCCAACTATTTAGAATAAAAATGTTGATTTATATTGTTTACTTATAATAAAGATGTTGAAAAATAAAGATGGTGATTTTTATGAGAAAGTGTATTTTTAACACTCAGTATGGGGATACACTGAAAATATTAATGATATACTAAAAGCAAGATATATTTTTTGAAATAAAAAAAGAAAAGCAATTAAGCATTCCGGAGGGAATGTAAAGATAATATACAAGAAAGTTGCAAAAAACATTTGAAGCAAGGTAAAATATGTAATGATTTCAGTAATTTATGGAATTTAAAAAGAAGATGTTTCACCTTTAGAATTAACCTATAATATAACATGCAGAAGACAAAAATATTACCAGTGTTTTTAACCTGGATGATGTGAAAATAAAGATATAGTTTTAAAAATTGGGATGTAAAAGGGAGGAGTAGACATAGAGTCAAGGATAGTATTACTAATATTTTCATATTTATATAGAGATGAATCAAGTGATACTGGATAATTAAGAGGTTAATAGTTGTAAGGGGAAGTTGATAGAATAATATTGGAAATAATGTAAGGGGTTCACAGCTTCATCTTTCATAGCTAAGAGTCAATAGATAATGTCCAGAATTAATGCAAGAAATTGTAGCATAGGTATGCTATTTAACATCATTGGGTAACCAAGAAGAGGAAATAGATAGTTAAATCTGTTTCTTTCCAAGTATGGGGAAATTTGACAACAGACTTTTGTTTTTTATTATGGTTTTTGGTACTTAATTTTATAACTATATGCATGTTTTACTTCTTTTTTCTTTGTTTTCCTAACAAGAGATGGAAATGGCAAGAGAAGAGAAAAAAAGACTTAAAGAAAACAGTAGTAGAAAGTACTGGGTAGAAAAACAGTTGTAGAAAGTACTGAATAGAAAGCAAGCTGCCTGACAAGCCAAAACATGGCACATTTAGAAACCTCTAACTTCTGAATGTAGGTGGAAACATAGGTGGACAGGTAATCAGTGTGAGGAGATATTCTCCCACTTTTGTGTGACATTTTAGTGAGCCCTCTTGGTTGAGATAAATAGAAGAGCAACAAATATTTTTAACTCATTAGTAGTTGCCTTTTAAATATATTTTGTTATAAGAAGCTAGTTTTTGGAGAGGTAGTAAGCAAATTTTCATAGGATCCAAGGAGTATCCTGGTTGGAAAGAGATGAAGATATTCCAGATATTTAGTGTTATTAGATTTTGTTTTCATGAAGATTGGAGATGATCCAAGTGCTGTATACCAGCAAGCAGTAATTAGGGACACCAAAAGCAAAAACAAGATGAAGAAAGAAAAAGAAATCTTTATGAGGATGCTTTACACAAAAAATCACATTCCCCTTTCAAAAGCATAAGTACCTAATTGTATAAACTCTTCTACAGGGACACCTAGCTTCTCAAGTTATGGGTGAATACTTGCCTCATCACCACAATAATCCAATAATTATTGGCCAATAAGATATTGGTATCTAATCATATAATCATAAGCATCATCTCTGTGATCGTTTTTTGTTGTTGTTGTTGTTGTTGTTGTTTTTACAGGCATCTGCTACATAAAATAACTTGACACTATGCAGAAACTATGAATACAGATGGCTCCTAGGAGTGCTATAATTTCCAACTTTGTTGAATAGGTTCCCCTACTGGGTATCTCTCCCTCTAATGGTCTTCATGTTCTCATCTACATCTATTTTGTTAATCCATCAATATTTGCTGTATCATCATGTTGACTTAATACACAGTGGATATACAGTGGGAACACTCCCATTTACATATGCAGAATCAAAAACTAAGCATCTTTATTATATATCAGATCCCAGAAGAAATGAGTTACTTTCTTGATCTTCTTGCTGTCAATATCTGGTCTGCTGCCATTTTCACTTTAATGGCCACCTCATGTTGCTGTAGTGTTATTTGTTAAGGCTGATGCTTCCCAGAATTCCAGATTGAAAGACCAACACAGTTTTTCTGTTTCCCTTGGCTTCTCTGACATTATCTAAGGATTCTCTAATGTAGCTCCCTTCTTTTCCATCATTTAACAGCCAATTAAGTATTGTGTTTAAGTATTTTCTCTGTATAGTAGGAAAATAGTTCTATGTATCCTATTCTTTCCCCACTCTATAATTTTTGGTTAAATTCTGATCTCTACTAATATATAAAAAAAGTAAAGTTTTAAAAATTAAAACAACACACACAAAAAAGTCAACTGTCCAGTTTTTGCATTTGAAAGTCATAGTTTTTAAGACTTGTTTTGAAAATCAAACTTTTTTTTTACTTTTTATATTCAGTGAATTAACTTGTGCTCTTATGTTCCAATTTTACACATTGTTAACAGAAAAATAATGCATCATCATTGTAGTTCACATTAACTAACAAAAACCCCAAAAAAGTTTATATGATGTTAAATGGAGGACAAATAATTTGGTTAGACTTCTGAAAAAGATGACAATGGGTATTTAAAAAATGCTATTAACTGAATTTGGCTCATGCAAGCCAGAAAGTCCAAATGAACTGCAGGAATTAAATCAAATGCTCCCTAAAAATATGACACAGTAACAATAAACTTTTGGGGGAAATAGTAGACAGTACTTATAATCAGCGGTGGGGTAACTGAACCTGAAGATTTATATTAAGTACAAGGCTAAGATATAGAATCAAGGATAAAACAACTTGTGTAATTATTAGTTAATTATTACAAAGAAAGAAAGAATATTTATAGTTTTTCCAAACTAAGTAAATGAAAAATGATTATGTTATGATTTACTATGGGTAAATACAGTTAATTCTCTATTCATTAAACCTCCATGATTTTATTTTATTTTTTTTAATGTTTATTTATTTTTTTGAGACAGAGAGAGACATAGCATGAATGGGGGAGGGCCAGAGAGAGGGAGACACAGAATCTGAAGCAGGCTCCGGGCTCCGGGCTGTCAGCACAGAGCCCATCGCGGGCTGCGAGTTCCTGGACTGCGAGATCATGACCTGAGCCGAAGTCGGCCACTCAACCGACTGAGCCACCCAGGCGCCCCAAACCTCCATGATTTTAAAGTGCAAAGAAAGAATACAGCGGGCAATTTCATGGCTGTATAGCTGTCCAAACAATGTATAATTTGGACCAAACAAGATAGGAACTCATTTTTTGTTGGGTGGTGGGGACATTGGGGGGGTGTTGTTTCTCTGCTCTTCCTATTAATATTTCCCATTGTGGTAGGGTCCCCTCCCTAAGGAAAGAAAAAAAAAAAAAGAAAAAACCTTAAGGCAACAGGGGCAATACACATAGGTGACAACATCCTTCACAACCTTGTAAGAGATCACTTAATCAGACTACATGTTTGTCAAGGGTTACCATATATGGGAGACAAAGAAGTAAAAAATATATAAAAAACTGTGCCACGTGGTGTTCAGGACTCAGTTCTTTGGGTATGAGACCAACTGAATGGTGCCAGCAGGAATGAAGTTGCTTCCTGGAAAGAAAAGCCTTGGTGTCATGTCTCTCCATGCAAGAATCCTACTACATTACCTCCTAACACTTGGCAACCTCTGATCACTGATATTTTTACCATCTTTTTCAGAATGTCAGATAGTTGCATTCATACAGTATGTAGCATTTTCAGACTGATTTCTTTCACTTGGTAATATGCATTTAAAATTGCTCCACGAATTTTAATGGCTTGATTGCTGATTTGTTTATAAAAACTGATAATATTTCATTGTCAGGGTATACCATGGTTTATTTATCCATTTACCTACTGGAGGCATCTTGATTATTTCTAGATTTTGTAAATTATAAATAAAACTGCTATAAATACATGTGCACAATTTATTATGTGAACATACCTTTTTATTTTATTTTGGTAAATTCCAAGAAGCACAATTACTGGATTATGTATTGAAGAGTATGTTTAGTCTTGTAAGAAACTACTAAACTGTCTTACAAAGTGGCAGTACCATTTTGTCTTCCCACAAGCAAATAATGAAAATCCTGTTAGTCTACATCTTTGTAAGCATTTAGTGTTGTCAGTGTTCATTTTTTGGCCATTCTGATAGTTGTGTGGTAGTACGTTATTGTTGTTTTAATTTGCAATTCCCCAATAGCATAAGATGCTGAAGATGTTTTCATATGCTTACTTGCCATCTACATTTTTTTTTTCCATGAGGTGTCTTTTCAGGTCTTTTGTTCATTTTTTTAATAGGGTTGTATATTTTCTTATTATTGAGTTATCAGAGTTATTTTATATTTTAGATAACAGTCTTTTATAAGTTATATCTTTTGCGTTTTCTCCCAATCTGTGATTTGCCTTCTCATTATTTTGAGATTGTCTTTTGCAAAGTTTAATTTTAATGAAGTCTAGCCTATCAATTATTTTTTTTTATTAATGATGCCTTTGGTATTATATTTAGAAATTTATCATTATACCCAAGTTCATCTAGTTTTTCTCTTATGTTATCTTCCATGAGTTTTACATTTTTGCATCTTAAATTCACATCAATAATTCTAACAAAGGAAAGCAACAGATTAAAGTCACAATCTAAATTCTAAAGTATTCTAAAATAACTCTCCAGGTGGTTACTAGAGGCAGAAAAGTGGAGGAAATGGAAAGATATTGCTCATAGAGTACAAAGTCTCAGTTATGTAGGATGAATAAATTCTAGAGATCAAATGTACAGCATGGTGATTATAATCAATAACACTGTATTGTATACCAGATATTTACTAAGAGTAGATCTCAGGTCTTCTTACCACAAGAAAATAAAAATAAAAAACCAAGGCAACTGTAAGATGAATATGTTAACTAACTTGACTAGAGTAATCTTTTGCTGTAATCATACACATATACACACATCATGTTGTATACTTTAAATATATAAATTTTATTGAAAACAATAAAATAACTCTTCTGGTTTTCTGAAAAAACTTACATTTATATATATCAGTTAATACTCAGCTATGATAAAGACACACAATAGATGCAGATTCTAAATGATATTGATGGTCAAGAAGCTAAGTTTAAAGAGCTAGACCTAAGATTGTTTTGTCGTTCTTTGAAACTTTAAAATATGTAACTTTGTGAGAAACTAAAAAACTTTTTATTAAAAATGGCATTTTTGGGGCGCCTGGGTGGCGCAGTCGGTTAAGCGTCCGACTTCAGCCAGGTCACGATCTCGCGGTCCGTGAGTTCGAGCCCCGCATCAGGCTCTGGGCTGATGGCTCAGAGCCTGGAGCCTGTTTCCGATTCTGTGTCTCCCTCTCTCTCTGCCCCTCCCCCGTTCATGCTCTGTCTCTCTCTGTCCCAAAAATAAATAAACGTTAAAAAAAATTTTTTTAAAAAATGGCATTTTTATTAAGAGGCTTAGTTATGTGTTTAATAACCATTATTTCTTATTATATCATTTTAGTATACCTTAGTATACTTTAGTATAGCTTACTAGTAAACTAGTAAGTATACTAAGTATACTAGTATAGTATACTTTAGTATAGCTTTAGTATAGCTTAGAAAACCTAAGCTATACTGTAATAATTAATATTTAAATTAAATTTTATACTAATATAATTTTTATAATAATCATGTTTAAATTTAATTTTACTAAATTTTCAGTTCACGTGGAAGCTAACAGTACTTTTTTATTGATTTTTTATTCTTCTTAAAATCCTCTAAAATTGTCTTTTCTCTTACATGTAATCACCTACAATTTCTTAAGGATGTCAAACCTTACCAGTATATCAATTTATTCATTTATTCCTGGTTTAGTCATATAACATTTATTGAGCATTGATTATGTTTTCAACACATAAGATTTAAGGAAATTAAATCTCTTTCCTATATGAATGATCACTTCAGGGGAGATATAGATATATAACAATGGCAGTTTTAGAGAACTATGATGATAATAGGGTTAGCTGCAGATTATACCTGTAGCACAGAGAAAATAATTAGCTCTCGTATGAATTAACAAGGTATTTGAGATGAGTCTTGAAAACCAAATATAGTCATTCAGGTTGAGAAGAGGTGAGATAGGTTGTCAACACTTAGAGGAGGAAATCATTGGGGAGCTTGGAGCAATAATCAGGGCCAGCTCATAGAGTCTTTTATGCCAACATAATGAATTTGTAGGCAATACTGACTAATTAAATTGTTTTAATATTTTACACAGAGGAATAACAACATCAGGCTTTGCATTTTAAAAGATTTCGCGAATAATAATCTAAATGCATTAATTTAAGTTCAATGTATTTTACTGTTGTCTAGTGCCAGGTACTAGGAATACAATACTGAAAAAGGCAAAAGGCCTATAATTAGATGAAAAACAGAATTTGAACAAAAAGATTAGAAATATCAGAATATATCAATCTAAGAAGAAACAATCTAAGATAATTTGTGTAAAACTTGGTAATCTAAGAAAGATAGCCATGATAAAAAAAGCAAATATTTAGAAATTTATGGTGGCAGAGTTTGATTGGCATCAGAAGATGTCGTGTTATATAATACATAAAGATAAAAAATAATTTATCAAAAAGGCACAAGATGCTAGCAATGACAGCAAGATAGTTAAATAGAAACTTTCAGCTCCTATCTCCACAAAGGCACTGATTTAACAACTATCCATTGATGACAATACCTTCATGAGAATTCTGGAATCCACTAGAGAAGTTACAGCATCCCAGTAGAGTACATAAATGAGAACAGAAGCATTGAAAAGAGTAAAAAGAATAGTTTCACTTCATCCATGTCACCCCTCACCCAAGTTAGCACAACGCAACACCAAGAGAGATCCTCTCAGCATATAAATTTTCCTATGGGAAAAAGAGAGAGTGAAGTGACACATGACTTTTCCTACCTGAGAAACCTGCTTTTGTCATGCTATATGCATGGAGGAATTAGTTCTATTGTTTAGAAGTAGCTAAGAACAAAGAAAATTAGCAGAGGCTCTAAATGATCAGTTCCCTAATTTCAGCACATGGCCTGCTTCCCGCAGTAGCAAGTTTACCCACAGATCCCAAAAGCAGTGCAGATGGCTCATATATAGACCTCACCAACCTGCCCACCAAGAACCTCCAACAAAGCTGACTGGTGAAGGACTTGCCCTGCCAGAGCGTTTGTAAAGACCAGAAGAGATGACTGTTTTTTTTCAAATGCACCAAAGTAAATAAAAAATAATCATGAAAACTCAGGGGAAAATGATATTAGCAAAGGACAAAATAAAGCTTAAAGAAATGGAGATCTACAAACTTCCTGGCACATAATTTAAGATAATCATTTTAAAGAAGTTCTGTGAGCTACAAGAGACAAATGACTAAACAAAATTAAGAAAACAACATATGAGCACAATGAATAGTTCAAGAAAGAGACACCATAAAAAAGAACCAAACAAAAATACTTGAGCTGAATTATACAATGACTGAACTGAAAAATTCAGTAGATAACTTCAACAACAGATTTGATCAAGCAGAAGAACGAGCAAACTCAAAGACTAATCATTTGAAATTATACTGTCAGAAGAGTAAAAAGTAAAAAAAAAAAAAAAAAAAAAAAAAGTGAAGAAATCCTAAGGGACTTATTGTACATCATCAAAAACAACAACAACAACAACAACAACAATAAACCAATATACTCATTATAAAAGTTCCAAAAGGAGATGAGAAAGAAGCAGTAAGTTCATCTAGAGAAAAATGGCTGAAAACTTCCCAAATCTGGGGGGGGGGGGAGGGGGGGGGATAGACATCCAGACTCATGAAGCACAAAATATCCCAAATAGTTTGAACTTAATGAAGTATACACTGTGACATGTCATAATTAAATTGTCAAAATTCAAAGATAAAGAGAACTTTGAACAGCAAGAGAAAAATGACTTGTCATATGCGAGGAAACTATCTTAAGGCCATAAGCAAACTTCTCAAAAAATACCTTGCAGGCCAGGAGAAAGTGAGATGCTATTTCCAAAAGCTTAAGCAAGCAAACAAACAAACAAAAACTTCCAAGAATAATATACTGACAAAACTGTCCTTCGGAAATGTAGGAGACAGAAATGATTTCCAAACAAAAACTGAGAAAGTTCATCACCACTACAAGAAATTTCTAGCTTTGCAAGAAATGTTAAAGGGAGTTCTTCAAGTGAAAACAAAAGGATGCTAACCATAATATAAAAGCTTATAAAGTATAAATCTCACTGGTAAAGGTAAATACACAGACAACTACAAAAAAGTGAAACTGCAATGTGGTGCATCAGTCACTTTTAAACCTCATATAAAACACAACATTATTAAGAATAAACAATAACCACAAAAAATTATTAACAGATATATTCCAATAAAAGCAAAGTAAATTCTGACAACAGTAACATAAAGTGTGTATATGGAGAGTAAAATTGTAGAGGTTTTTTGTTGTGTGTGTATGCAATTGGAAGTTAATTTTTATCAGCTTAAAACACTCTATAATAACTATAAGAAGTTTTATACAAACTCTGTGGTATACACAAAGAAAAACTTACAGTGGACACAGAAAAGATAATGAGAAAAGAATCAAAGTATATCGTTACAAAAAATGATCAAACTACAAGAAAGATAGCAAGAGGAGAGAAGAACAGAAGAACAAGCATAAAGAAAGCAATGAACAAAATGGCAATTGTGTCCTTACCTAATTAGGTACTTTAAATATACATGGATGAAAATCATCAAACAAAAAATATAGAATGCTGGCCACTAATTAAAAAAACAAAACAAAACAAAACTGTGTGCTATCTATAAAAGATTCATTTGAGATTTAAGAACACATATATGATAAAAATGAAGTGACAAAATAAAATTTCATGCAAATGGTAACCAACCAAGAGCAGGGGTGGCTATATTTATTTCAGACAAAATAGACTTTAAGTCAAAACTATCACTGGAGAGAAAGAAGGTCATTACATAAAGATAAAAGGATTAATTCCACAGGAAGATATAATAAAATATATATAAACCCAACAACAGAACACCTAAATATATGAACCAAACATTGCAGATCTGAAGGGAGAAATAAGTGCAATAGTAGCAGGAGACTTTGATATCACACTTTCCAAAAATGGATGGATCATCCAGACAGAAAATCAATAAAACAGCAGTATGAATAACACAAAGACCAGATGAACCTAACAGTCATATACAGAGCATTCAACCTAAGAGCAGCAGAATACATATTGTTCTTAAGTGCACACAAAATATTCTCCACCTAGGTTTGAAGAACCCATGCAAATGAATTTCATAGCTGCCTATTTTCACAGTATTCCTGATAAATACTTATTGAGTCCAAAATCATTCCCTAATTTCCATGGATTCTTTCAGAATTTAGTGGAGTAAAGAATATCTTGGAATTGCACTAACACTGTTGATCATTAGTTAGGTAAGTCATAGGAATAACTTCATTACATGTGACATATCAGGTCATGAATGGAAATAGGGCAGAGTCAAATAGGTCAGGGTGAGTTCAGAGGTAGAAATATATAGAAATGACTATATATTAGAAATTATAGCTTTGGATGATAACAGAGATTAGACACACTTTAGATGTTAGGGAAACAAGGTTGTAAAGAAAGGGTAAAAGAATAAACATATAGTGAATCTCAAGAATAAGCAAAAGTTCAAGAATTGTGTAAAATTTCTAGCAAAAGTCTATACAATACTTATAATCATGCCAGCCATTGCTGTATATGTTTTACAGACATTAAATCACTTAAGCCTTACAAGAATTCTATGAACTTAATACTTTTGCTGTCTCCCTTTTACAGATGAGAGAACTGATGTTGAGAGAGGTCAAATAGACTTCCAAAGATGGCTCTGAATGCATGTGAAACAAATGATTGGTTCCAGAGTCTACACCCTTTACCAGGCCAGATGTTTAATAGTGATTGGCAGTTTTATAGAAGAGAAGGTTCACCATTTCAGATAGTGAAAATGGCATAGCAAAGGCATGGAAAAGATAAAACAACAGAGAGCAAGCATTTAAACTTGTGTAGAGCATTTTTTATATCAACAGGCATACTTTCATAGACAATTCATATTTCATTATGTAATTAATGTGTTCTGGAAAAATCATGGCTCCAATCTACCGTCAAGGTCAAAGATATCCCAAATCTGATTAGGGGTGAGTACTAACAGCTTTAAATGTCATCTGTTATCTATATTCTACACCTTAGGCTGTATTTCTCCTTTTAACCAAATGAAAGTTTTGTGCCCTGTAATAAAGGGCTTAGCTTGCTTTTTGCCTCTGGGAATGAACTCAGGCTAATAAGGTAAACTGAGCTAGACAAAAAAGTCAATTGCTGTGAAAATTTAAAGTGACATAACTAAATATTGTACAGACTATTCATGATTATTTTCCTGTATCTCAAAAAAAAAAAGATACATCTTTAATGAAGGTCATAATTTATAAAATTTCAGTTTGTAGATATAAATAGGCAAGGTATTAGTATGCATATTTTGAGAAACAGAATCTGTTCCATTACTTAAAATTTAAAGAGATGTCTTAGAAATATAAAACACATCAAAAATCAAAACTGCTTTTTTAAAAAAAGTATCTTTATGCCAAGTGGCATGTTGAATATTATATATTTCTAGATTTAAATTTTATTTTTTTTTCAACGTTTATTTATTTTTGGGACAGAGAGAGACAGAGCATGAACGGGGGAGGGGCAGAGAGAGAAGGGAGACACAGAATTAGAAACAGGCTCCAGGCTCCGAGCCATCAGCCCAGAGCCTGACGCGGGGCTCGAACTCACGGACCGCGAGATCGTGACCTGGCTGAAGTCAGACGCTTAACCGACTGCGCCACCCAGGCGCCCCTAGATTTAAATTTTAAAGGCAAGGAAAATATGGCCGTTACTTATTTCTAATTAAATTATTTAAATTGCTTATATCCCTCAAATTTCACTCTAAGAAAAAAATCATTCCTTTTCCTACTTTCAACATGTTTATACTTTTTTAAAGTTTATTTATTTATTTATTTTGACAGAAAGAAAAAGGGGGGAGGAGCAGAGAGAGAGGGAGAGAGACAGAATCCCAAGCAGGCTTCACACTGTCAGCAAGGAGCGCAACATGAGGCTCTAACTCATGAATCTATGAAAGAAATCATGACCTGGGCTGAAATCAACAGTTGGCTATTTAACCAACTGAGCCACCCAGACACCCCATCAAAAGTTTTACATTGTTAAGCTTAGAATAAAAGATTATCCAGAATGAAATAAAATAATAGAAAACAAATCAATGAGCTTCTCCTTTCCATAAGTCTAGTACATTTAGGTTTACTGAGAATAGAAGTTGTAAATTATTAAATTATTAAATTATTTAATTATTAAATTATTAATAAATTAAATTAAATTATGATATATTGATATCATTATGATACCCATTATGATATATGGGTAATATTCTCTATCTATACTCATACAAACAATTTAGTGTTAGGGGATAAAAGAAATCCCAAACACAATTCTATACCAACCAAAGGGATTTAAAACATTTGATAGAAAATCTTTTCAGTTTAGATGTACAATAATGTGTGGATTAAATCAGCTCTGTGAAATATAATGGTTTTTCTTACACAGACACATTGAAATACCTATTTTTAAAAACATGAAATCATAACTCTATGGCTGAAGTAAGCCAGGAAACTTTCCTGAAATAGTTTATCTGCAATGATTTTGGATTATTTTGAATTTTAAAAATATTTTTACTACCTTCACTATGCATTTTACATTTTGCTTTGGATGAATAACCATTTCAGAAAAGATGATCCATATATTCACACTGTTGGAAATCCCCATTTTGGAGAGAGGGGAGCAGAGAAGAAAGAAAATTGTGGCAGGTTAACTCTAAGATGACTCCAAATGATCCCTTCCTCCTGATATTCATACCCTTTTGCAATCTCTTCCTTTTGAAAGTTGGACTGGCCTAGAAACACGCTTAAAACCAATAGAATACAGCAGACATAATAGGATGCTACTTCTGTGATTATATAAAGAGAGAATGTAACTCATTTTGCTAGTAGACTCTTGCTGGCTTTGATGAAGCAAATTATCCTGTAGAGGAGACCCATGTGATAAGAGACTGTGGGTGGCCTCTAGCCAAAGACTCTCAATCCAACAGCCTAGAAGGAACTGATCCCTGCCAACAACCATGAAAATGAGGTTAGAAGTGGGGCATGTCTAGCTCACTCTTCACATGAGAACCCAGTCCTGGCTGATACCGTGAATGCACCCTTGTGAAAGATTATAAAGCAGAGGGTAACCTCAGCCTTGCCCAAACTCTTGACCCACAGAAACAGTGAGAAAATAAATGTGCTGTTTTAAGCCATTATGTTTGTGGTAACTTTTTTTTTTTTTAATTTTTTTTTCAACATTTATTTATTTTTGGGACAGAGAGAGACAGAGCATGAACGGGGGAGGGGCAGAGAGAGAGGGAGACACAGAATCGGAAACAGGCTCCAGGCTCTGAGCCATCAGCCCAGAGCCTGACGCGGGGCTCGAACTCACAGACCGACCGCGAGATCGTGACCTGGCTGAAGTCGGACGCTTAACCGACTGCGCCACCCAGGCGCCCCATGTTTGTGGTAACTTTTGCAACAACAACAACAACAACAAAACCCAGTAAATACAGGAAGTATATTTGAAATAATCACTAGATACAATTGACTTGATTTCACAATCTTTCCTGGGGCAAAGAATCATCAATTAAACTTACGGTTTAAAATCCTCATTAGAGATGTGTAATAGAAAGTTAGATACTCGCTTATGAAAATTTTAAATGAAATTTTAATTAGCAAAAATTATTTAAGATTTATCTATAAATAGCTCACGGATTCTCAACACTGGCCTTTATATTAAAATTATTTGGGGAGCTTTAAAAACAAATGCAATGGGGGATGGTGAACACTCAAGACTAATTCGGTCAAAATCTTGTTAAGTTTAAGCCCTAAAATGGGTATTTTTTTTTAAAAGTTTACATTCCAGTTAACATACAGTGTAATATTAGTTTCAGGTGTACAATATAGTGTTCAACACTTCCATACAACACAGAGTGCTCATCACAGAGTACTCCTTAATCCCCATCACCCAAGTGCACTCCTTAACCTGCATCACCTATTTAACCCATCCTCTGACCCACCTCCCCTCTGGTAAGCATCAGTTTGTTCTCTATAGTTAAGAGTCTGTTTCTTGGTTTCTCTCTCTCTCTTTCTCTCTCTTTCTCTTTCTCTTTCTCTCTCTCTCTCTCTCTCTCTCTCTCTCTCTCTCTCTCTTTTTGCTTCCGTTTAAAAAGTACGATTTGGGGGGGGTGGCGCTGGATGGCTCAGTCAGTTAAGCATCTGACTTCAGCTCAGGTCATGATCTTGTGGTTCATGAGTTCCAGCCTCGCATCAGGATCTGGACTGACAGCTCAGAACCTGGAGCCTGCTTCAGATTCTGTGCCTCCCTCTCTCTCTGCCCCTCCCCCGCTCCCGCTCTGTCTCTGTCTCTCAAAAACTGAATAAACATTTAAAAAAAAAAAGTACAATAGGTACTTTTTAAAAGTTTTCCATGTGATTCTAATTGGTAGCTGGCACTGAGAACCACTGAGAGGAGCTAGTGGACAATATGTAAATGGATTAATTCAGGAGCAGTATACTTCCTCAAATTGTTAATTGGTGAGTCAATGTGGAATTGTGAAAAGAGCTATGAATTTCAAACAGAGAAACTTTTGACGATTAGGTATGTATCATTAGCTGTGTCATATATAGAGAAAATCAGTCAACTCAAGTATATATATTGATAGTCATTGAAATATTTAAAACTATTTTAAAAATTATATACGTGTATATATTTAAATGTACGCAATATTTTCTATATTATGTAAATTTATTCAAATAAATATATATCCTAATTATTTTCAAAAATGTATATGTATGTACACACATTTGAAACCCATATTTGTAATATATATTTTTTTAGAAAGTGAAAGTTTACACATATTAATTATAGTATTACAGCAATTTGGTTTCAGACATATGTTAATATATGATGATGTTTCTATTTTCAATATGTAGATATCACTTGAGTGAAAATTTTCATTGTAAACTTGGTCATTGCAAGAATATTTCAGATGAAGTATTATAGAAGCACAACTAAAAGCAGGGAACTAAGAGAAAAAATGGTAGTGATCAAAGATAGAGGTAAGTATGGTGCAAAACATGGCATAATCATAGAAATATATTATCAGGTGGCACAGAAGCAAGTTTATAATAATGTGAAGCAGACTACACAAAATTCTCAATAAATACTAAGACAAGAAAGTGCCAAGATGAGACAAAGGAGATGACATTATGAAAATCTCATATACAAAGCTAGAATATAGGGGTGATTGTTACAGCATCTTCAAGGTAACTGTCATTCCTGGAAAATGATGAGGCAGCCATTATTTTGGCAATCCACAAACTCACATAACACACTTGATTTCTAAATTTCCCTTCTCTTTCGGTTGCTTTGACTTTGTGTCTTCATGGAGTTTTGTAAAATAAACAAATAATGAGATGCAAGAGAGAAATTGTCATATGGAGTGTGACTAATTTAAACCTGTATTATGACCATGAAGACTAAGGGTCAGTTTTTCACCTATAGAATATAATACTATTTTGTTGCTTGGTTATTTTAAAATTTCATAAGGGTAATGTATGTAAAACTCCTATCTCAGTCCCTATAACATAGTAGGGATTTAATTCATTCAACAAACATGTATCAGTTTACTGTGTCTTAGGCACTATAATAGGCACTGGGGATACTGCAGCAAATAGAGATACAGTTCCCACCAGAATTGTAGGAATTTATCATCATTCTGGACAATGGGACAATTGAACAAGCAGTAAATATAGAGAAGTTAGTGACATGACAGGGAAGTACAGGGTGCTGTAGAAGAACATAATTATTTATTACTAGCACACAACATGCATTTCAAGGCACTGTTCTAAGTGCATGTTGTACATTAAATAGTGTAATCCTCAGAAAAATTCTCATGAAGTACATAATCATTTACATTTAAGGATAGGAAAATGAGATATTGAGATGTTAAACAACTTGCCCAAAGTGCCATAACTTCTAAAATGCAGAGTTGGAGGAAAGAGTAGTTTGTACTCAATCTCTTAGTTGATGAAATGGCTTATTTAGCCCAGGAAAGGAACTTCTTGCAAAGTAAGTAAAACATGAAAGATAGGTGGTATCTAGTCAAGCAAAAAGGAAAGTGGTGGGAGTAGGATTCACACAGAAAATGCATAAAAGTAAAAATTGACTTTATTTCTAACAAGATTAAAATACACCTGTGATTCAAAATTTAGGATACGCAGATTGCTTGTATAATTTGATTGGGTTTAGAAGATATTTTATATTCTGAAAGCAGATGGGTATTTTATGGAGGGATATCATTGTAAGTTATTATTATGTTACTTCATTGAAGTTTGACAATGTTATTTATTTATCTTTTTTTTTTTTTACATTTTTGTTAACAATGTTACTGTAAATATAAAATGCATTTCTTGCTGTTGTGGTTCCAAAAAATATATCTGAAGAGTTTATAAAATCAGAATGGGAAGTCTCTGTGATTTCAGTATGCCTCATCTTAACAGTGTGTATAGCTGTCAATTTGAACCCAGACCTGAATGTGTCAATGATAGCTCTTTCTGCAATGCCAAGGGTCTTTGACCCATGGAAACATAGAGCAACAAATTAGATCTACCCAACCTTTTACTTATTTCAAATTCTGAGGTGTTCTATACTCCTGAAAGTGTTTTAAAATTTAGATATAATGTTAATGATAAAAAAAAAAAAACATTTAAACCCTTGGTTTTTCTTCTATACTTCAAATTTTAATTAAAAATTTAAGCACGGGGCACCTGGCTGGCTCAGTTGGTAGAGCATGCAACTCTTGATCTCAGAGTCATGAGTTCAAGCCCCACATGAGGCATGGAGCCTATTTAAAAAAAAGTAATAAGCACATTTCCAAGAATGGACTTATATATTGTAGATGTTCAGATTCATATCCATAATTTGAACACATTTTTTTTCAATGTTTATTTATTTTTGGGACAGAGAGAGACAGAGCATGAACGGGGGAGGGGCAGAGAGAGAGGGAGACACAGAATCGGAAACAGGCTCCAGGCTCTGAGCCATCAGCCCAGAGCCTGACGCGGGGCTCGAACTCACGGACCGACCGCAAGATCGTGACCTGGCTGAAGTCAGACGCTTAACCGACTGCGCCACCCAGGCGCCCCTGAACACATTTTTTTTAAATAAATCAATTTGGGTGCCTCCTATGGGCAAAGACCTGAAGTGAGTACTATTTGTGGCTGATAGAGATAAAATACATCCTCAAATATGTATTATACAAAGTGGTACATGAGAGGACTTTTAAAATTTTCTCTTTTTTTAAATTTTTTGTTGTTTTTTATTTATTTTTTGAGAGAGACAGAGCACGAGGGGGGGAGCAGGCAGAGAGCGAGGCAGACAGAATCCAAAGCAGGCTCCAGCTCTGAGCTGTCAGCCTGACGTGGGGCTCGAACTCACAAACTGTGAGATCATGGCCTGAGCTGAAGTCAGAGGCTTAACCGACTGAGCAACCCAGGTGCCCCAGGACTTTTAAAATTTTCTACATGGAAAATAAACCAATGGAGAGAAAGACTAAGAATATGAAATAAATTGAAGACTTGTCTTTTCATTCTTTCACCTTTAACAAAATAAATACATAAAATTATTTGGATGGGTGGAATTATGAGTATAAATGAACAATCACATTGGAAAGAAGGGAAACAGTATTTTGATTGAGGTGAGAAAAAGAAAAAAGCACAAGTATAAATATACAGACAAATATTTGAATTTTGAGACATAATTGAGGCCTCCACATTCTAATTTCCTTAGAGTGGGACCCACGGTGGTCAGAATAGTTGAGAGCTTGGTTGAAGAATTTGGAAAAGTTTACGTGGGGAACATAAATTGAAAAAAAAAAGATAAATAAAATAATTGTTCACTAGTAATTAATTTTAAACTTTATAATTCTCATAAAATAGCATAGCAGCAATGCTGAGAAAGCCAGAGAATAAATATCAAAGAAAAGCAAAAGTGGGGTGCCGGGTGGCTCAGTCGGTTAAGCATCTGACTTTGGCTCAGGTCATGATCTCTGTCTGTGAATTTGAGCCCCACATCGGGCCCTGTGCTGACAGCTCAGAGCCTGGAACCTGATTCGGATTCTGTGTCTTCCTCTCTCTCTGCCCCTCCCGTGCTCATGCTCTGTCTCTCTCTGTCTCAAAAATAAGTAATTTTTTTTAATTAAAAAAAAAGAAAAGCAAAAGTAATTTTGAATTTCACATCTCTTCCCTCCATTTGTCCAACTTATCACAAATAAATGTCATGAGATTCCTAACCGTTTTTCTTAAAAATACCAACAAAATATTTAAGTAAAATGGTTTTTAGCAATAAACACTTAATTCATCCTCTTCAATATCTCGACTAAATTATTTATAAGAATACAAAAAAAGAAGATGAAACCTTATACTTTCATTTAAGGTAAGGTAAATATACAATCCAGACGATAAAAAGAATGTAGTTGGAAAGAAGGTAAACAAACATTGCTGTGGTTATATATGTTACTTTGGGAACCATCCATCATAGACACCAGTAATTACGGTTGTTTTGAGGAAGCTAATGTTCACAGTGTTGACTTAGAAATAGATTTTTTAGGAATGGGGGGAAGAGGATTTAGGGTCAATTAATTTCATTCTCTAATTGAACTTAAGTCCCCTTAGCTGTCATTCAGTGCAAAGCCTGACACAAGACTCGATCCTACGACCCTGGGATCATGACCTGAGCTGAAATCAAGAGTTGGATGCTCAACAAACTGAGCCACCCAGGTGCCTCTAAAGAACATTTTTATCATTTTTAACAGGTAAAAATTACTGTGCAAGATCTGAAAAAAATCACAAATATAGGACTAAAATTATTTGGACATGATTATATCAAAGTTAAAGCTTGTAATTGCCTCCTCAGTGAAGACTAGAGAGAAAATCTTGCATAGATCCATAATTTGGTATGTCTAAAATTACTCAAGGATGCATCGCTTTTGATATTATGGTGATGAAATAGATATCACTAGAATATGCAGAATGCATGCTGAGAAATAATTAGCAGTTGAATGCCAGGTAATTACAGAGCAGTAAATATATTGTAAATTCAAATTATCTTTGTTTTAACAAATAAAAAAAATGAGTTCCACGATAAAATCTTTGTTGATATTAGAACTCTAACCAGAACCTTAATCCTGACTCAAAACCTAATGAAACAAAGAATGCATAAACACATAAAGAAGTATATCAAATGCATTAGGTTATGGAGCTTAAAGGAAAACATAACAAAATAAAAATGAGAGAGTTTTGCTATGGGTCAGTCGTTAGGCGCTTTCATGAACTTAGCAGTTCAGTATCTCAATTCTCAATTGTTAGAGTCCAAAATAAGAAAATATAAGAAGAAGAAAAAATGAGAAACATTTCTAGAAATGATGTCTTTCCAGAATGCAATTGTCCACAGAAATCCTTTTATAATAAATTTATACCGACCCACATTACGCATATCATCATGAGATTTTGGCATACCAGCTAAAAATCATTTTAAAAAATGCTTTGTGGAAGCAATGGGAGGTCAAAGAGTTCACAAGGGATAAATATAAGAATGGCACTACACTTGACAGAAGAATGGAATAACCTTCAAAATTCTGAGGAAAAATCATTTCTAAATTAAAATTCTATACTTAACCAAACTATTCATCAGGTGTGAGAAGACTAAAGATATTGTCAGAGAACTGAGTGTGGCATAGATAATGCTATGTGTTCAACAGGCATATTCATTTTCCTCCAGGCATATAGGAAATCTTTATTTCTCATTCCTCCTTGCAGTTAAGCAAGGTCAAGTAATTGGGTTCTGGCCAATGGAATATACTGGCAATGATGTGCATGTCACTTCCTTGCCTAGATATAAAATTCCTGTGTCAAACAAACAAACAAATAAAATGACCTTTGTGATTGTCCAAGCTTTCTCTTCCCCTTTAATAGTGGTTTTGAAGACCATAATTGCAGTGGCACCATCAGAGGGAGCATATAGGTTCTTTAGTGACTGTTTAGAAAAGAGCCCTGTGTCCCCATAGCCCTTTAGCATTAGACAATGGCAGGGACAATAAACTTTTATTGCGATATTGTAAGATGTAAGGATTTATTTTTTATTTCAGGGTAGCAAAGATTGCTCTAATGAAAAAATTACCTCCCTTTGCAGTCTTTCTCAGGAAGCTATATAAGATGAAATCATAATAAAATGAAAGAAAGATGACCATGCCAAGAAAGAATACAACATGGAGTTCTGAAAAAAAGATCCCAAACCTATGAAAGAGGTAAAGTGAATTTCCAGGACAATAAAATCCAGAAGCCTCCAGGAGTTGTGCTACTTCCAAAATAACTCTTGTATTTAATAAAAATGTGCTGATTTTCTGCTATGTACCAAGCAATATTCTAGAAACTAGTCATATAGCATTTAGCACAACAGAATTAAATCTGTGGAAGGACACAATGCATCAGCTTTAAATTCTAGAAATAATAGTCTAATACATTATGTGGAACTCAGAAGTTAAATATAGTGAAATTAATAGATTAAATATATGTACAAGTTAATATGTAAATATTAAAAATACATGCTGCATGGGAAGTACTTAATGTGCTCAGTATCATCGTATTATTTCATAGGGTTTAGAAAAATATTTTTTTCTTTAAGTAAAAACAACAAGTTAAGCACACTAAATGGCAATATTAGTTGGCTACAGTGTTGAAGAGAGAAAAAGAAACTGAGGGGCCAACATTAACTGAAGAGCACAGATGAGCTGTGATAAGAAAAACAAAGCATCTGTGAGGCAGATTGCAACTTGGCCCACAGATTCACTACTTTGGGACAGGACTTCTCTGTAGTTTCCTAAAAGCCTTGACTTGTCTTACATTCATATTTCCTTTGTCTTGCATGCATTTTTCTGCATGTCTTCTGTTCCTCAAACAATATCATGATTTATTTTTAAGATCTTCTAACAAAACATTTGAGTTATCTTAAGCATGGCTCTGTGTTTATTTCCAAATATCCCAAATAAGACAAATAAAGTAAAACTCTGTAAATGCAAATTTTACCATAATGAAATAGTAAACTACTACAGTTTCCATGGTCACTGCTGTGCACTTTGTCATCTAAGAGTTTGACTTTTGAGATAAAATGAGTTAGTGACCAACTCCAGTATTAACAATTTATTTAACTATTTTTAAACAAATATTATGACATACTTCCCATAGGTTACTATTTATTTCAGGAGAAAAACATTCCATATTTCAACCCAGCCTTATCACATAAATCCAAATTTATATAGTTTCAATTTCCATATCCGGCCTATTGGTTAGTAATAGTAAAACTATATAAATAAACTTCGGTCAAGGTTTTAAAACATGCAAGAGTATAAGATTGGATTTCAATGCCTATAACTTAAGGAAACTGCCTTCTTTTCCATTATATTTCAAGGGACCAAGAAGTCATAGCCACAATACATGAAGAACTTAGTTTTGTTTTTTTATGCTCATCTTGAGTTATAAATATTTAATCTATTTGCTCATTTTGACACATGTTCTTGTTGAATACCTTGAAAGCAGACCATCAATGAAAATGTTTGATGAGTAGATTTGTGATTTAAAATGAAAGTCTGCCATCTCATAAGAAAAGATGAATATGTAAGGACTATATCAACTACTTCCAATGCAGAAATGTGCTCGTTTATCCCCAATTCCCTCAGATGGAATAGCTGTTTAGTTTTATAAAATGAGCACACTTCAAAAAACTGTGATTATGCTCAAAGGCAGAATATGATACTCCCCAAATGTATATACTGAATACAGAAAACACTGAGAGTACAAGAAACGCTTAGTGCACTCTGCCAGTTAAGCCACAATGTTTTTCCAAGTCTTCTTTCAACAGCTGCATCTGTCGGCTATAATGTTGAGGAAAATTACAATCCTGGTTAAAGAAATTAGTAAAGACAGCATTAAATCTTCACTATGTTCACCACAATGTTATAACTTGAGGGGATACATGGTTTTACTTTTTATTTAATTGCATTCCAATGGGCAGAATCATTTTTATGATCAGAAAAATCAATAAATCTACTTTTATTTTAAAAACTGATATTTATGGCTTATTTCACTTAGCATAACACTCTCCAGTTCCGTCCATGTTGCTACAAAGGGCCATATTTCATTCTTTATCATTGCCACATAGTACTCCATTGTATATATAAACCACAATTTCTTTATCCATCCATCAGTTGATGGACATTTAGGCTCTTTCCAATATTTGGCTCTTGTTGAGAGTGCTGCTATGAACATTGGGGTACAAGTGGCCCTATGCATCAGTACTCCTGTATCCCTTGGGTAAATTCCTAGCAGTGCTACTGCTGGGTCATAGGGTAGGTCTATTTTTAATGTTTTGAGGAAACTCCACACTGTTTTCCAGAGCGGCTCCACCAGTTTGCATTCCCACCATGCAAGTTTTCACTCTTATGTGGATCCTGAGAAACTTAACAGGAACCCATGGGGGAGGAGAAGGAAAAAAAAAAAAAGAGAGAGAGGTTAGAGTGGGAGAGAGCCAAAGCATAAGAGACTCTCAAAAAATGCGAACAAACTGAGGGCTGATGGGGGTGGGAAGGAGGGGAGGGTGGGTGATGGTTATTGAAGAGGGCATCTTTTGGAATGAGCACTGGGTGTTGTATGGAAACCAATTTGACAATAAATTTCATGTATTTTTAAAAAATTTTGTAGAGCACTATACAAATGCAAAGTGATGTTATTGTAGTGTATAATAATAAATACATAACATAATAAGTATAAACAATAAAAAAATAAATAAATAAAAACTGATGTTTAAAGTATATAGTTACATTTATAATAAAGGCTAGGTTCTGAATAGAAGAGGGAGTGTAAGATTACTCCCTTGACTGATCTGTCTTTAAATATTTGGATTTACCTACAGAATAAAAATTAATTTGTGATATCCCAAATAAGTTTACATTTTTCATTTCAGAGGCCATAGGTACTTCTACTCAAATAAATATCAAAAATCATGCAAAGTAATCTATAATATATTAAACACTGTTTTTCTCTTTATAGCTATGAAGGATTGATTCTGTCTCAGGTACTCTATACTCATTAAATAATGCTCTAGCTTGAAATATCAGATTTTTTTTTAGTGTATAGTGTGGATCTAAGTCTTCACTGAAAGCCAGATTCCTTTTATTCTTCTAATGCATTTTATTTCCATGTTCCTGAAGTCCCAGTTTTCAAATCAATGTTTCATCCATGAAGTATCAGGCAGTAAATGGCAATTACAAGTTTCAGGTAGCAGTAAGCAGATGGGTATATTCAAAACTAGAGTTTTCTTGGATGACATTAACTCTAGTCTTCTCTTCACTGAGTAACAATGACATTGTTACAATTTTGTTCTTCAGAAAGAAGAGTAAAATTCAAATAGTTATACTCTGCAGATCACAATACTCCTTGGGGCTAGTAAGAATTAACTTACAGTAGTAAACCTGGTAGATCAGTGTTTCTTCCAGGGTACATCAGTGCAATTCTTATTCATGTCAGTTAAAGAACTAACAATGTTTCTCTTGAAATTTTTATTATCTTGTTGGGTAGTTTGCAAATGTGAAATAAAGAAATGGAAAAGAAAATCTTAACTTTTTTTCTGGCTATTTCTTCTTCCTCATTTTCTCACTGAACATAATACAAATTTCTAACACTTTACAGTTCTACAAGCACATTATGAAAATTCCAGTTTTCCCTCTAGTTTTACACACATCTTTTAATTTGGAATGTAACTGCACTTAGCTTTCAAAATCTTGTCCTACATATCCAACAATCTAATAAATATTTTTACTTTGACGCACTAACACTACTTCACACAGATCAAAAATAAATACACCATTTTTCCTTTAAATCCCCCTTTCCTAGTAATATTACCTCCTTTTTGTGATAGAATTCAAGACAACTTTGAGTCCGTATCTCAAATAGATATCTCACAATATCTATCACATTATTTAACTTCCTTAATTACCCTTCTCACATCTCCAAAATATTTATTTCTTTTTGCTATCAATTCTCATGGAAACTTTATTAGTACCTCTTTTCTAAGACACATCACCATTGTAAGTATATCCAAACGTGTATTTCATTGTTTTCTTCTCTACTAGACCTTAAGCTCAGGTAGGGTACAAACTCTTCCTTGTTCATTATTCTGTCTGAACACAGTGACCAGTACATAATTAGGATACAAGAAAAAAATGCTGAAAGGTTGGATTCATCATATTATTTCATGCTTTACTTTGTAACACTTTTTGAATTAAAACTATCTTTTTCATTCCCCTCACCTACCATAGTTCAGGCTGGTACCACTTAAAAGTATGCTCACCTACCCACATATTCTTCAAGTCAAATTTTAATTGAATATTCCAAAAATATTAATGCTTCTAAAATGTGATTTCTATTATGTTACTCTTACTGCTTAAGTTTTCAAATACCTAGGGAACAGAATCACCATTCATTTGACTTGCATCCGCAAACTCCATAATCTGCTTTCATTCTAATATCTCAATAATACCTAGTGACAAAAATACACTTTCCTCTCCCTCCACAATTAATCGTCAGTTTGGCCAATTTTATATTCTTTCATATCTCTCAAATTTAACTGTTTCTCTCCAATTTCTTTGCAATCAGCTCATTTCAAGCAACTATCATTTTATCCTTGATAATGCCAAGCACCTGCTAAGATATCTCCCTATTACCCAATACTCACTTGTATATGTTTTCCTTATTGCCCCTAGAGAATCTTACAGCTAACAGACAAAAACACATAACTATTTCCTGTGTTAAAAACCTTTTAGTAGTTCACCATTGTCCTCAGGGTAAGTCAGTATATATCACAGCTTGACATATAAGCCTTATTATCATCTGGTCTCAAATACCTCTCTGGCTATATTACTCAACTCAGTATTCTACCTCAGATGACATAGATTTCTCTTTTTTTTTTTTTTAATGTTAATTTATTTCTGAGACAGACAGAGAGACAGAGCATGAGTCAGGGAGGGGCAGAGAGAGAGGGAGACACAGAAGCAGAAGCAGGCTCCAGGCTCTGAGCTGTCAGCACAGAGCCTGATGCAGGGCTCAAACTCACAAACTGTGAGATCATCACCTAAGCCGAAGTCAGTCGCTCAACCCTCTGAGCCACCCAGGTGCCCCGACATGGGATTTCTTATACTTCTTTCTTACAGTATACTATGTTTTCACTCAATTTCTAGACTTACAAATGCAATATCCACTGTGTACTACATTACCCATCCCTCAACCCAAGTTTATTTGGTCAATCCCTCAGATACTTCAAGTCTTCTTTTCATTAACTTTCTCTTGGAATTATTTGCTGCTCAAGCTATTTGCCACTCATGGTTTACAAATTCATCTATGGGTACCCTTACGAGTTTGCAAAAATATTTAAGGAGTATGTGGTATTCACACAGATAGCTTTTTTTTTTAAGTTTATTTATTTATTTAGAGAGAGAGTGGGGCAGGGACAAAAAGAGGAAGAGAGAGAATCCCAAGCAGACTCTGCCCTGTCAGCACAGCATCACAAGGGCCTTAATCTCATAAACCATTACCATGACTTGAGCCAAAATCAAGAGTCAGAGGCTCAACTGACTGAGCCACTCCGGAATGCTCACACAGATAGTTTTGAGAAAATCAGTATTTAGAACCTCAAGTTACAAGTACAGTTTCTACTCAATTTGGTCCACACAACACAGCAATAATGGAGATATAGACTTTCCTTCACCATTTCTCAATTTACAGTTAACTTTCTCTTACATTCACTTTTTTCTTCCTTTTGAAAGAAGTGCATTACCTCTCATCATCTTGAATCTTCTTTAAAGCAAACAACTTATATAAGCTGAGTGTAATCTGCTTATTAAAATGATTTTTTATTATATATCTCTGATTTTTTGTCTTTTTTACTGAAGTATAATTAGCAGAGACTGTTATATTAGTTTCAAGTGTACATTATAATGATAAATAATTCTATGCAGTGTTTTCATCAGATTAAGTGTACTCTCTTTTTTTGTCTTTAATATCTTTAATTAAACTTATTTATCTGAAACATGTTTACACAGAGAACAGATACATGATTTCAAGTAACTTAGCATAGAGTCCATTGTCCATATGCTCCTTTCTTCCACAAAAACTCTTCTTGAAAGGCAAAAAAAATATATATATATATAAATATATATGTATATTTACATATACATATATAAATATATATATACATATATAAATATATATATACATATATAAATATATATACATATTTATATACATATATACATATATATAAATATATATTTATATATATAAAAATATATATATTTATATAAATATATACATATATAAATATATATACATATTTATATACATATATACATATATAAACATATATATTTATATTTATATACATATATACATATATAAATATATATACATATATATAAATATATATGTATATGTACATATACATATACATATATATAAATATATATGTATATGTACATATACATATATATGTATATTTGTATAAATTTGTATAATATGTATATATGTATAAATATATATGTATATGTACATATACATATATATAAATACATATATATTTTTATATGTATATGTACATATACATATATGTAAATATGTACATATATATGTATATGTACATATACATATACATATATCTAAAAATATATATGTGTATATGTATATATACATATATATTTTTAGATATATGTACATGTACATATACATATATATATATACTGCAAAAGAACTAGATGAAAACTTCTGATATAAATTTATTTCATAGGATAATTGTATTCTTAATACCCTTTATGTATTTCACCAGTCCTCTCACTTACCTTGTCTCTGGAAACCACAAGGTTGTTCTATGTATTTAAGAGTCTGTGTTTTATTTGTCTCTTTTGTTTGTTTGTTTGTTTGTTTGTTTTGTTTTGTTTGTTATCTTTCACATGGGAGTGAAATCATTTGTCTTTCTCTGACTTTCTCAGATCTCTATCTGATTTTTAATATATAACATGAAGGGTTTTGAAGAATTAAGCGGTATTGACATTTCAAAATTCTCTTTTTCACATACATATTTATATAACTTTTCTCAACACTTAAATCTATTAAAAATAAGGATAGAATTAATAGCGAAACTTGCTTTTTTCTAGAGTAATTAATACCTACCCATGGATACCGAAACCACTTAAACATATCCATATTCATCTCCTTAAGAGATCCATTGTAAATAATATTTTATTATTAATAATTTATCATAAATTTCATATATTTATATATTTTATTGATTATGCACTAATATCATTGTAATGATTGCTCAATTCATAAAAACATTTAGGGACTAATGGTCACAACAATAATAAATATATAAATAATTTATAGAAATAAATATAGAAATATTGAAATAAAGTTACTGAGATCTAAGATAAGATCATCAGTAGAAGAATTTCAAGAATAAAATATGTTATATTCATCTAAATGAAAATTTTATTTAAAGTGAAATATAAATTATTAACAATTTGTAACTATTAAAGACAGCTTGAACATTTATTTTTTAAATAAATAACAGTATTAAAGTGTTAATATATTTGAATTCCACTGGCCATAATTTCTAGATGATACTGCAGTTTCACTTAATAACAATAATACATACAATCTTTGGAAAGGATACTTCTTGAAACTATATAAACATGATAAAAAGCATATTCCAGTTTAGATATATTCAAGCAAGAATACAATTTTACAAAATCTTTCAGTGTTTGTTTAATTTTTGCCTTCTCCACAAAACAGTAAAACTATTAGAGGCAGAGGTAATAGATTTTCATTCCTGTACCTTGTTATCCCTATATAGTTGCTCTTTTCAGTTGTTATTTTTCCCCCAATTACTTTAATTCTACCCATTCTTTTTTTTTTAGTTTTTTGTAATGTGTATTTATTTTTGAGACAGAGAGAGACAGAGCATGAATGGGGGAGGGGCAGAGAGAAAGGGAGACACAGAATCGGAAGCAGGCTCCAGGCTCTAAGCCATCAGCCCAGAGCCTGAAGCGGGGCTTGAGCTCACAAACCGTGAGATGCTGACCTGAGCTGAAGTCGGACGCTCAACCCACTGAGCCGCCCAGGCGGCCCTAATTCTACCCATTCTTAAAGCCATATCAAATCTATTTCTTTTTTAAACTACCTCTGATCAACTCAAGTTAGACAATACCTCTCTCCTTTAAACTCTGTTGTTCACTATTATTTACTTTACTTCTGGATAATACAGTATCCATCTTGTCTCACTACTATTTACTTTGTCTCACCAGAGCTGAATTTTGCATTATTTACGTACACATTGATGTACTCAATCATCCTTTCACACTATTAATAATGCCTACTAGTATCAAATAAGTTTGCAAATATACAGAAAATGTATTATCTCATATTGATTAGAATTTAAATTCCATTAGAGCAAGGGCTTTGTCTTTTTTTCCATCCTATCAAAGTTACCTATCATGTACAGCAGCTACTCAAACATTTGTTGAATATATAAAATGACCCAATAAGTATTTTATTAAAATATTTAAATTAAAATATCCAGCAATGCTCTTGAGAATGTCTTAACACAGTGTTATCAACTTTAAAATAATAATAAATAACTCAGAGGGATTATTGCTATAGATTAATAATTAGGAATATTGATTCATTCACTTGATGTGGTTCAATACCGTGGCAGCTTTTATTATGTTCAGTAGCTATTAAAAAAATGTATACTTTCAATCTCAAATACTAAAGAACAAATAGTTGGAAAAAGTGTTCTTAATATTTCAAATGTGCTTCACTTTTGGATATTGAGCATTCATTCATATTCCAGAAATTACATTCAAGAGTAATAGATTGGCAGTATATATTTCTCTTCATTTTTTATCAGAATGAACTGCATAAAACTATCTCGTTATTCCTCTGAGAAGCACCTATTCTGTGGGTGGCATAATGATCATTGAAAGCGTACTCTCAGTTGACTTTTCATCTTCACTCTCCTTTTTGTTTTAGAAAAATTTGCATCCAAACTAACGTAACTGTTTCAAGAGTTCTGAGATAAAAGATTTTCATAAACTATCTGGATGAAAAAACTTAAGAAAAGTCAGTAACAGCAAAGCAATGAAAATTATCTTTAGAACCTAGAGAACTTACTTTCTGAATTAAATGGACTTTTTTTTAAATTTATTTTTAACGTTTATTTATTTTTGAGACAGACAGAGCATGAACAGGGGAGGGTCAGAAAGAGGGAGACACAGAATCTGAAACAGGCTTCAGGCTCTGAGCTGTCAGCACAGAGCCCGAGGCGGGCCTCGAACTCACAGACCGCGAGATCATGACCTGAGCCAAAGTCGGCTGCTTAACCGACTGAGCGACCCAGGCGTCCCTAAATGGACTTTTTAAAAAAGTGTATTTATTTATTTTAAGAGACATAGTATGTGTGCCAGTGGGGGAGGGGCACAGAGAGAGAGAGACTCCTAAGCCATTTCTGTGCAGAGCCTGACCTTGATCTTTTTGACTACTTCAGCCGGTAGACAGTTAACTGCTTAACTGAGGGAACCGCCCAGACACCACCTGAATTAAATGGACTTTTAAGCAAAAAATGTTCTGTGTTGACAGAGTCCTGGGTTGCCATGGTAATTCCTCCGGCTATGAGCAATGGGCAGAGTCAATATCATCCTTTGAGAATTAAAACAAACAAACAAGCAAAGAACACTGGCCCCCCCAAAAGGCTATAGGACAAATAGAGATAAATCACATTTGCAAAGCAAAGCAATATGATGCTTAACAAATAACATCAAAATTTCCTCTAGTGACTTGAAATAATATTCATTTGGGTAATGTTTCATGTATTTTTTATGTTTTCTTGGTGTCAATAATTTAAGAGGAAAATTAAATCTTCCCCATCCCCATACTTTCCTATGTGGCTGAATTTGTTGGCAATACAGGAGTCTTTGCAAAATTCACACAAGGGAAGAAGGTTAAATTAACTTCAGTATTAAATCCAGTGGCCTTTCTGTGTTCTTGGGTTCCTGTTTTATGACAGTATTGACTGTTTCTTGCCTCTTGAAATTCCTTGATTTCAGCAGCACTATATTTTCTTGATTATTCCCCCAATCTCTGCCTTAGCTTTACTTGTTTTTCCCCCCCTTTTGTGGGAGCACTTATTTCTTATGTTTTTCTTTTAATCCTGGATGTCTTCCAGAAAAATAAAAATCATTATTACTCATGCAGTCTTGTCTCCTAGATTATTATCTTTTATTACTAGTTGCCTAGGGAAAGTGAAAATTTCATATACTATTTCAGTTATTCCAATATCTAAAGGTCTTTGAGATTGGGAACTAAATGAAATCTTTGAATATTTTTTTTTTACCAACTCTTAATCTTAGTGGCTTTTTGTCTTGAGGGCCATGGGGTCATATTTCATTGATCTTTATTTGTGAAAAACTGTAGAGCTAAATTTAGGGTTACTTTTCTCTAAAAAAGATTTGCATTTCCCTCTGCCTGAGCCAAAAAACACTATGAACCTAAGACTATTTATTTTATCAGGTGGTTCCATAAAATGAAACAATTGTGGTAATTTCCTTTTGGCTATTTTCTTATTTTGTAGCTTGGAATGTTTATATTTTTATATTCTATTTTCATTTGTCTTCTCCTCTCTCCACATGGTATATTTTGACCATTCAATGTAATTTCCTTTTTATCAGGGTGTCCCCAGAAACTCTGTTCAAATATCTCTTTTGATCAAATATCTTATGGATAATTTCTTGTGTTATCTATACATCTTAGCCCTTTAAGCTAAGTTTTAGAACTGGGTATTTCATACTGTCTGTCCTTTTATAGCTTAAGTGAATGTCAGGATACTATAGCAACTGAAGAGTACAAACTTTTACAGAGTACTTGAACTGTTTTACCTTTCCTGAGAAATTCCTAGTTGTCCCACACTAGGATCCACACTTGGAGGTCTATTCCATTCCCAAACAGAAATACTCAAGATTTGTTCAATTAATTCAGTGGGTAACCCTGCAACGTCCACTTATACCAGAGACATTCTCTTTGGTCCCTTCGTATTTCTTTCATGTCTTTCTCAGAGCCATTCCTATTATGCTCCATTACAAAGAAAGAAGTCTAAGTATATAAAATTAGCTTCTCTCCAGGTTTGGAATAATACAAATAATTTTCAATATTTTGTTATTTCATTTTGCTTCAGATTCTTCTGTTTCTTTCTTTGCTCACAAGTTTTGAAATTTGGGTTTAGGTTATACTTGTATTTGCTACTGTTATTAAATTATTTTTAATTGTTTTTATATTTTGTTTGTTCTGGCTTTTTGTTTAGGTATTAAGGAAAACAAATTTTTAAATAAAGACACGATATTCCATTTATTAAATCAAATGTTCATGTCTTAATGAACTGTCTCTATTATTGGAAATTTACAGGAAGTGACTTCAGTGATGAATTATAGAGGAACTGCTTCAAGTAATTTCTCAATCATTGTTCTCCATCGTCTGCAGTTTCCTTCCTTTCTCCAAGGCTTTCCTTTCCCACATTGTTACACAATTTCTTTTTCTTGCTACTTTTATGTTCTAATTCAAATAAGAAAAAAAATGGATACAAACTGCTTTGAATCTGGTAGTTGGTATAGGAAATTACTGACTGTATCATAACATCTTCAAATCCAGGCCTTCACTTCTTAGCTGATTACATTGGCAAAATTGCAAGATATTTCTTATTTTTATTTTCAAAATGGGAAAATAATACCCTATTTTCATTACTTTATATTCATTACTTTAAAACTTTTGTTTGAATATAAAACTCCTTTCCTTTTTTTTTATGCAAAGAAGATTTGGTCTGGTATAGGATTTTGGACTAAGAATTGACAGTATTATATTAGTTCTGACAGCCACTGAATATTTGGGTAAATTTCAAAAATATTAATTATATTATTTCAGTTTTATATAGTATTTTACCATTTTCAATTTGTTTTCTAATCTATTTTATAACAATTACTTAAGTCAACAAATGTCTCTGGTCTTTGGCTTCATGATTTTAAATTCAAAAATTTTGAATTACATAATCCTTAAAGTGCCATTTTATCCTAACTTTAGTCTTTAAAAAATTGATACTTAATATTATAAAACTGCATTAGAACATTACTATGAAGTTTCAGCACATAGCAATTTTTACTTTGGAGAAAAACCTGAAAATAAATAAATTGCATGTTTAGAAAGAAATTGATTCTGTTTGTCTGGTAGGGCTCCATTTATTGAATTACTCTTTCAAGGTAAATGGAAAGAGTCTAGGGACTTAATGATGTGTCATTAGAATTGCAAAATTTATTACATAGAATGATTAAAACAAAGGGAGATTATGGCTCTGAAACTAATTTAGTTCAAATTAAAAAATTGAGTATGTATAGTATGTTAGGCTTTTATCTAGGTACTGTGTCTAAAAGATAAATAAAATATTATTCATAAATATCTTACATTAAATCCGAGCCTACTCTCATTTCTTATATATATCACCGAGTCCTTCAGGCAGAACAACAAAATAATTATGCCATTATAATGTTTTCTAATATATAAAAATAATTTCAATTAAGAAAAAACTGTGATATGTGATAAAATCTGATTTGTAGTCAATACTAACATATTTGCCATTTGATAGAATTTATTTGGAATGTTTGAAATTTGAGAATCAACTTAAGATAATTTTTTAAATAGAACTGTCAACCATTGCATAGCCCCCAAAAATTTTTTTAAGTTTACTTTTATTTATTTTGAGAGAGAGAGAGAGAGTGTGTGTGTGTGTGTGTGTGTGTGTGTGTGTGTGTGAGCAGGGGACAGGCAGAGAGAGAGAAAATGAGAGAATCCCAAGGAAACTCCTTGCTGTCAATACAGAGCCCAACACAGGGGTCGGACTCACAAACCATGAGATCATGACCTGAGCTGAAACCAACAGTCAGACACTTAATTAACTGAGCCACCCAACCACCCTGCATAGCTCAAGAATTTTAAATTTTAAATAATGGTAGACTAATTGTAGATTTTGAAGATATCCTTATATTCTTAGAGTACACTAACCTAAATTTTACCTTATAATTTTTTGTAATGTAACATGGAATAATCTTTATTTACTTTATTCTGTTTGAATGCTATGCTCTGGCTCAGTTTTATCCTAAGAAAATACTGTGGTGTAAACAACTAGGTATTCCAACAAAGAATAGTTCCAGGTGATTGTATAGTAATTCACTTACTTTTAAATTTGCTTATCATTCCCCTTGATTTTAGGCTATGATCTGAGGTTTCACTGAGAATAATGCACATCTTTCCCTACAAGTGACTTGTTCCATATATTAATACTACTTTATGGATTAGGGTAGGGAAAGCAGAGACAAATCTGTGAGACTATGTTAGGGAAAAGTATAACATATGCTTATGACTTCCCTGTTATTGTTACCTTCACACTTATTATCTCTGCTCTGTTGAATTTATTCATGATCAAACAACCATTATTATCTAGATGTAGTCTATCCTCATTATTCATAAACTCTGTATTTAAGAATTTTCCTGCTCACTAAAATTTATTTGTAATCCTAAAATCAATACTCATAAAGTGCCTTCCCAATCATTCACAGACGTGTGCAGAATGGCAAATATTTTGAGTCACCCCATGACCATGATCTCAGCTGAGGTTAAGCACGGTGATGCTTTGCCTTGTTGTTTCAACACTCACACAGAGATGACCGGAAGATACAGATTGTAATTCAGTACAGTGGAAGAAGATCTGCGTCTTTGGGTTAGTTGGATGGTATTTGAATCCCTCCTCTGGCACCTGTTAATGGGGTTACCTCGGGCAAGTCACTTAACACCTCTGAACTATGTTTTCCTCTTTTGAAAAATAAAGAACTAGAATCTGCTAGAATGAATTGTTTGTAGGATTTAAGATTGTTAATACATTTGAGACATACATATATTATTCTAGAAGCAATGAGTAATTCAGCATTCACTAACTCAGTGTTTATGGTGACTTTGTAGAACATTATCATTTATAATGAGAATTGACTGTATATACTTACATATATACATATTACATGTAAATGTATTATATATACACATATTACATATGTATGCTATATGTATTACATATATACATTTCCAACATGAATACTTTTTGTCAGTGAGAAATATCTATTCTCTGATTTTCTTCAAGAGTCACTGTTCAATAATCTGTCAAGAAACATTTAAAGCTTTTCTAAGTATAACATATAAGTTTTATATTACCTGCCTTGACTTCTCACCTAGGATTATCTCTGTAATTCTTACCACCTATTGGACACTTTTACCTGAATGTCTTACAAGAACTTCATGGATTTTCATATCAAAATCTAGAGTTAAGACACTGCCAAGTTTTTAAGCATTGTTTATTTTTCAACAAACTTAATTGTTTAGTCCCTACCTATCTAAACTATAAAACTAAGCACAGTGCTTAATATCCTGGAAAATAGAAATGGACATAAACAGCTTTGTGGCAGGGTCCTGGCACTTCCGCTTATTAACAGTATAATTTTCGGCTGGTTACATGAACTCTCTGCTCATTAGTAACCTCATCTTCGGTTACTATAGACATAGTACATGGGATATAGATGTAAGTACTAATAGAAGTAGAAAACTTTGGGTGCCTGGGTGGCTCAGATGGTTAAGTGTCCAACTTCAGCTCAGGTCACGAACTCACAGTTCATTAGTACAAACCCCACACTGGGCTCTGTTCTGACAGCTCAGAGCCTGGAGCCTGCTTCAGATTCTGTGTCTCCCTCTCTCTGTCCCTCACCACTCATGTTCTGTCTTTCTCTCTCTTGAAAATAAATAAACATTTAAAAAATCCCACTGCCACATCCTTAAAAAAAAGGAAGTAGCAAATTTAGAGTTTTGTTCTATGTGATTATGTGTGTATGAATATTAATAGAGTAATATGTATAAAAAATTATAGAGTGCCAAAGACATACTGAATCTTATTATTCCTTTTAAATATACTGTTGATGGAAATGTAAATTGGTGCAAATATTATGGGAAACAGTATGGGGCTTCTTCAAAAAATTAAAAATAGAAGTATCCTATGATCCAGCAATTTCGCTTCTGGGTATTTGTTTAAAGAAAACAAAAATGCTAATTCAAAAAGATATATGCAGAATTATTTACAAAATGCAAGATAGGAAATGACCTAAGTGTCCATCAATAGGTAACAGGATAAAGAAAATGTACATATATACACACAATGGAATATTAGTCAGCCATAAATTAAAATTTTAAAAAGGCAATTCTGCCTTTTGTAACAACATAGATGGACCTGGTGAGCATTTTGCTAGGTAAAATAAGTCAGACAGAGAAACACAAATGACATATGATCTCTCTTATATGTCAAATCCAAAAAATAAATAAATAAATAAAACATTTAAAAAAAATTAAAAATCAAGTCTATAGAAAACAGATTGGCTAGTGCTGGGGGTAGAGGGGGAATGGGAGAAATGAGTTAACTGGTTTTGTGGGTCTGTTACTTTAAATAAATTGAGTAAAAATTAAAAAAATAACTGTAGCTTTCTAAAAAAAAATCTGTCTATACCAATCTACATATCACTCTAGTTCAGTATATAGTTTTCCATGGAAATATTTAAATATTTTCTTCTACTGTTCTTATGATATAGTAGAATAGGAACTTTGCAGAATAACACTGGACTGAATGTATTTGAATTTAGCCCTGCTTTTCCATCTACTATCTGTGATATTTATTTTATATACAACATTACACACAATTCCTGCCACATTGTATATCTCAGTTGGTATTGACAGAAGATAAAGTTAATTTTCCATGTTTTAGTTTCTTAATTCATCAGACACATTTTTGTTTAAATATTGCTGTGTGAATTATACAAGTTTAATATCTATAGAGTGGCTAAGGGTGTGTTAGCAGTCACTAACCATTGTTACTGTTGTAGTTATCTAAATTAATCACATGGGTGATTTACCCAAGAAATTAAGGCAGGTAAAAAAAAATGCAACAAAGGAGAAGCTTCTGTAAATGAGTTATATTAATAATTAAATTATATTAAAATTCTAATTAGATTATATTGATTTTTATATAATTATATATATTTACATATTATACGTTTATATTTTATACATTTATAATTATATTATGTATTATATTATATTATTTATATTAAGCATAGTTATATTTAAAAATTATGAGTCATTTGTTGAAAACTCATGCCAAAACCAGTCTGTGTTCAAACCACTGGTTATCTTCCATCTTGAATCACTAGCTTTCTTCACTACACTCTCCATTAGATTCGTTCTTAGTTAAGTTATTGTTTATTTATTCAGCACCTACTTGTTCTTAACTTTATACTAAATATTGGTAATGTAGTGTGAAACCAAGTACTCCCTTACCATTTGGGATCTTATTGCTTAGTGGGAAATAAAGATATTAAACAATAGATCAGCTAATTAAATGTAAATTTTTAGAGTGTGCTAAGTACCATAGGAGTACCATATATAGAGTTCTCTGAAAATGTAAATATACAAATAAGAGAGGTTGTTCTTGCCCAAATACACATAGCAAGTAAGTAAGGGAGAATCTCAATGCTTTGATTCTGGTAGTCACATTCTTTCTGCCATACTAGGCTAGGCTGCCTCTCTTCATACTTTTAAATTAAAATTTTAACATTAACTTTAAAAATCTAATTCTGGATTTTTACCTAATATGGAATTGTTTCTCTTAATTATGGCTATTTTTTTGTATAAGTGTTTTTTTTTTACATTAGCATAGGGTTATCTTGATTTTTCTTGGAATACTTGTCTGGATGAAGGGATTCATTTTAAATTTAAATAATATTTAAAAAAATAATTCCAGGGGCGCCTGGGTGGCGCAGTCGGTTAAGTGTCCGACTTCAGCCAGGTCACGATCTCACGGTCCGTGAGTTCCAGCCCCGCGTCAGGCTCTGGGCTGATGGCTCAGAGCCTGGAGCCTGTTTCCGATTCTGTGTCTCCCTCTCTCTCTGCCCCTCCCCCGTTCATGCTCTGTCTTTCTCTGTCCCAAAAAATAAATAAATGTTGAAAAAAAAATAATTCCATATCTACTCTATCAGATGATGAGTTTCATAAATAATTTTACTACAAAGTAGACACTTCAGTGAAATTAATTACCAGAAAGAAAGCAGTCATCATGAAAAGACATAGAGAAAGTTTAAATGCATGTTACTAAGTAAAGAGGCCAATCTGTAAAGTCTGCATACCACATTATTTCAACTCGATGACATTCTGGAAAACATAAAACTATGGAGACAGTAAAAAGATCAGTGCTTGCCAGAGATGGAGGTGGTAAGCAGTGATGAATAGTGAGAGAGCGAGGATTTTTGAGCACAGTGAAAATACTCTGTATGATACTATAATGATGAATAAATATCATTAGATATTTATTTGTCCAAAGTCATAGAATATGCAACACCAAGAGTGACCTCTGATATAAACATAGACTTTGGGAGATTATAATATGTCAAAGTAGATTCATTGATTGTAACAAATATAACACTTATGTGGGGGATGTTAACACTGGCGAAGCTATGCATGTGTCAAGGCAAAGGGCCTGTGGGTAATCTTCGTACCTTCCTCTTAATCTTCCTATGAGCCCAAGATAAAAAAGTCTAAAAAAAGTCATTCTCAGGAACAAAATATATAAAAGATTATCATTTCAGATTTTGAAGATTTCTAAAATACACCTCCATTTTGGGCAATTGGACATGAACTCAAGTGACACCAGTAGAAGTTTGATAAGTGCTTGGGATATTGCCTTCTGGAATGTTGCTGCCACCACTGTGGAAACACAGTGTGGCCACCTTGAGAGAGAGAAATCAGAGAGATAAAGAAAGAGAGATGCAGATAAGCCATCTATCCCAGATGAGCCACTTCTCAGTTAACCTCACAACTGAAGGAAACCACAGGCAAAAGTTGATGTGTGAACTGCAGAACTCAAACTAACACACAGAATTGTGAGAAATAATAGATTATAGCTTTAAACCACTAAGTTTTGGGTGAATTGTCATATAGGAAAGGCTAACAGAAATAAGCAATTAAAAACAAATGCAGCAAATTCCTTGAACATTATTTGATAGTTTGGAAAGGACATTTCAAATATTGTTACTAATTTTCAAACCATACCAACAGTGTAAGTCTTGAAGAAGCAATTAGTTCTAACATTTTCAACTTTTGTTCGAAGGAACAGATTGCAGAAGAACAACAAAAATTCAATAATTTCTATTTAGCTAATGACTTTCATTTAAGCATTAAAATTGATGTTCAAGATCATTTTCCATGAACTTTCAGTGCAGTTAGTAAAATTCAAAAATGTTCAACATAATTCTGAAAGCTGTGAAAACTCACTGAAAAGTCTTTTGAACAACTGGAAGCCTCTTGAAGGAACAGGAAAAGTTTTGTTCCTTTTTGTGTCCACTAGTATATTGACAAACTCATGTTAGATAGCGAGGAATTGTATGACATAACAAGAGTAAGTATCAACCCTAGGAACTTTCATGTGCAGAATTTCATGAAACCAAACAATGCAAGTATTTAGAATAGAGGCTCACTCTGGATAGGCAAATATAATGTAGTAATATTTGATTACTTTTAACTTGATAAATGATATAATGTTATAAAATTGAAAGGTCTCTAGGCTCTTACTAGTTTCACTTCTTTTTTCTTTTTCTTTTTTAAACTATTTTTCTGCAAGTCAGTTTAAAAATTGATAAATTGCACGTATTTATGATGTCCTCATTAGCAATTAGCAGTAGCACACATTTACAGATGTTAGCCCTTCACAGCTTATGTCAACTAAACTTATTATTTACTAAGGTAGTCAAATAAATTTCTGGTTTTTCTGTAGGTAGAGTAAATGGAAATTGTATTTATCATTTTTTGAATCTCTTATAGTAATACACTAGAGGAACCTGAATGATGTTTTCCAGTCAGTTTTTTCCAACATGGGATAATTTTTTAAAGTCCCTCATCCTCATGCTTTGCATACATATGCCTTCTCTAACACATTTAATCATAAATGTAGCAAATATATATATATATATATATATTCATAGTTTTAAAATTTTCCAATAACTGTGTAAAATCATTAGAATCATCTATTCAAGCAGCTTATGCTTATCTGTAAATATGATAATAAGAGCTCATACTTACTTTGCAATTTCCACATAACCAGTATTTTATAAATACTTGGGGAGCCTAGCTGACTCAGTCGGTTAAGTGACTGACTTCAGCTCAGGACATGATCTCGCGGTTCATGAGTTCAAGCACTGCATCGAGCTTTGTACTGACAGCTCAGAGCCTGGAGCCTGCTTCAGATTCTTGTCTCCCTCTCTTTCTGCCCTTACCCCACTCATGGTCTCTCTCTCTCTCTCTCTCTCTCTCTCTCTCTCTCTCTCTCTCTCAAAAATAAATAAACATTAAAAAAATACTTTACTTATGTTGATTAATTTAACCTTCACAACAACCTTTGATTAGGAAATGTATTATTCCTATTATACAAATGAAAAAACTATGACACAGGGAATTTATGTTACCTCTTCAAAGATACAGGGCTGTTAAGAAGTAAATTGAAATTGAACCCAGGCAACTTGAGTTGTCTTCAATGTTTTCAACATTGTGGTAAATACTCAGGGAGATAGAGGAGAACTGCAAGATACTTTCTAATTTTTTTATAATGTTTATTTTTGAGAGAGCAGAGACAGAGTGAGAGTGGGGGAGAGGTAGAGAGAGAGGGAGATGCAGATTCTGAAGCAGGCTCCAGGATCTGAGCTGTCAGCACAGAGCCCAACACAGGACTCAAACTCACCACCCTGAACCTGTGAGATCCTGATCTGAGCTGAAGTCAGATGTTTAACCCACTGAGTCACCCAGGCACCCTGAACTGCATAATAGTTTTTATGTTTAAATGGTCAGGGATACAATCAGCTGAGAAGTACTTAATGAAAATTAAAAATAACATACATAAAAGAAAGCATTAAATTTAATGCCAGGATGTGGGGTAGAGAGTATAGCAACTTATTCTCATCAGAACTAAGCAACAGCATTTCTTTTGCATATATGAACATTAATGCCTATAACAATCCCATGAATTAGATAAAATTATAAACTTTTAATAAGTGAATAAATTGAAGTTTGAAGTTTAAGTAATTTACCCAGGGCTAAACAGTCAGTAAAAGATGATATTTGGTGTCTAAGCTGGTGTCTGTGTGCCTCAGGGTATATGTTCCCTAGTTATAGTACACAGAAGAGAGGAACATAAAAAAGTGGGTCTAGTGAAGGAAGGGTTGGGACTTTTCCTTGGTCTTAAAACATGGAAAAGTTCATAATAGATTCAAAAGAGAGAAAAATTTCCAGAAAATAGGGGAAAACACCCTGGATAAAATAGTTTTTGAAAGCCAGGCTGAGGAGTAGAGATGGGTACTGGAGATTTGTTAAAAGAGGGAAAAGGATCAATTAGAGTTTTATAAAACAGACTAGCCTAGAATACATTAACTGTATTTGCCCTAGAAAGTCAGATAAAATACTAACCTAGTGACTTAAGAGTCAAAAGATCGTTGGTGACAGAAATAGAAATATAAAAAAGTAAAAAAAAACATAAAAAATTGTATTCATCTTTATAAAATCTTACTTCAGTAAAGCACTTTCTGGGGCACCCTGGGTGGCTCGGTTGGTTCAACCTCTGACTCTTGGTTTCAGCTCAGGTCATTATCTCACAGTTTTTAAGGTTGAGCCCCACAGGGGGTTCTGCATTGGCAGTGCATAGCCTGTTTGGGATTCTCTTTCTCTCCCCCTCTCTCTGCATCCCCCTCCCCAACTCATACTCTCTTTGTCTCTCCCAAAATCAATAAATGAATGTAAAAAGATAAAGAACTTTCCAAATGCATATTCATATAGTATACAGACAAGATTGGCTGACAATATAAAAATGAAAGAAAATAATAAACTTGGATTATTTCAAGTTAATTTTAAATATTTGTTACATACAAGTTGGTAGTTTCACTGACTGAAATAGAGAAATTGGAAGGAGAAAATAACTTGTGAGTAAAAGTGGTAATAAAATTCATGATAAAGTTATTGAGATTTAGATGAACTAAGTTAAAAGTATAAATAGGGACATTTAACCAGATCCAGGAAAGCAGGAAGAACCTAAATAATAGGATCCATAGCACCTCCTCCATAGTTGATATCTTAAGAAAAAAATGCTATAGATGGAGAATAATATGCCCCTAAACTTCAGAAATCTCCACAGCTAAAATGTGGGAAGTTAACGAAATTAAGAAAAATCTGAGAGGCAAGGAGGAAATCTGGATAGGGTATAGGAATGAGGAACATGAAGCTTATACAAATTCTAGGGAGTATTTTAAAGAAGAAGGAAAATTACTTGAATTACACATCAACTAAATAACTTTACTTCTTCTGAAAGTGGAAAAAAATTGAATGGATGGAGAACAGAAAGCAATGTTGATTTTTTTTAGTTAACATGACTGTGCTTCAACAAGCAACATACTGATTCTTTGAAGATAAAAGACCAAGACAGCAGATGTAATATAAAGGATCAAAAATTATCTTTTGCATTTTGGAAATATAGTTTAATATGATAGGTGTACATACATGCCTAGGTTTTAAGTACTTAGAAAACATTTGCTACTGAAGATCTAATATAAAAAAAGAAACTCATTGCAGGAAAAAGAAGAAGAAGAAGAAGAAGAAGAAGAAGAAGAAGAAGAAGAAGAAGAAGATGACAGGGAGCCTGGGTGGCTCAGTTGGTTAAGCATCTGACTTTTGATTTCAGCTCAGGTCATAGTGTCCCAGTGAGATTGAGCCCTGTATCTGGCTGTGTTGACAGGTCGGAGCCTGCTTGGGTTTCTCTCTCTCTCTCTCTCTCTCTCTCTCTCTCTCTCAAGATAAATGGATAAACATTACAAAAAAGAAGAAAAAGAAAAAGAAATGAAAGAAACCAATCTTTATTGAGGAAGGACTATATTTTAGGCACCATGAACATTTTTGAAAATTTGCTTGGGAAATATAAAGTAGTATTTATTAAAAATGTATTCCTATAATGTTATGACTAACACTATACCTCATTAGCTGCAGGAAAACTGAACTGTTAATAATAAAATAGGGGGAATATATATATATATATACATATATATATATATATATAATTATCACCCTGCAAGTTGGACAACTGAGCTATGAACTGTAAAGCAAATTAACTAATTATTTTCTGAAAGTTATTGATCATATTAATATTCAGACACATACATAAAATCAAGAAAAAACTATTAATTATCAAGTGTCCATAGTGATATTCTTGCTTTATGAATATTTAGATGGGAAAAGAAGAGGAACTAGACTTGATCATGTGTAAAAAGAAGTGTTTTTAAAAGATATTACAGATTCCAAAGATATACCTGAACTTTAAACACACATACACACCCCTCCCCCCCCCACACACACACACACATTCCTCTGGAAAGAATAAAACTAAATTTTACCCCATTTTGTTTCAAGATACTTTGAATTTCTAAGCAATTTATAAAAGTTATTAAGATGACCCAAACCTCTCACATTTTTTTTTTTTTTGCTGTATACTCTTTAAACCTTAGGTATAAGTTCATCTTAAATAGTATTCTATTTTTTAGGTTCAATATTCAATAAAACTTTAAAAATCAAATCAAAGGATTAAAATATTTATGAGTTTTTAAAAGATCTCAATGTTTCAAATATAAATATACACAACACATATGTTGATATAGGTAAATATATATACACAAACCAAATATACGGATGTATGTAGCTCAGCCTTTTGAAATGTTTACTCAGAATAAGGTAAAGGTGATGCATTTAGAAAAGTACACTTAGGGGCGCCTGGGTGACTCAGTTAAGTGTCTGAGTTCAGCTCAGGTCTTGATCTCACAGTTTGTGGGTTTAAGTCCCGCCTTGGCTCTGTGCTGACAGCTCTTAAAGCTGTCGCTCCCCCACTCATGCTCTGTTTCTCTCTCTCAAAAATGAATAAATAAATTAAAAAAAGAGAAAGATCCATTTAAATTTTCTCTCCCTCTAAACTAATGTGGAGATAAGAAAACGGTAAGTTTCATATCTGCTCATAAAAGAATATAAGCTAAAAAATCATTGAAGAGAAGCATATTAGATCTTTTTACATACTTTCTCACTAATAAGGGCATCGGAAGTGTGAAATGGTAAGATTAAGCATTTCAGCGCTTCACTGCCCACACAAGTGTTACCCTTTATAACTATATAAAGTGCTAGTCTATTTATTTTTTAGTTAAAATATAATTAATATATAGTGTCATATGAGTTTTAGGTGTGCAATGATTAAACAATTGTGTATATTACCCAGTGTTCATCATGATAAGGGCACTTTTAATCTGCTTCACCTATTTCACTCATCCCCTCACCTACCTCCCCTCTGGTAACCACAAGTTTGTTCTGTATATTTAAGAATCTGTTGTTGTTGGGTTTTTTGTTTGTTTGTTTGTTTGTTTGTTTTCAGAAAATAAAAAGAATCTACTCTTCTGTACAACTCAATGCCAAAAAAAGAATAATTCAATTATAAAAATTAGCAGAAAACATAAATATACATTTTTCCAAAGAATATATACAGATGGTCAATAGACACATAAAAAAGATGCTCAACACCACTAATCATCAGAGAAATGAAAATCAAAACCACAATGAGATATCACCTCACACCTGTCAGAATACTTAAAATCAAAAACAAGAAATAACAAGTGTTGGCAAGAATATGGATAAGAAGGAATCTTATGGGAGAAGATATTTGCAAGTAACATACCTGATAAAGTATTAGTATCCAAAATCTATAAAGAACTTAGCAAGCTCAACACTCAAAAAATAATAATAATAATCCAGTGAAGAAATGAACAGAAAACATGAATAGACACTTTCCCAAAGAAGACATCCAGATGGCTAACAGACACATGAAAAGATGCTCAACATCACTTATTATCAGGGAAATACAAATCAAAACCACAATGAGATACTACCTCACACCTGTCAGAATGACTAAAATTAACAACACAAGACACAACAGGTGTTAGTGAGGATGTGGAGAAAAGGGAAACTTCATGCACTGTTGATGGGAATGGAAACTGGTGCAGCCACTCTGAAGAATAGTATGGAGTTTCCTGAAAAAGTTAAAAAAAGAACTACCCTAAGATCCAGCAATTACAAATCTAGGCATTTTCCCAGAGAATACAAATATACATATTCAAAGGGGGTACATGCACCCTGATGTTTATTGCAGCGTTATCAACAATAGCCAACCTACAGAGAGATCCCAAATGTTCACTGAATAATGAATGAATTAAAAAAAAAAGACGCAGCATATATATAAAATGGAATGTTACTCAGCCATCAAAAAGAATGAAATCTTGCCGTTTGCAAGGACATGGGTGGAGCTAGAGTGTATTAAGCTAAGTGAATTAACTCAGAGAAAGACAATACCATATGATTTCACTCATATGTGGAATTTAAGAAATAAAACAGATGAACTTAGGGGAAGGGGGGAAAGAGCAAAGGAAACAAACCATGAGAGACTCTTAAAGATAGAGAACAAGATGATAGTTGATGGAGGTGGGTGGGAGATAGTCTGCATGGGTGATGGCTATTAAGGAAGGCACTTGTTATGATAAGCAGTGGGTATTGTATGTAAGTGATGAATCACTGAATTCTATTCCTAAATTCAATATTGCACTGTATGTTAACTAAAATTTAAGTCAAAATTTGAAGTAGAAAAAAACAAAAAAGAAGTGTGTGCAAGTGTCCCCTTGCACACTGTCAATGGGAAAGCTAACTGGTGCAGTCATTGTGGAAAGTTGTATGTAGTTTCCTCAAACAACTTAAATTGAATTAGCATATGACCCAGTAATTCCACTACTAGGCATTTACCCAAAGAAAATGAAAACACCAACTTGAAAAGATATATGCAACCTTACATTTATTGCATCATTTTTTTTACAATAGCCATAATATGGAAGCAACACACGTGTTGTTCATCGATAGATGGATGGATAAAGGTGTGATGTGCCATTATAGATGTATAATAATGGAATCTTACTCAGCATGAGAAGGAATGATATCTTGCTATTTGCAACATGAGTAGATTATAGAGGCTATAATGCTAAGTGAAATAAGTTAGAGAAAGAAAAATACCGTATGATTTCACTCATTTGGAATGTAAGAATCAAAAAAAAATGAACAAAGAGAAAAGAGGAGAAAACAGGCTATTAAAACTACTTGTTAAACTCTACAATATTATTAAGGTCTGTATAATTTGTTTCTTTATTATTTTCTTCATTCTCGATACTGATTTCCAACAAATAGATAACTTCTAACTTGATATAACTTTACAAGAAATGCTCTGTAGTGAAAAAACAAAGTATTTTAATAAAGTTATTTAAAGTCTGAATATAAAAGCTCCTAAATAGTCACTCTTTCATGTTCCAAATTGGATAAAATTTAATATTGCTGGCAGTCCTATCTGTTTCAGACTGAGAAAATTAATGATCCATAAACAAGAACTTTAAGTATAATATTTAGGTCACCAGATAATGTCCCACTTCCTAGAAAACCACCTAATATTATCCTTTTTCTAATTTTTTAATCTATGTAGAGCTCACTCATAAACTTCTGTATGTATACTACATGCATACATAAACATAAACTGTAATGGGAAGAACAAATTCCCATTTTATAAATTTATAATTCTCAAGTCTCTTACAAATGAGAAGTGACATCTATTTGTGTTTATCTTGGCGTTCTGATTTTGACTGTCAACAAAAACTGACTTGTGACATTATTGTAAATTTTTTGTTAAATGCCATCAAAATCTACATTATTAAAAACAATTTTTAAATATTTACATAATAAAGCGTCAATAACAACAATTTGCTTGAGATTATGCAGTATCTTTTTGAATAGTTCACCACAATTGCATACTGAGGTAAAACGGGAAAAGGTTAGCAGTTAATCTTTCTTTAATAACTTGTAATTCAGATCCACCTGTGTTAGGTTCAAGTAAGTATTTCCATGTTTTCATTTGAGCATTTTGATGAGGAGATGAGACTTTTTTTGGTCCCAAAAGTTACTAGGGACCCTAATCATCACCTTTCTTTTTTCCCATTTATTACCTGTGTCTACTTTTTTTATTTACATTTTTTACTTTCACACTTGTACATTAATTCCTTTATGAATCATTTTAACAGTTCATTCAACTATTTTTGAACATTTACTGTATTTGTGGCACAGTCCTAGACACTATTAAGGAATAAAATTTGGGAGAAGTCTTAACATCTTATATAGACAATGAGACATATGCAAGACTGGTGAACCACTTCCTAGGAATGTTGCCTTTCCTGCCACCTCAACTTCTGACCAATCTCAAGAAGTCATGATTATACTACTTGGTTCACAGACTTGGTCCCCAGCCAATGATTTTTCATCACTACTGGTTACATTATCTTTCTTCTGCTTCCTTTTTCCTTTACTATAGAGGTTTGAAATGCAGGAGTTTGCTTTTTTCTTTTTCCTTTCCTTTCCTTTCCTTTCCTTTCCTTTCCTTTCCTTTCCTTTCCTTTCCTTTCCTTTCCTTTCCTTTTGAGTAGGAATAGGTAGGGGGCACCTGAGTGGCTCAGTTGGTTGTGTCCAACTCTTGGTTTCGGCTCAGGTCATGATCTCAGGTTTTATGGATTTGAGCTCCATGGCAGGCTCTATGCTGACAGTGCAGAACCTGCTTGGGGTTCTCTCTCTCTCTCTCTGCCCTTCCCCCACTCATTCTGTCTCTGTCTCTCTCAAAATAAATAAATAAACCTAAAAAAGAGTAGGGATAGGTAAAAGGGAAGAAACTAAATTTTAAATTTTACAAATAAAAAATGATAATGAATATCTCTGGCCTATCCTTTATTTTAGGTATCATAGTCATATAATAAGTACACATAAGCACACACTAACAGCATCACATCAAATAATAGAGATTGAAGTAAAAGGGAAAAATAGAGGAACCCATTGAGCTTTGCCCCAATAATATTCACAAAAATTCTGACATGGGTATACTTAAACAATAACCCCAACAGCTATGAGTAGCCTAAATGAGTTCAAAACTTGCCACAGAACAAGGCTAGCAAGGCATGCACATAACTAACTTAAAAAAGAAGAAAATGTGAAAATGCCATCAAAGGACACATGTTATACCTAGGATGATCAGGTAATAATTCTAGGGGAGATAGGTAGCTGACCTACAATTTGATGGAGAGATAGCACAGAGTATTTTCCTGAAATCAATTCCTCACTCCAACCAGAAAAAAAAGTAGGGGCCAGCTAGACCAAAGCTCAGTTTGATAGTCCATTTGGGTGGGGTATTTACGGAAAAGTATGTGGGGTCAGCTTTCAAAAGAAATTAAAAAGGACTTTAAAGATCTTAGCCTTAGGGTGCCTGGGTGGCTCAGTTGGTTAGGCATCAGACTTCAGCTCAAGTCATGATCTTGTGGTTCACGAGTTCAAGCCTCATGTCGAGCTCTGTGCTGACAGCTCACAGCCTGGAGCCAGCTTTGGATTCTGTGTCTTCCTCTCTCTTTGCCCCTTCCCCACGCATGCTCTGTCTCTCTCAGTATCTCAAAAATATTTTTTTAAAAGATTTCAGTCTTTTCCTGGCAATGCATAAAATAATTCAAGTTCTGAGTCAAGATGTAAAATTATCAGTGTTTCATAGTTGCTAATGGAGTCAAGATTTCTTCTGCTGATACTCAATTGTTTGATTTGCTCTAAATTTTACAATTTAATTTCTTGAGAAGACACTCTGAGTGACTCAACTCACATTTTGTGTCAAGCTCTGATATGTTACTTTGGCTCACCTGAATCCAATTAGCAGTGGCAATAGGAAGATGTTAGTTTAAAGTGCCCTTTAAACAGGGGCTGACAATTTGGCAGTTTCAAGATGGAAAAATTATGGGCTATGCCAGAACATTATTCACATATCCAGTGAAAGAAGTAAGAGACAATATTAGATACTACACATTAGTGTAAGAGCTTCATAGTTGACATCTGCTAGAAGGTTCTAGGGAAGCCTACTCAAAGATTAGGACAAACTCAACTTTGCTTGATGCTAGAGTTCATTTTATTTTTTGTATAAAGTTCTGTTTAAAAAAAAATTAAGAAGCAGACTCCACACATAAGTGTTTAAAAGATGTTAAAAAAATAACTAGACTGAGTTGATCTAACTGGAAGCTACTCTACATTTTGATGCCCTTTTGGGAGAAGCAGTAAAAAACAGCATTTATAGATTGATCGTCAAAAAGAAAGTACAAGGGTTACACAACTTAGAATAACTTCTCAAATACAAAATACTTCCTTACTTGCTGTACCATAATCTTTACCTAGGTAGTATGAGAGGCTACAAGTGATTCACCATAATCTGCATTCTCTCTCTCTCTCTTTCTCTCTCTCTCTCTCTCCCTTTGAGCCCATAGCTAACTACATTTTCCAGCCTCCTTTGCAATTAGTTGTGGTGATCATGTGATCAAACTCTAGCCAATGGAATACGATTTCCAGGTCTAGCCATATCTAGGCCATCTTACTCCCAAATTTGCTTCTCCAAGTTTTTCTCCTTTTTCTTGATCTTTCCAAGATTCTCACTTCACTTTACAAAATATGAAGGAGGCAGAAAAGAAGATTAAGTTTGTAAGTTTAAATTATCCAGCCAAAGTAGTACGTTATTTGACCAAACAGGTCTATGACAAGCAGCTGTGAACACCTATGGAGGAAGCACAGTGGATCAGCAAAACTAAGTTGCCTACTCGTGTTAGGTGTAATGGTATACAAATATTTCCTTAACAATATTTTTAAATACATAGATTTCTCAGTTATAGGGGTCAAAACCAAGGAAACAAGAAATTGTGTTTTATGTTCAAACAAAATAGTTTAGATTTTAAATGTTAGCAATAATTTCAGTTGTCATTTTAGTTGCACAAGAAGTCATTAACTTGATAAGGAATTTCAACAGAAAAACATAGCTCTTTTAACTCAGCAGTCTCCCAATAAACCTAATTCACTAAAAATTATCTGCTGTAATTTATAAGAGCACTTATCAAGATGAATCACTTCTAGATGTAATTATCCTCATTTATTAAAAGTTACGGGGGAAAAATGTGGAAACTTTTTTTTTAACTGAAGGAAATATGTTGAAGAGAATTAGATCCTCAGCATAACCATGAATAAATGAATACATTCCTTGTTGTATTCAATCATTTTAATGCCCTAACATTTGCTATTTTTCTAATTTATTTGAATTATCTACATTGTTATATATGTTTTATTTTTCATTCTACCCACATCTGCATTGATTGAGATATTTTGTGTATTTTAAAAATTCTATTCCAAATGCTAGTGTATTTTGTTGTATGCTTTGATTTTAAAATCTTAACTGTTGGACAGGAGCAAGATGCATATATCTTATGTATACCTAAATATATATGAACACATATTTAGATTTAGATACAAATGTATGATGTTACTACATGTTAAATATTTGGCACAAACAGGTATAATTATATATTGAGACCCTAAAATTTTATCTTAACATTTCTATAAATTGAAGGTGCATATTCAGACCTTACATCTCCACTTACATCTACATGAGCTAGCTCTAACCTGACTCCTGATTTCATCTCTTCTCTTGCAACATTCTTTGCTATAGCCATACCGGTATTTTAGTTTCTTGAGTTCATAGAACTTGTTTTGGCCTTTGGACTCTTAATGCGGGTAATCTCTCCCCCTTGGATATACTTTATGCAAATGTTATGTGTCCAATCTTCCTTATCATTTAAGTTACTCCATGTAAAATACAGACATCTATCCTATCACCATCTATCCCATTTTCTATATATATTTGTATTTCATAGTGCATATTACAATCCTTAATTATTTTATGAATTATTTAACTTATGATGCATATGTTTATTGCTTACATTGTCCACTACTATCATTGCCTCACTACCTATCGTTGGTTCTGTGTGGTTTCAATACAATTAAGACCTCACAGTGTTTTCATTTCCTTCAGATGGATTCCCAGGGATAGAATTGCTAGATCATATGGTAGTTTTGTTTTTTTATTTTTTGAGGGACCTGCATGGTGTTTTTCATAGTGGTTGTGTTGGTTTACATTGTTGTCAGCAGTGCACAGGTGTTCCCTTTGCTCCACATGCTTGCCGAAACTTGTTTCTTGTTTTTTCAATGCTACTTATTTTGGCTGGTGTGAGGTGATGTGCTGTTGTGGTTTTGGTTTGGATTTCTCTAATGATTGGTGATTTTGAGCATCCTTCCATGTGGCTTTTGGCCATCTGTATGTCTTCTAAGTATCCATTGATGGGCATATATACATGGAACCAAAACAATAAAGAAATAAAAAACCAACCAACCAACCAAAAAGCGAGCTCATAGAGACAAAAATCAATTGGTGGTTACTGGTGGGAAGGGGAGTGGTGATTGGCAAGATAAGTGAAGAGGGTCAAAAGGTACAAACCTCCAGTTATAAAATAAATAACTCATGCATAGTCACAGGGTAACTATAGTTAATAATACTGTATTGCATATTTGAAAGTTGCTAAGAGATTAAATTTGAAGAGTTCTCACAAGAAAAAAAGGTTGTAATTGTAATGACATATGGTAACTAGACTGTTATGGTTATCATTTGCAGTATATACATGCAATATAGAATCATTATGTTTTGCACCTAAAAATAATAAAATGTTATATATCAATGCCACAATATATATATATATATATATATATATATATATATATTATTTTTTTGACATTTATTTACTTTTGAGACAGAGACAGAGACAGAGACACATGTGGGGAGGAGCAGAAAGAGGGGGAGACACAGAATCTGAAGCAGGCTTCAGGCTGCAAACTGTCAGCACAGAGCCCGACATGGGTTTCAAATCCAATGACCGTGAGATCATGACCTGAGCTGAAGCTGGACACTTAACAGACTAAGCCACCCAGATGGCCCTATATATTTTTTAATTTAAAAAAAATGCACTCACACACTATATTTTTGACATGGTGCTTAAGAGATGTCATAGACCTCAAACATAAGACTAAATGTATAATATTGATTTAGTATAAAAAATGTTAGAAACATTATGTATATTTTTATTTATATATTTTATTATACATTTATATTTATTTATTATTAATTTATTTATTATACATATATATTTCTTTATATACCATATTAATTCTGGATTGATCTATATAAATTAATGAGCAGTTAACTATAACATTGAGTGTGGAGTCTCAATGGACAAGGAATCAGAGTTTCAAAAGAAAATATAGCAGAATATATATTTTTAAATATTTTGATTTTAAAGCATGCTAATGTATAATATGCTCAGAAATGAATAAATGAAATGAATTTTTAAAATTTATATTTGTGTGTATGTGAGAGAGAAAGAGGAGAGGGAGATGGAGAGAATAGGAGGAAAAATAAAGGAAAATAAAAGAATGGTGAGAAGATATTTGAGGATCCTTTAGGGGACATGGAATAGGAGCCCAGCTTCTGAAGTCAGAGTGCCAGGTCCCAATTCTTGTCCAGCAACTACTGCCTATCAGACTTTAAGCATGTGACACATTCCCTTTCTAGTTTAGCATCTTAACTGGTAAATATTAATACTTCTTTATAGTAGATTCAAACCTATAGTGAATATCAATGAACGTTCTCATTTATCATTCAAAATTTTCATTTTACAAAAAAGTCCTGAAATATGAAATAAATTATTATTTAGTAATTTCATTATTTTTCATTAAATATTTATTGAATCAACTAGAATTTTTGAAGTTGAGGTATATCTAAAGGGGACCAAAAATAAATCATTTTTGTTGATTATTAATCTTCTAACATAACTAAATCCTACTTGTTAATTTAATGTAGCACAAAAATGACTATTTATAAACATTTGATATGTAAACACTTATGTTAAGTAGCAAAAACATAATGCCTAATGCCATACTGTATATCAAACATTATCTCATCTATAAAAAATAGAGAAAAGTAGGTAAAAAATAAGCAAGAAAGTAAAGTAGAAAATAAACTGTGATTGCCTCACAGTGATAGAAATTTGGGAGATTTTGTAATTTTCTGTAGGATTATAATTTTTTAAATTCATTCCTTTGGGTATACTTTATTATCAGTTTTATGAAAAAGCTATATAAAATGAAAAATAGTGCTTAAACATTTTATATTATTGATGTTACAGTTGATTTTATGCAGTTTAATCAGAATATTTTGGATTAGTTTTCACAATTAACTTTATCATAAAACATGTATTTATTAAACATAATAATGTATGAAATCCAATTTTAAATGATTATGTAAGGGAAGAACCATCTTAGAAACACACAGCAACAAACCCACCTGGAATTCCCATATCCCCTTTGCTAGCTTTGTGACTTTAACAAAATCACATATTTTTATCATTGAAGATCACTAACATTTATCTAGCATGCTAAGAGTGACTAGTCTTTGTCATGTTAAGTACTAGATTTCTGGGAGTATGTAACCTATGAAAATTTTTATTTTCAATTACCTACCTAAAGAATTTGTGAAATGTTTAGAGGGAAAACTCAAGCTTCACTTTTGGACATTGTAATTATGAGATACCTGTTAGGCACCCAAAATCCAAGATTGAATAAGAAGCTGAGTGTAGGAAGTGAACTCAGTGGACAGATCAGTACTAAAGAAGCAAATTTGAAAGTCTCTAGCGTATCAATGGAATTAACACCCTGGAGATAGAGAAAATCTGTTAGGAAGAGGTTATAAATAGAAATGAAAAAGAAGCCCAGGATGAAGTCTTCAGATATTCAAACATCTAGAAGTTGAGTACGTGAAGAAGAGCTTGCAAATAAGAAAAAGTGAGTGACTAGTGAAGTGGGAGGAAAACAGAGGGGGTGAAGGGAATTGTTAGGAGGATTATGATTATTTTTTACTGAGAGAGAGTGAGAGAGAGAGAGGGAGAGAGAGGAAGCAGAAAGAGGGAGAGAAGGAGAAAGAGAGAATTTCAAACAGGCTCCATGCTCAGCACAGAGTCCAACATGGGGCTTGATTTACCACCATATCATGACCTCAGCTGAAATCAAGACTCAGTCACTGGCACCCATTTTATAAGGATTATTGTGAGGAGATAATAAAATGTTGAATGTGTGAGTACTCTGTAAATATTAATATCACCTTCATTAATAAGAAAGAGGCATATTGTCAGAAATGTTTTTCAGATAATGGACCCAATGACCTACATCAGCTAAGTCTAGCCAGGTGATGTTTGCCAGTGAGAAACACAATCATGAGAAGAATACCAATCACTATAAAAAAAATAGATACAAGATGGAAAAAATGTACCTTAGCATAACATCCTGAACAAATATTGTGGAGTGACTAAGGAAAGTAAAATAAGCTGCACAAGATGTCAGGAAACTAATTAGTGGCCAGGACACTCAAGCACAGTTACAGCAAAGACCATAATGTCCTACCACTCTCCTTGTGAATCTCAACACAAATAATAAAATCTCTCTGGGTCTCCACTTATTCATATGTGAAATGGGAATAATTATATTACCTACCTCCTAGTGTTCTCAGTAGGAGTAATTAAAGCGATATTCACAAAGTGCTTATCACAATCCCCAGCACAGAACTCAATATGTAGTAATCAAAATGACTGCCACCATTACAATCAATTAGGATTCAGATCGAGTCTCTGACTCCTGGACTTTGGTAGTATTGTTATAGAAGGAGTTCATGTATTAATTGGATTACAAAACCTTAGAGAACATGTTCAACCCTGAAGTATCTATAAAAATTTGACGAAATGATGAGTTGTTTTAAATTCAAATTTCACTTTTTTTCCTAAAAATTATAAAAATCTTGCACTGTAACTTTGAATATTTCTGTGACACACACACAGAAATACTTTAATTTCCCCTACATGTCCTCATAGATAATTTCATTGCCTATATGTACATGCCAGTAACATGAGCATAAATGACCATTCAAGCTTCTCTGTGTGTTTTATTTCCCAATAAAGGAAGGTACCCCAATATACAATTAATAGTGTAGGTTTGGTAGCAGAATTGGCTTTATGCCAAGCACTGCATTCTATTGGTTGTATACTAAAGACAAGTTATTTGATCAATATGAGACAGCGTTCTTCCAATTTGTCAGAGTAAATAACGTACTCACAAAATATTTCATGTTTTCTCTAGCATTTCCAGTCCCATTTCCATTTAAATAAATCCATGTGAGGAAGTATGGGCAATGTTGCAAATTGCAGAAGTTTTTATCTCTAGGTTGAAGCACAAAGAGATTAGGTGTGAGTTTCCATGTGAGGTCTTTGTATATTCTTTTCACCATTATTGCTATTGTGGATGCCTCCTGTTGAGAGAGTAAAACCACCAAATCCCAGAAGATTTACTACTTGAATTACCTCATGGGTAGTAGTTGATAAGTCACCTAGACCACAGCAGAATTTTGAGCAAGAAGTAAACTTTTATTATCCTTAAATCACTTTTTTTTAAATTTTTAATATTTATTCATTTTTTTTTTTTGAGAGAGAGAGACAGAGGATAAATCGGTAGTGGCAGAATGAGGGAGACACAGAATCTGAAGCAGTCTCCAGGCTCTGAGCTGTCAGCACAGAGCCTGACGTAAGGCTCAAACTCATGAACCACGAGATCATGACCTGGCTTAAGTCAGACACTTAACCGACTGAGCCACCCAGGTACCCCTTTAAATCGCTTATTAACATGGCATATCTATGCTACCTTGACAAATGTACTTCTCATCTATGAAAGGATGACAGTTATGTGGGGTTGCTGTAAATATAGAGACAATGTACATAAATAGACCAGCAAAATAAGCATGTGCAAAAATAATAATTATGAATATTGTTAAGAAAAAATAAGCATTTTGACTCATATCATGGAGAGTTGTCAAACTGTCTTTCATACAATGAAAACAATATTAATCTTTCCAATACCACATTGCAATATTGTCTCTATAAGCATCATTTCAAACATTCAAAGATGACATCGATTTTAAAGATAATCTAGAATCAATTGTATCACGTTTATTTAGATCTAAGCCATATCACACTAAAGCATTTTGACTACATGGTTGAGATTATATTCTGTTTTAAGAGATATACTAACTGTGGTCCTGAAATTCAATGAGAATTTTTAAATATAAAAATTTTTTAAATATAAAATTTTTAAATTTTAAATAGTATATACCAAATATTCTCAATTACTGTGTTTGATGAAAAAAGGAGGGGTATGGTATTCATTTCAATTAATAAATTTATCATAAATTGTCAAAACAACATGCCTAGTGTAAATAAAGCCTTTGCAAATGTGTACACCATTTCCACAGCAATTTTGGGGCACCTGTTACATAGGAACAGGCTTCTGAAAATTAATAACAAGAACAAACACAGCTGTTAAAGACAAGTCACTTTATCTCTCCAGTTACTATCAGTAGAGTTTAAAAGTTACTATTGGTAAAAACCAAGTATTAAAAATGATTCTAATTAGAGAAGTTGTGCCCTATGTTGAAATAAATGTCCCTTATGCTATCTATTTCTTAACACAGACTTCAAAAGGTGTGAGAAAACTTGGATTATGGTGAAGACTTCTGAGCACAGCAGAGAAAATTAAAAGCTATACATCTTACTTTCTGTTTTGTAGAACCAGAGGGAATGATTTAAATGATTTAACTTTACCTGCAATATACAATATACAATATACTATGTACACTGTTTCATAAAACAAAACCTCCAAACCTTAGTTCCCTAGACTAAAGCAGATTTACTATGCTAACTTAACATGGGTTATAGACAGTTTCCATACATCATTTTAGAAATGGCAAAATATTTCCAAAAAGATGAATGCAATCTACTGTTTTATCAGTAAAATGCTGTATGACAAATATGACAATGACATTGTATCAAAATAAATTTTTTAAAAATTTTTTTCTAACATTGGAGAGGAAATCAAGGCTATGGAGCCAAATCACCATATACTCCTAATCCTGCTTCATTCATATCCTTCTTTAATGAGCTAATTAAAGGATAAAACAAATAAAACCATTTTTCCCCTTGCCCAACATTGTTTATGTCTAGGTTTGGAACTTTACTATAGGTATGCACTGAGCACATTATACCTCTTGACAGGTATACCTATTATACCTATGACAAACAATAGTGGTAATGATAATAGTAACTTCTGACAAGTTGTATTTGATTTGCTTCCCTGCTTTCTGAAACAGACTTTCAGTTCAGTTTTTTAGCCTTATGAAACAGTAAGATACAATCTGTTTTAGATAAGTCATAAAATAAGAACATCCCTGTGCCATTAAGCATAGGGGGGATATATAAGCAATACTCAGGTTTTGACCCTTCCCCCTTCCTTTTATTTATTTATTTATTTATTTATTTATTTATTTTATTTTTTTTTAAATTTTTTTTAACGTTTATTTATTTTTGAGACAGAGAGAGACAGAGCATGAACGGGGGAGGGGCAGAGAGAGAGGGAGACACAGAATCCGAAACAGGCTCCAGGCTCTGAGCCATTAGCACAGAGCCCCACGCGGGGCTTGAACTCACGAACCGCGAGATCGTGACCTGAGCCGAAGTGGGACGCTTAACCGACTGAGCCACCTAGGCGCCCCCCCACTTCCTTTTAAATATTACTTCAAGAAAACACCTATTTCATAAATCACATGTTTTTGGTATCTATCAACTTGCCTGGATAAATTGAATTCAATCATATTATTTGCTAAAATCTTAAGAATTATACAGGATGGAAAAGTCTCTTCCTAGTGTCTTGAACATTATTATACCATTCTATTTAATAATGGTAGTCATTAAAGGTCAAATATTAGATTTGATGACTTTAGCAAAACTTTAATTAAAGAATACCTATCAGACAAGATTAGAGATTAATGTGAGGACCTTTCCATATTTTGAAACAAAATTAAAAATAAATATCTTTAATACTAAGCATATCATTATGGATGTGAACACAATCTGATTTGCATTAAACAATATGATCATAATGATAATGGAATCTGAAAGTCAAAGTTTAACATGCACAACCACACACAGCACACATTTTAGATTTTACCAAATAAGTTATAATTACAATTATAATCATTGAATTTCCTCTGTATATTTTAAGTCAGCCAGTCATTAATAAGATTACTTACATTTTCAATATCTTTTTTAAGCCTCCCCTTCACCTACTTGTTCTAAATAAATAAAACTTTATTTTCCCCACAGATTTTGCTTTCCCTGTTGCATTCTCAAGTGGTCATGTTTCCCCTACAATACTCTTCAGAGCACTGGGCTGAGGATTAAATTTCTTCTTTGCCCCTTGTTGCTTGCTTCTAGAACTTTAGCCTCCTATCCTCTAAAAATCCCAGCTTTGAATGAAAGTTAAGCCATCAATTTACACTGCCTACTAAACTTCCCTCTGGTAGTCATTTATAGCTCTGGAGACATTACCCTCATTCTTTGGATATTCAACATCTAGCTACTGCCTCCTCCCTCCCAGGGGAATCCGGAAACCTTAGTGATATGACTTTCAAGGTAGTGATTGTTCCAATAGCTTTGCCCCTCAGTCCCATAACCTCCTTTACTCTAATGATCTAGCTAGCTACCTACCATATTTTGGACAACTACTCTATATTACATTATCATGTCATTACCCAGAACCTCATTCATTTCCTCATAGCAATTTTACAGATGCCATTCTCCAACCTCCACCTTTTATTTTCTGACTCACCCATTTTAGTACCAGATTCCAGCAAAGATCTTAGCAACGTTTTACTCTCCTACTCCCTCTCTTGTTCTAATTTTGTCCACACACAATTTAGGTAATATAGCTCTTTGTACAAATTCTCCCTTGTTCACATTCTTAATATATTCCTTCCTTTTCCCCTCTACTGAGCTCCGTCTCTGGTGAAATCCTTGATCCAGTTACTCTCTTCTGTATTTGTGCAGCTGATATTATCTAAAGACAAACTAGAGAGACCCCAAACCTATATCCACCTTTTATTATATATCTCTTGATTTTCTCCTCCAAATGTGTTCCTTCTGCTTGTTTTTTTTTTTTTTTTTCCATGAGGGAAATGAATGGCACATGTAGTTTTGAGCTTCTCAGACTAAAATCTTTGTGAGCACTCTTGACTTCCTTCTTTCTCTTATATCCCACATCATCTATCCAGACTTATACCAGATTTTAGCACCTCCATCAGCACCCGGGCCTAGCCACAATCCACTCTCACTTGTAGTATTGCAGTATTGCCTTTAATCATGCTTTGTCTCCCTACAGTCTATCTTCCATGCTGCAGCCAGACTGATCCTTTAAAATCCATACAAGAACATGGTTTTCTTCTGTTTAAATACTCCAAAGTTTGAATCTCACTCAGACAGAAAGTCCTTTAAGTGATCTACAAGACTCTACGTGACCTGATCCTCCCCATCTATCCACACCCTGATCGTAGTCACTGCTCTCTTATTGTCTGTCTTAGCCCCAAATCTAACCTTGCCACTGAGTGTGTTCCTCTGACTAGCAGCACTGGAATCACTGGGGAGCTTGTTAAGGTGTTCACATTCAGATCCCAGGGCACATCTATTAAAAAAGAATCTGCATTTAAAAAAGAACACCAGATAATTTACATGCACATTAAAGTTGAAAAGCACAGATGTATTTCTTGTGTAAGGACCAATACCAGTGAAAAATAAGAGTCCTTTTAGAATCGTTTTATGAATCGTTTTAGAAACTAAAGAAGATTTTGTCAGCTTTATGACCTGGGAAGATCTTTCTCCTGGACCTGGGAGCCATCTCTTTGAAATATAAATATCAAGGAATGCAATCACCTTAACTCCCAGTTTCTGTGGGAGGGAAGGAACCTAACTTCAATGGGCACATTGTTCCAGGTTGCAAAATTTCCTACTGTCATAAAGGTAGAAGTTTGATTTTCCCCTGGATAAAACCAATAACACAGATGGTTACCAGCATTCCTAGTAAGAAAGAACTATGTATGACAAAAGGTGCTGTCAAGTCCTCTTACATGAGGACTAGTTATTGTTTATCTTGAAAACTTGTTATATAATGAGTTGTATATATTGGCTATAAGTAATGGTGTTCCTTTCTGCCTTTACAATCTCCTAGCTGACTACCCATGAGGCAAAATCATATTCTAGTTTAATGTTTATTCAATAATAAAAATGTTTTCTCTCTCTACTGCCTTTGTGGAGATACTTCCTGGGTTGGGAAAATATTTGATTTTTAGTTGTATTTTCCCAACATTTGCAAGTCCTAATTTGTAGGGGGATTCACTCATTAATCTGCAAAAATCTAAAACATCCTTTGCTCACACTACTCTGAGACACCAGAGTACCAGCATCCTTTAAATTTCTTGAACACTTGAAACACTTAAAACTTCTGTTTTCTCTGCATGCAAACTCATCCCCACGATGAGTCTCATTTACCTAAAAAAATTGTGAACTTATCAAAGATTTTTCATTGTTCTATTTATAAAAAAAAAAAAAAACTTCTCCTTTCCCTTTGTTGCTAAATTTTCTCTGCTTCTAAACATCAAAATTATAAATATATTTTGCTTTGTTTTTCAATCCTCAGAATGTGAACTCTGTTAGGACGGAAGTATTTTTAATTTTTTTTCCTCATCTCTATGTAGCCCAGTACCTAGAATAGTACCCCTTTTATACGATATGTGTGCAAAAAATATTTGTAAACTAAATTACAGAATACATTGTCATGCATATAAATGTGTTAATGATCCTAATCAAATGCTTAAAAAACATTTAGTTTTTTACTTAAAAAAATAAAGCTATCAAACTAATTAACTTAGGCTATATATTATGGTGATTTTGATGACTTCTATTTAAATTATTACTGCAGAGTAAAATATTATAAATAAATTAAATCTTTTCTTTCTTGATATCCTTTCAAATTTCTGTTCAAGATCCTACTCCAGATTACCACCTCTCACTGTCTTGATTGCTCTGATGACCCCAATCAAAAGGCAATTACCTACTGAGGGTAGATGGTAATTATTCCTATCAAGTAGAGATTGAACACACCTGAATAGACAGCTGCAGTTCTTTTCAGGACAACATTATTACCACAAAATTTGACTCTGGAAATTTATGATGTATGTAAAATCTATGATAAATTGTAGATTTATTTGCAAGATTTGTAAGACAACTACTCTTTCCACTAAAAGCCATATCTCTAAAAGGCAAAGTAAATAAGGGAGTATTTTGGATTTGGAGAAAGCAAAAGATTTATTCAAATGTCTAATTTAGACTTGCAAAACAGAGTGCATTTAAGTTGATTTTACTGGACTAAGAAAATCTTACAGGAATTTCACCAAAATGTGTATTTATAAAGCTTATAAAATCCTGAAACATGCAATGCACTATCACTCAGAAATGGGAAAAAGTCAATCATAAAAATGGCAAATTATTTTCACACCCTAACATGGTCATAAGTTAAAATCATATACTACAATGAACATTATTTAGAAATTTAAACATACTAGATTTTTTTTTTATTTTTTAACGTTTATTCATATTTTGAGAGACAGAGCATGAGTGGGGGAGGGGAAGAGATAGAGAGAGACACAGAATCCGAAGAAGGGTCCAGGCCCTGAACTGACAGCACAGAGCCCAATACTGGGCTTGAACTCACAGACCGTGAGATCATGACCTGAGCTGAAGTCAGATGCTTAACCAACTGAGCCACCCTGGCGCCCCCATACTAGAATATTTTTTATATGAAATCAGTTCCATTTAGGGAGTTTCAAAGGTAGCTACTTGCAAGAAGAAAGAGGGAAGATTCTTGTGCTCCTATTCCTACAACTTCCCTCAACCATCAGTATACACAGAATACAGTCTTCACCTTCCCAGTTCCTTGGTAGCTTCTTTAAAGTGAAATTAGAGCATTGGTCATTGAATTAATGTTAAAATTATTTATTGTTAGAAACTTCATCCTAATTATTTATTTCATTTCTATTCCTCAGTGTGGTGTCTAAATGGGGTCTCTCTCAATCAGATGGGGCCTCCAAATGTGGGGTGATGATAGGGTAGAAGTTGGTGACACAGGAGGTGAAAGAATTCACCTGCAGCAGAACAAAGGAGATAAATGTTTATGGAATACACCCCAAGGGAGTGGTGCACAGGACAGCAGAGAAGAGGCTATCTGCAAGGAGGTAGTAGGAGGGGGCTGTTTTTAAAGCGGGAAGAAGAGGTGACGTATGGAATCTTCCTGTTCTTGGTAACTGTGCCTACCTGTGAGTACCCCATTGGTCAGTTACAGCCTAGGGATATTTTGAGGTGGGTCGCCTGATGGGTCTGTCTGTATTCTGCCAGGTGGGTGGTCACTGTGGGCCTTTTCTACATTCTGTTGCTCAAGTCTATTTGCCTGGAAGTATCCTCTATACTCAGTACTACATAAACTCTGTTAAGGGATCTGATATTTTGTTTACCCTAAGGTCCCCAGAGCTTGAAACAGTGCCTAATGCATAGTAGGCATGCTTTGAACATTTACTAGGAGAAAAATTTCAATGAATAATATACAGCTGGGATCATACTGTGGCTGTAAAAGAAAACTGCTTCTATGTTACTTTTGAGTGCTCTTTCTGATAGAAAGAATCTTTCTGACAAAAATAATCAATTACAATTTTAATGCAATAAAGAAGAGAGATAAGAAAGAATGAGGAGGGATCTGAAAGAGGAGTCTTGTCCATGGGTCCCAAAGCTACATTTCCATATTAGAGAAATTTAGGAGCAGGGCTTACTTTTAAATGGGTAAGAAATTGCAGGAAGAGTGAGAATTGCCCAATAATGTTTTGTCCCTGTGAGGATAAAATTCAAATTGGAAATGAAAAATACTATCAGAATTTTTTTTAATGGAGGATAGTTCTGTCTTGCCTATGTTTTCTTATGTAACTTTAAGACACGACAATTACCAGTTAAATAGCAATTTCTTTTAAGCTGATTTGATTGACTTCTTTAAATGTATCATACATACAACAAGGTACTTTTTCATCATTATCTTATTTAATCCTCTCCACAACTCAATTATGTAAGCATTATTGTGCCCCTTTTCAAACATGGATTCTGAGGCTAAGGAGGATTCTATACATTGTTCGTGTTCTGGAAGTGCCAAGTTTTAAGCTCTAGAAGCTTGCTCTTTTTATTATAACACTAGAGTCATTTGATGGATATGGCAGCAAGCACATGAACTGCTGTAAAATGTTAATATTACCACTAACATTTAAATGCATTGCTTTTCACTTCTAAAATTTCTAAAATCTTATTGTTATTGTGTATTTTCCATATATATATATATATATATATATATATATATATTTGTTGTTGTTTGTTTGTTTGTTTTTACTTATTTTTTTCCCAAATACTTCTCACTGAAATGAATTTCTTTCTGTCAAAAGACACTGGATGACTAGTTATCCAAGATTCACTGAAGAGGGTTTTTAATCCAAATCCAAACAACAGTCAATGAAATCATAATTTTGTATTCATAATTAAGTAGATAGTTGTACTAAATCATTTCTAAAATTCTTTCATAAGTGGACACATTTTCCTTGCACCTTGTATTTACCCTAGTTAATCTCCTCTAATTATCTGTGCCCTTCATTAGGCTTGTGGGCATTAGAGTCTTGTGGGCAGAGCCACCATCTTGCTCACTACCACATACCTAGTGAAGATCACTATGCTTGGTGCATAGGATTTGCTGAATATATATTGAATTAATATAATTTACTATCAAGTGTCTATGAGTTATATGGGTATAAGAATAAGAAGAATAAGAATTTATGTAATTGCTTAATTACCAAGGGAAATGCCACACAAAAAAAGATCCTGAAACAAGAATTACCAGCCCACTGCCAAATTAAATTTCACCAAAACTTGCATCACTTCCTGTAGTCTTCCCTTATTCTACCTTCACTGTACAACTCAGTCTGCCAGAAGTAAAAGATATTATTTATAAACTAGATATAGTACATATCATTTATTAGCTATAGTCCATATAACTATGCTTTAGTATTGTCCCTAATTTCATTGCTGTCAGACTCTGTGTTTAACATTTCCATCCCTAATATGCTAATAACCAATTATCCTTTCTAAACGCAGCATGGTTTCAACATTCATTTGGAGTTAAAGGATGCAAATGGAAGTAACCACTTAGCCCAGAAATGAAGAATCACAATAATGTATATATTTTTAATGTATAAACCTTTCAACTTCTGAGAAATTCAGTTTGTTTCATTACCCTCTCAACCAACCAACAAGGGAGCCCTCAGCTCTGGACAATGAGTAAGACCACCACATAATGTGACATGGTCTTTTCACATCTCCAGAGGGTGCAAATCACATTGACTTCAGTTTGAAGAACATCCCTATGGCTGTGCAGTGTAGCTGCTCCAACATACAAGGTGACAGTGGCAGGATCTCTGTCTCTGTGTAGTTGATAAGATTTTCTTTTAAAAACATATTTTTTAATGTTTTATTTATTTTTGAGAGAGACAGACAGAGTGAAAGCAAGGGAAGGGCAGAAAGAGAGGGAGACACAGAATCTGAAGCAGGCTTCAGGCTCCAAACTGTCAGCACAGAGCCTGACACGGGGCTCGAACCCACTAACCCTAAGATAATGACGAAGCCAAAGTCAGACCCTTAAGATAATATTTTCTGAGAAACAGGAGATGGGGAAGTAGAAACAAACTTTGTTGTTCTTTACTTTGGTGCTTCCTTGGTGGCAGGCACTGTGTTATGTAGAAACTCTGTATTCTTTATCATGTATAATCTTCATGTTTTACGGTGGAATGAACCAAATTTTGGAAGGAATAAGTAAATTGCCATAGTGAAGTGGCAAAGCATATGTTAACCTATGTGGTTCATCTGCCTCTATAGTCTAAACTTTTCGATAATTCACATAGGTAATTTTGGAACAATGAAAGGGCTTGCATGTCATGCAATTGGATATGAACTTTGTCTGAAGGCAATAAGGAGACATGAGAAGCTTTATCAGGATCATAACATGATTATATAGATATTTTAGAAAAATAACTTTCAAGCATGAGTAGAATGGGTATTGGTAGAGTTTACTGAAAAAAACAAAAAAACAACAAACAACAACAACAACAACAACAAAAACAGAGCATCTGGGCGGCTCAGTTGGTGTAAGTATCCAACACTTGGTTTCAACTCAGGTCACGATCTCATGGTTCCCTGAGTTTGAGCCCGTGACAGGCTCTGTGCCAACAGTGTGGAGCCTGCTTGGGATTCTCCCTCTGTCTCTCTCTCTCTCTGCCTCTCTCCCGTTAGCACTGTATCTCTCTCTAAACTAATTAATTAATTAATTTAAAAAAGAGTTTACTGAGAAAACCAAGAAACCTGAAAATACCCATCAATTATACTAGTGCCTTAGAAAGAAAGAAACCCTAAGGAATTATTTCTAAAAGCAGGTGATGTGGCTTCCAAAAGCAAGTGTATCAAATTAGTCTCAATAATCAGTAATTGTTTTTTGCACCAAAAGCTTCCAATAGGAAAATAAATTTTGGCAGAAGAACAAATAATTCAATCAAATGCTGACTACAAGGAAAAGGCAGGGGTGAGAGGTGACGGAAAAGTAGAGCGATCTGAATGCATGTTAGTCAGAAGCTAGACGTACTCAGTGGAAGGAACGCCCCAAGGCAGAGTCCCAAATCCTTGAAGGGGAATGATTGAAACATGTGCTGGAGGCAAGGAATATGACAAATAAACTACATATTAAAAGCCTGTGGGCATAACATCCTGTCCCTGTTGTTTCTAAGACCTTAAGGCTGACAAATCAAGAGGCATAGATGTGGAGCTTATGCTCTCCTCTTCTACCTCTGCCCCAGGGTAAACCCTAGACTCATTGTAATGCATTGGCATTGGGGTACAGCCCCTGTTTGATGGAGAAAGAATTGTGATGTACAGTAGGGTGCTCTCTAATGGGGACTGCTTCCAATCATTTGGGAACTTCTCCAACAGGTTGGGAGGGTGAGTTTTTGACCCTACACGGTTTCTACTGGAATCATCATGACAGCCTTTCTCCATCAGGCTGTACCTGAATGCCTGGAAAGATGCAAGAAATATACAATCCCATAACAACCTATGGCATGTCCACCTCCTGGAATCTGACCACTCTCCCACCTCGAGAGTGTACCTTTATTTTAATAAACTGTTTTGTGCTTTCTACTTTCCTTCTGGCTATCTTTATTTGAGAGTAGATCTCTAGGTGAATGTTCTTGTGAGGAATCCAAGGAATTGAGACCTCAATTCACACAATGCAGACTCTCCCACAGGGTAATAGGAAAGGGTTGTTGCATCTTTCCTTAGGACTGCTAGCATGTGTCTCTTCCTCTAAACCTGACACTAGTGCAAACTTTATGACATGCATTGTAAGATCTGTATTTTAGTAGGTCATGAGAACAAGGAGGAAATATTTAGAATCACAGTGCTGTTTTTGTTACCATGTGAGAAATAGAAGACATGCAAATGATCTTTTTGATTCATAGATGATAAACAGTTATAGTATGAATCACCCCTTTAGACACCACATAAAAGCTTTTAACACCACTACGTTTTCCAATCTTTAATGGGTTGAGTCAACTTGAGATTATATTTTTCTTGCCTATGGATCTAACAAAATAAAGCCACAAGCAAGTAAACAAAACAAAACAAAACAAAACAACAAACAAAAAAACCCACAAAGTTACCTTTCCATACAAAATAAGACTAGCCCAACACCTTTTTAAAGTTGTTTCTGGATTCATTCTTTAATATGTTTTCTTTTTATTCAGGAACTAGAAACTATTTATTTTGAGCATTGTGTTCATTCTGATAGGGTTTTTTCAATGCTCTTCCTTAATATTCTGGTTGAAGTCATATGGAAATTGCAAGTGCAATCCTGGATTAACCTTTGCAAGATTAAATTTTCTTTTATTTACTTCTCTTTTTATTTTGTATTACAGAGAGATAGAGAGAGCAGGAGAGGGGCAGAAAGATAGGGAGAAAGGCTCCACACACACTGTGGAGCCTGATTCAGAGCTCAATCCTATGACCCTGGGATCATGACCTGAGCCAAAATCAAGAGTTGGGTGCTCAACTTACTGAGCCACCCAGTAACCCCACGACTGACTTTTCTAGCAGTATTGTAACCATCAGGAATATACAAGGGCATCAGATATGTTAAAAACCTTGAATAATTTAATCTTTAAATTATTTCAGTGACCCAAGGGAAAATTAGAGAACAAACGGTTCCATGAAACAAAACAATATATGTACCATAAGAGTCCCAGTAAATGAAGATATAGAAAAAGGGTCAGAAGGTTTATTTGAACAAATTATAGCTGAGAAATTCCCTAATATGGGGAAAGAAACAGTCATTCAAGTATAAGAGGCAAAGAAAATTCCCTTCAAAATCAACAAAAACAGGTCAATACCATAACATGTCAAAAGTAAACTTGCAAAATACAAAGATAAAGAGAGAATTCTGAAAGCAGCTAGGGACAAAAAGTTCTTAGCCTACAAGGGTAGACAAATAAGATTAGCAGCACCTGTCCACTGAAATTTAGCAGGCCATAGGGAGTGGCAGGAAATATTCAATATGCTGAATGAGAAAAATATACAACCAAGAATTCTTTACCCAGAAAAACTGTGATTCAGAATAGAAGGAGACATGAAGAGTTTCCCAGACAAACAAAAACTAAAGGAATTCTTGACCACTAAATCAGCCATGCAAGAAATTTTAAGGGGACTCTCTGAGTAGAGGGGAAAAAAAAGACCAAAGCTACAAAGACAAAGACTACAAAGACAAGAGAACGTCACCAGAAATACCAACTCTACAGATAACACTGTGGAACTAAATTCATATCTTTCAATAATCACTCTGAATGTAAATTATATAAATGCTCCAATCAAAACACATAAGGTATCAGGATGGATAAAAAACCAAGATCCATCTATATGCTGCCTACTCATTTTATTTTTAGAGACTCATTTTATTTTTAATTTTTTTTGAAGTTTATTTACTTACTTTGAGAGGGGAGAAAGGCTGAGAGAGAGAGGTCAGAGACAGAATCCCAAGCAGGCTAAGCACAGAGCCCAATGTGGGGCTTGATGTCACAAAATGTGATATCATGACCTGAGCCGAAATCAAGAGTCAGATGTTCAACTGACTGAGTCACCCAGATGCCACAAAAGACTCATTTTAGACGTAAAGATACCTGCAGATTGAAACCGAGAGAATGGAGATTCATCTATCATACTAATGGATGTCAAAAGAAAGCCAGAGTAGCCATAATTATATTAGACAAACTAGATTTTAAAACAAAGTCTGTAACAAGAGATGAAGGACATTATATCATAATTAAGGGGACTATCCATCAAGAACATCTAACAATTGTATCTATTTATGCCCCCAACTTGATAACACCCAAATATATAAATGATTAGTCACAAACATAAAGAAACTCATTGATAATAATGTCATAATAGCAGGAGACTTTAATACTCCACTTACAACAATGGATCTAAGCAGAAAACCAACAAGGAAACAACGACTTTGGCTTAGATGGATTTAACAGATATATTCAGAACATTTCATCCTAAAGCAGCAGAATACATATTCTTCTTAATTGCACAAGGAACATTCTCCAGAATAGATCACATTCTGGGCCACAAATCAGCCCTCAACAGGTACAAAAAGATTGAGATCATATCATGCATATTTTCAGATCACAATGCTCTGAAACATGAAATTAACCACAAAAAAAATGTGGAAAGGCCTCAAATCCATGGAGGTTAAAGAATATCCTAACAGTGTACCTCAGTGGCTCACTTTGGTTAGGCTGCTGACTCTTGATTTCAGCTCAGGTCATGATCTCATGGTTTGTTACAGTGTTGAACCAGCTTGGGATTCTTCCTCTCTCTCTCTCTCTCTCTTTATTCATCCTTCCCTGCTTGCTCCCTTGCTCTCTCAGTCTCTCTCAAAATAAATAAACTTAAAAAAAATTAAAGAACATCTTTAAAATTTTTAAGAACTATAGAATGAAAGACCTAATTAGGAAATTAAAGAAGCAATTAATTTTCCATATTTATATATATGGAAGCAAATGAAAATGAAAATACTGTAGTCCAAACACTTTGGGATGCAACAAAGGCAGTCCTAAGAGGAAAATATGTCTATGTCAAGAAGCAAGATAGGTCCCAAATATGCAACCTAACCTTATACCTAAAGGAGCTAGAAAAGGATCACCAAATAAAGCCTAAAGTCAGCAGAAGAAGGGGAAAAAATATTGAAGCAGAAATAAGCAGTATAGAAGAAAACAAAATGAAACACAAACAAACAAAAACAAAGAAACAAACAAAACCAGCACAACAGATCAGTGAACTAAATGCTGGTTCTGTGAAAGAATAAACAAAATTAATAACCCCTTAGCCAAACCTAACAAAAGAAAAATGAAAAAAATGCAAATAGATACAATCATAAATGAAAGAGGGGAGATTACAACCAACATCACAGAAAAACAAACAATTATAAGAGAATACCATAAAAAATTACATGCCAACAAACTGGGAAGTCTAGAGAAAATGGGCAAATTTCTAGAAATACCCACTACTAAAACTGAAATAGAAAGAAATAAAAAATCTTAATAGGCCCCAAACCAGCAAAAATTGAATCAGTTATAAAAAACTTTTCCATAATAAAAGTCTTGGGCCATATGGTTTCCCAGGGGAATTATTTCAGACATTTAAAGAAGAGTTAAGGGGCACCTGGGTGGCTCAGTCGGTTAAACGTCCAACTTCGGCTCAGGTCATGGTATCATGGTCTGTGAGTTCGAGTACCACATCAGGCTCTGTGCTGACAGCTCAGAGCCTGGAGCTTGCTTCAGATTCTGTGTCTCCCTCTCTCTCTGACCCTCCCCGTTCACGCTCTGTCTCAAAAATAAATAAACATTAAAAAAAAGTAAGGAAGAGTTAATACCTATTCTTCTCAAACTGTACCAAAAATAGAAATAGAAGGAAAGCTTCCAAACTCACTCTACGAAGCCAGCATTACTTTGATTCCAAAACCAAAGACTCCACTAAAAATAATTACAGGCCAATATTCTTGATGAATCTGGAGGCAAAACTTTTCAACAAGATACTGGCAAAAAAATCCAACAATACATTAAAAGAATTATTTACCATGATCAAGAGTTATTCATCCTGGGCTGCAGGGATGGCTTAATAATTGCATATCAATCAATGTGATACACCATATTAATAGAAGAAAGCATAAGAACCATACAATCCTCTCAATAGATGCTGAAAAAACATTTGACAAAATAAAGAATCTTTTCTTGATAAAAACCCTCAAGAAAGTAGAGATAGAAGGAACATACCTCAACATCATAAAGACCATATACAAAAGACCTGCAGCCAATATCATCATCAATGGGGAAAAATTGAGAGCTTTTCCCCTAAGGCAGGAACACAACAGGGGTGCTCATTCTCACCACTATTGTTTAACATAGTGCTGGAAGTCCTAGCCTCAGCAATCAGACAACAAAAAGAAATAAAAGGCACACATATTGGCAATGAAAAAGTCAATCTTTCACTCTTCACAAATGACAAGATAATCTACATGGAAAACCTGAAGGACTCCACCAAAAAAACTGCTAGAACTTGTAAGTGTATTCAGCAGTCACAGGATATAAATTCAACATACAGAAATTGGTTATATTTGTATACACCAATATGAAGGAGCAGAAAGAGAAATTGAGGAATTGATCCCTATTACAACTGCACCAAAACCAAAAAATACCTAGGAATAAACCTAACCAAAGAGATAAAAGATATATACTCTGAACACTATACAAAGTTTATGAAAGAAATTGAGGATGACACAAAAAATGGAAAAAATGGAAATACATTCCATGCTCATAGATTGGAAGAATAAATATTGTTAAAATGTCAATACTACCCAAAGCAATCTACGCATTCAATACAACCAGTATCAAAATAACACCAGAATTCTTCACAGAGCTAGAACAAACAATTCTAAAATTTGTATGGAACCAGAAAAGGCCCCAAAAAGCCAAAGTAATGTTGAAAAAGAAAACCAAAGGTGGAAGCATCACAATTCTGAACTTCAAGCTGTATTTCAAGGCTATAATTGTCAAGACAGTATGATACTGGCACAAAAACAGACACATAGATCAATGGAACAGATAGAGAACCCAGAAATGGACCCACAAATGTATGGCCAACTAATCTTCGACAAAACAAGAAAAAGTATGCAATGGAGCAAAGGCAATCTCTTCAGAAAAGGTGCTGGAAAAACTAAACAGTGACATGCAGAGGAATAAAACTGGACCAGTTTCTTACACCATACATAAAAATAAAATCAAAATTGATGAGACCTAAATCATAATACAGGAAGCCATCAAAATCCTAGAGAACACAGGCAGCAACTTTTTTGACCTTGGCCACAGCAGCTTCTTACTAGACATGTCTTTGTAGGCAAAGGAAGCCAAAGCAAAAGTTAACTCTTTGGACCTCATAGAGATAATAAATTTTTGAAGGAAACAATCAATAAAACTAAAAGGTAACTGATGGAATAAGAGAAGATATTTGCAAATGACATATTGGATAAAAGGTTAGTATCCAAAATCTATAAAGAACTTACTAAAACTCAACATGCAAAAAACAAGTAATCCAGTGAAGAAATGGACAGAAGACATGAATAGACAATTCTCCAAAGAAGACATCCAGATGGCCTATAGACACGTGAAAACATGTTCAACATCACTCACCATCAGGGAAATACAAATTAAAACCACATTGAAATATCACTTCACACCCGTCAGAATGGCTAAAATTTAAGAACTCAGGAAAAAACAAATGTTGACAAAGATGCAGAGAAAGGGAAACCTTTTTGCACTGTTGGTGGGAATTCAAACTGGCACAGCCACTGTGGGAAAAAGCAGGGAGGTTCCTCAAAAAATTAAATAGAACTACCATACAACCCAGCAATTGCACTTCTAGGTATTTATCTAAAGGATACAAAAATGCTGATTTGAAGGGGCACCTGCACCCCAATGTTTATAGTAGCACTATTAACAATAGCAAAATTATAGAAAGAGCCCAAATTTCTATTGACTGATGACTAGATAAAGAAGATGTGGTATATATATATATACAATAGAATCCTAGTTGGCAACCAAAAAGAATGAAATATTGCCATTCAAAACAGTGTGGATGAACGAGAGTCTATTATGCTAAGTGAAATAACTCAGTCAGAAAAAGACAAATATATGATTTCATTCATATGTGGATTTTAAGAACCATAACAGATGAACATAGAGGAGGCAAGGAAAAAAAAGATAAAAACATAGAAAGGGGCAAACCATAAATAAACTCTTTAATACAGAGAAGAAACTGAGGGGAGGTGGGTGAGGGGGAAATGGGATACCTGAGTGATGGTATTAAGGAGGGCACTTTTTACAATGAGCACTGGGTGTCATATAGAAGTGAAGAATCAGTGGGTTCTACTCCTAAATCCAATACTACAGCATATGTTAGCTAACTTGATTTTAAATTTATTTAATTTAAAAATAGTAATAAATAAATAAATAAATAAATAAATGATAGATAAATAAATGAATAAATAACTTCTGTGACCCAAGTTATGTTTTCATAATTCTAAAACATATTCTCAGAGAACATAGTTTAAAGTAAAGTAATAAGTGAAGTAATAAGTGAAAATTCCATTTGTGGTTCTATGAATTTGCAACAACAAAAAAAAGGAAATTAAGAGTTGCTCTCTTGAGAGTTCTTAGATTCTTCAACTAACCTTTTATCTTCCTAAATAATAATAAACTTCACATCAAATGGTGGAAAAATTGAGCACTTCCACTCAATGGTAGGAATAGCAAAGATTATTAGACACATTATAAATAAAATATACTTTAATCCTTGATGAAATTCTTTCTATGCATTTCTAGAAAAAACATAACATTACTGTTGAGTTGACTGTATTTATATTGCGGATAGTGTTTTGTTAGACAATAAGTGTATATTGACATATTCGCTCATTACTGTTATTCTTGTATACTTAGAATTTCTGCCCTGGTTATAACCAATGGTTAATAAAAAATATATTTTAACAATCTGTACCTTCCAGAAGACAAGCTTTGCCTGCCAAACATATGAATGTGTTTAATAACTTTGTATATTATTAGTCTAAAGTTATAACAGGTCTACCTTATATACAAATTACTTACTGAAAAAATAGAAACATATAAAACCTTATCAAGCTGATATTTGATATATTAGACCATTTTTTAACTTGGAAGAACTGTAATTAATTTTTTTAAATAACACATCAAACATTTTTCTGTAATGTAATAGTGTTTAAATACACAGTTATTAGATTCTAGGTTGGATACATAGATAACCAGTTCAGTCACTTCCTCTTGCAATTTAAAGTCTTATAAGCAGTATTTTGAATATAATGAAGTGAGTGGAATAGAGGACTAATAATAAAATGGTCTTTTTCATGCAAAAGAATGTATTATATAAATAATATTATCTGTAATCACCAATGTGCTGTTAATTAATTAGATTACCCAAAAAAGGAGAAAAAATAAAGCCCTGATTTACAACATTTGCCAGTCTTCATGGTAAAAATACTGTCACCATGGCTGATTTCAGGCTACTAATGTGATGTCACTGAACTTGGAGTTAGGAAGACATGCTCACAGAAATTTGAAATCAGATATGCACTGGTTCCCGCACATTATTGTATGATACGTTCTGTATTGCATGATTTTGTTTTAGTGGAACTTAGCTTTTTGAAAGAAATAAATAATACTGACAAAAATCAATAGCACGTTTGATTGACTTTTTAAGTTTGGTCAAGTTACTCACCTTCTATGGATCTCAGTTTCTTACTTTATAAGATTCCTTTGATGCCCCATACCAATTTAAAATGTTGAAGAATAATGTAACTGACAATAATGGGAAGGGCTGATTACCCAACTATTTTTTAACTAGTCAACAAATCGGTAGTGGTTCCAAGTATCACAGAATTTATCTTTTTAAATTTTTTTAAATTTTTTAAAACTTTATTAGAGGGGGAGAGAGAGAGAGAGAGAGAGAGAGAGAGAGAGAGAGAGAGAGAGAGAGAAGAATCTCAACCAGGCTCCGCACTGTCAGCACATAGCCCAACACAGGACTCAAACACATGAACCATGAGATCATGAGTTGAATCATGATCAGCTCCAAACAAAATCAGGAGTTGAATGCTCAACCAACTGAGCCACCCAGGCACCCTAGAATTTATCTTTTCCCATGCCTTGTTGACATAATCCATGAGTGTAAATATTTGAGAATTACAATATTGAACTACCAATTTTATTTGTATTTTTGGAAACTAATAGAGTTCAGACATTCATAACATTGAGCCAAAGGCAATTAAAACCATTATTAATTAATGGTTTTAATTAAAACCACATCTTCTTTAAGTATCCTTAAAATATCTTTACTCTTAACCTTATCCTTAACCTGGTTATTACTTAGATTACCTACCATTCTGTCATCTGCCATTCTTCTCCAAACAGAAAGGCCCTTTGCCATTCCTTGAGAACAAGTTTCCTCCAGTCTCAAGATTTGGGGCATTCCTCTTCCTGACAAAGTTACCTTTTGTCATACACACACACACACACACACACACACACACACACACACACACACTTTTAGTTGAATAGGGAAGAGTATCACCTGCATGCATTCATTCAGTGGAACCCTTCTGGAGGCTGTGGTCAGTCAATTTCAATTGAATATATTCACACGGTGACATCAATAAAACACTATGAGTATTTTTTTGTTATTCTTTTATTTTTATTCAGCTGGCGCTAATGCATTCTAAGACATAGCTGGACAGAGAGATAATATGTAACAGCTTTTCTGGTCCATGGTAGGAAGGGAGAAAGAGGCAGAATTTCTCTTCAAAAATCAACTAATTAACACTGACATACCTGGGATCATTAAAGCTCCTTTTCCTTTGTATCTTTTTGTTGAGTAAACAGACATCCAGTTATTTGTATTGAATTTATTTTCTAGCTCGACAGCCTGGTATTTGGCTGCCTATAAGTAGATTTCTGAAAGATGTGTTGACATCTAATTTATGCATAGCCAAAAATCAATTTATTCTAGACAGAAAAATTGGTTTTGGCAGAGTAATTGAGATTATAAATACAAGTATTTTTTTTTCCTTTCATATGGAGAAGTCTCTGACAGTGTTACTTTTACCAACTTTATAAACATTTTAAAAGAGAGTCATGGATTGTACATAGATTTGTCAGGACAATAAAGATTTATGAGAAAAAATAAATTTCAGAAAGAAAGATGATTTTTGTTGGCTTTGAAATAGAATTACTGATATATTCTCCTTGCTGAATGCCATGGTAGTAGCTTGTCATATTATCAGTTACCCTTTGTCATATCAAGATATTTGTGACTAAGTATCTTCCTTTGGACTTGGTTTTCTGCTGTATGTTAGTCTCCTTTTTCCTTGCTGTCTTCAAAATTATACCTTCTCCATTAATATTTGACTCTAAATATTGTCTCCAGGATGCTTTGATGCAGATTAATTTGCCTACAGATAAACAGCAAAGGCAGATGCTTCTCTGACTTCTGAATTCTCACTTTAAAGAACAGTGAAATTAAAGGTTAACAAGGTGCAAACGGATACGTTATGTCTTTGGTCTTGGAATCTATCTGCTATTGTACTTATAATAAAGTAAGTCATAAGGAGGCATAAGGTTAAACGTGAAATTTATTGTTGATGTCTGTTTGTTGATTTATTTCAGTTAATAAAAAATTAAATTAGTTATACCTATCTTGTTCTGATTACTTATTGATATTTTTCTAATTCAAATTTAAACATACTGATTTATCTACAGAAAAGGACAACAATACAGCCTAATTTATGGTTTAAAAAATTACATGATATCAATTACTCTATAAAGGGAAAAATTAGGACAGAATGTAGTGTGATGTTTTACCGAAAACCAGGATTACGTTCATGCTGACTCTGAATATGGTGCCTTTGGAAATTGCATATGATCTATTCAAGGCTCAGTTTCTTCCTCTGTAAAATGGAATTAAAATAACATCTAATTCATAGAATCACTGTGAGGATTAGGTGAAATAACATATGAACAATGTTTAGCACAGTAGCTGGTTTAAAATCCTTGTCTGTGGATCTAGAACCTGGCAAGGGCAAACGTTCTAATTTCTTGGGCTCTAACCTACAAAAATAGGGGTAATTTAAAAAGGAAAAATTTAAATGAAAGGGATCTCCTGGGTGGTACTTCTCCTTGAGCTCATCTCCAAGCCACACAAAAGCCTGAGAATTGTGCTGAATCCTCTTCCTACTTCTTTGATCTTGACTTCTCTGATTAAAAATCAGAGCTATGGGGGTACCTGGGTGGCTCAGTCGTTGGAGCATGCAACTTCAGTTCAGGTCATGATCTCACAGTCCGTGAGTTTGGGCCCCACGTCAGGCTCTGTGTTGACAGCTCAGAGCCTGGAGCCTGCTTCAGATTCTGTGTCTCCCTCTCTCTCTCCCCATCCCCTGCTCATGCTCTGTCTCTCTCTGTCTCAAAAATAAATAAAAACATTAAAAAAAAATTAAAAAAAAACATAGCTATATATTGTGAACATCTCAACAGTTCATAAGAAATCCAGCTATGTAAAATTTAGAGAAAATGTAGAAGTAAATTTATATTACTAATACAGATTTATTGAAAGTTTAACATGTATTACTATATAAACCGTGTTACTTGAGTGTAATAGAATTCATTACGTATAATGAAAGGGAAGGCATATTTATTAAAATTCTGATAATCTCTGTAGAATGTATAGCTCAATATCTAAAATTATATTTGGGCAAACCACTTGCTTTCTATTACTGCATACTGTGGTTTGGAAAATTCTAAGATTAGGTTGTTAAAGGAGAGTGCATAAAACTGATTCATTACTTTTCTAATAATAAACTCTGACGAGTAACTATAAATGATTATCAGAGAATAGAATGAGCAATAGCTATAATGAACACAGAGGGGGTACATTTCTAAAATAGCATGTGCCATATGTACGCACAAACTCAATTATGCAAGTAATGTACACATCACTCATGTCATTTTTAGCAAATCAGCAAACCTTTTAAAGTTCCTTCTAATGAGAAGTTTGCTGATTGTTGCCCAGGGAAAATTAAGAAGGATCTGAGTAGTACTTTCTGGAGAAAATTACAGCTGATTTTGGGTTTCTTTCCTTTAATCAACAGGAAAAATATTCTTAAAGAAATAACATTTATAAGCCTTTCGTTCCATAGTTAGGACTAACATCAGGCCTCTATTATATTTGTTAGAGCACTCTTTCATGGCTCCAGCAATATTTATCTACCTTGCCAGCCTTTATTGAGGAAATGGTAAGGTATATTCATTTTACTCCTAGAAGTTGATTTTTTGCATTGTTTTCATATATTGTCTGAACTGTGCCAGTTCTGCAAACTCTAAGGGAACTTCCCATATTTTTATATATCAGGACAAATAACACAAGGCCACATAGTTTGTAGATTGAATTTAAATTTTAGCTGTGTCACTTTCTAGATAAAAAACTCTAATATATAACCAAAGCAGAGTTTACTACTTCTTCCTATAATCCCCCACATATGTGATTTTAACAAGACATTTATCACCCTTTTTATTATCTGCTTATAAACATGTTTTGCAAATTAGGCCTTCATCAAAGATATAAACTTATTAATTATGATAACCCTAGCACAATACTTTATCACCCCTAGGAACTTCTAAAATAACCAATACATATCAATTCATGATTTATTTTGTCTGTTTACAGATATACTTAAGTATATCTGTCAGAATAATAACTTAGCGCCACTTGAAGATAATGACTAAATATCATTTCTGAATAAAAGTAATGAAAATTACTGGACATATCAACCATATTATTTAATAAATAAGAATGACAAATAATCAGACTATTGGCAAAAGAATAATTCAATATTACTGAAATCAGAAAGTACGTTAAAAATAATCACAAAATTGGCCTACTATTTACGACCATACATGATGCTTTACAAAGAAAGGAACTTGACCAGGTGTCAATTTCAGATTTGTACAGGAATTGGTTGTCTAGATAGACAGTTATAAATATAGCTATAGATATAATATTGATAATTTGTATGGTGTGTATACTTAATACGATGTGATTGTTGATAACTGTATTTTACCTCTGTGATCTTCCTCCCCAAAATCTAGAACACCATTCTCATAATGAGAAGAACATCAGACAAATCTGAATTCAGTGATATTCTACAAAACAACCAACAAACTGTCAAGGTCATCAACATAAGAGGAGCCTGGCCTCTGGCATCAAAGTTCAGGGGTTAAATACTGACTTTGTATATTCCTGGGTTTTAGATTTAATTCAAATGGTCAATATTTTGAGATGCTGAGGTTTTTTTTTTTTTTTTTTTTGTCTATAAAGCCAAAGGCTTCATATTAAATAGGATAATGTAGACTTAGCAAATGCCTGGAATGTTGAAAGCACCAAATACTGCTTCCGTTTCCTCTCCTTCCTTTTCCTTCAAGTTCCACCAGGAGCTTAATCCATTCTAAAGTGCTAAAGTTTACATCATATTATTGATAGTTAACTCTTTTTTATTGTTGTTTTAATTATTTAAATAAAGCATGAAAGGTGACTTATCTTTTTATTGCTGGGATATTTATAGCAGTCTTAAATATATATTGAATTTATGACAGAAGTAGTTTCTTTGCAAATGCTTTCTTCCGATTAAAATTTTTAGTTTTGATTGCTTTGCTATTGATTCTTTAGGTTCATGTATACCATTGTCTTGTGATAATAACTTCTTTTTGCCCTAGTTAAGTTTAAATGTCCTATACTTTTTTTTTAATTTTTTTTTCAACGTTTATTTATTTTTGGGACAGAGAGAGACAGAGCATGAACGGGGGAGGGGTAGAGAGAGAGGGAGACACAGAATCGGAAACAGGCTCCAGGCTCTGAGCCATCATCGGCCCAGAGCCCGACGCGGGGCTCGAACTCCCGGACCGCGAGATCGTGACCTGGCTGAAGTCGGACGCTTAACTGACTGCGCCACCCAGGCGCCCCTAAATGTCCTATACTTTAATTCCAAAGTGAAACATTACATTTGTTAACATTTACAATATTTTAAGAACGCTGACTGATTGAGGTTTATGAAGACAGGTTGTGGTTTATAACAGGAGTAAAATGACACTGTTGGATATTTACTGGGTTTTTAAAAACAGCAGAGTCACACTCATCTGCCCTATAGATAATGAGAATGTTCCTATATTTTATTTAGAAACCAAATTACTTTAAGAATTGTAAGCCATTAAAAAAAAAGAACATTTCCTCTTTATGTTTTATTTAATAAAAGTTTGGTCCATTTGTGCTTGTTTTTAAGCATAAGCACAAAATAATCACTAGTTTGAAAATTATATCAGTTTCTCATAAACCATGAGAAAGTTAGCACCTACTTTGGTTCTGGAATAAAAGAAAGATAGTCTCTAATTTTAGCTTAGCATTTAATTTATATTTTGGAGGATGACAATCTTAATGTGAATTATAGATAATTCCTTTCTTTGTGATAATGTTAACAAAAATATATTAGATCTTTAAAATGAAATATCTTTTACACTACCTTCAAAGTATTTTGCAAAGGGATTATAGAAAACAAACATAATATAAAATATTTCTAAACAAATTTTCCCTTGCTTGCTGTTGATTTTAATTTTATTCATCCAAAAATATGCACAAGTTGATATTCAATAATACTAAATTGACTACAATTTCCCTTTCTCCTGAGGAATATGCTTCATTATCCACTTACACCCATCATCTATGAATAAAGAGGGTATTTTGTATATTGGCAAAGATATAGAAGGCACAAAACTTCCCTAATGTAATTTCAGCTAATTAAAGACTCGTTAAGAAAGAAATAGGAAATGCCTGAGAACTTGCAAAAGTAATTTTAATTTTTAATCATTTTATTCTCTCACTAATTAAACAGTTTGATGTGTACCTATAGGCTATCTAGCTAGTTTTCTATATTTTATCCTACAATTTAGTATGTGTCCTCACTAATCAAATCATGTTAGTTTTTATAGGTGTTTAAAATTTTCCTTCATTGTTTTCAAGCTAAGTACAATGTTTGTATACTTCACATAGATTTGCTATATACTTTTATATACTTCCCTTCAATTGTACAGAAATAGAATTGTAGTGAACCCCAATATTTAAGGAACAGATACAGTCGAGGAAGAAAAGTCACTAAAAAGGAAAACAAATAAATGGTAAATGACTGAAAAGGACAATGATAACAGGCAATAAGACACAGTTAAAAAGCATGGCCTGAAGTCTATGAACACTTAGGTTTGAATCCTAGCTTTACTATTTACAAGTTGTATGACCTTGTCTGATTTGTAGCTCTCTGAACCATGGTTCCTCCAACTATAAGTAAGTTCTAACACTACTTCCCTTAAATAGTGGGGAGAATTAATCACACCAAACATAACGCATTTATCACAGAAGCTGGCACATGGTGGTGGCTGCCAACTAACTCTGGGTCGCTCTTCAGTTAACTGCAACCTACTGGGTTTTAGTCTAACCCATACTTTTCTTATGTCCATATAAACTCCTTCCTAACCGTCTTTTGTTTTTTTTTTTGTTTGTTTTTTGTTTTTTTTATTTTTTTTAAACGTTTATTTATTTTTCAGACAGAGAGAGACAGAGCATGAACGGGGGAGGGGCAGAGAGAGAGGGAGACACAGAATCTGAAACAGGCTCCAGGCTCTGAGCAGTCAGCACAGAGCCCGACGCGGGGCTTGAACTCACAGACCTCACAGACGGGGAGATCATGACCTGAGCCGAAGTCGGACGCTTAACCGACTGAGCCACCCAGGCGCCCCCCTAACCGCCTTTTGAAGTATACTTCTGCAACATCAAATAGCTCACATTTCCATCTTCATGAGTTTGTGTCTTTGCTATTTCTAAAATGCTTACTGAATTTTCCTTCCAGCTGGGGATTTTTATTAGGGGAAATCCCTGCTCTTCTTTCAATACTTAGCCTGAATATTCCTCCTTGGTGAGGTTTTTCTTAAATCAGCCAAGAAGAGTTTATTATTTTATTTCTGAGTTCCAATAGTAATTTATTTAAACCACTGAAATTGGGTATAATTTTCTATTTGTACATGTGTTTCCTCTGATAGGCTATCTTATTCACCTTTGTATTCTGATTTCTATGTGCAATTCAAAACCAATTCTCAGGAAATGTCTATTTCATAGTGAATTATATATAATAATCCCACTTCTACTTTGTAATGGTGTTCCCTGTTATTTGTCTGTAAAATCAGATATAAAATGATTAATTGGATTTAAAAAATCTGTGTCTATTTTTTCTTTACTATTAAGAATGTGATAGATGTGTGGCAAACTTTAAATATTGCTATTCTTATTAATTTTAGAACACTGGCCTTTCACCATAAATATAAAGACAAAGATGATTTTTAGGTGGCTGTGGACTGATACATTTTAATGGAGAAACAGACTGTCATCATTTGAAAAGTCATTAGTGGAGGTTTTATTAGCTGCCTTGGGGACCTGATAATAGCATCTAAAGACACTCATTCAGGTCACCACAATCTTTGGCAACACAGACGGTAGTGCAAGTCAGTTTCATCTGATGGGCCACACAAAAGAAGTTAACTTTATCTGTCAACACTGAATACATTTAGGTAGAAAAACAAGAATTGTTATCACGTAATGTTTGGATTTTTCATTTTCTCTAAATCATATAGAAGAAGGTTGGCATTTTATCAAGCTAAATAGAGGAGAGATCATCTTCCTCTCTTTTCTTTATTCCTCTTCCTTTAATGATAATAGTTAATAACAACAATTCCTTGAGGAATCTACCCTTAAATGAGTATGGTAAGTATAACAGTCGTCTTTTACTGAGAATAAATTATACAATGCGATCTATCCTGAGAACATCATACATCATTTCATTTGTTCCCCATAATAAGCCTGAAGACATCATTTAAATTTTATTTGCCATAAGAGAAAAACTGAGTCTTAGTGACATCCAAGTTCCACACACCTAATAGATATTTAACTGAGGAATTGAACCATGTGCTGACTTGTTACAAAGCACATAATATAAAATAATTCAGCATTGGGCACATTTCAGTTTATACAATATTTTCTATGAAATGTTTCATTTTACCCTTATGTGAATTCATTTTTTTCTTGTTTGGGGGCCAGTACACAGGTGGGAAAGTTGTGTTGATAATCAGGATATGATTTACATAAATGTTCTGCCATTGGTGGTCATGTGCCTAATATTAGAGAAGGGTATCCTAGAGGAACATGGAAACTTACTCAACAATGTCACTGTGACAGAAGAAGAAAGCTATATGGGACTAGATGTCCTTATATTAAATCCTCAGTAACTTCTTTCCAGAATTTAAATATAAATAAACAATATCATCCCAATTTAACGTTAAAGAAAACTGAAACTTAATATCCTACCTCCATTTTTCTATATTCTAACTTGGGGATAATTATTTCACTGTCCTACCAATTCCACACCACTGCACTGAATCAATTCCAGTACTGCAAATAAAAGTATATTGTAAACTACACAATGTTGTAAATGTTTTAGAAGAGGCACATGTGTGCACATATGTGATCAGAGATTGTCAGCTACTATATGGCAGCACCAAGACATAAATCTCATGCTTTTCATTCCCATTCATTAGACTGTTCATTCTGCCAGTGTTTTTTTTTTGTAGACCCAAAAGTATTTCCACATTATGCTAAGTTCTGAAAACTTAAATTAGAAAGATGACAAAGAAGACGGAATTAATGGGTTCATTTGTGATACATTTTAGACTTAGAACAGAAAGGACATTTATTCTAATATTTCCAAATATCCATGATATTTTTATCTTTAGTAGTAAAGAGCCAGATTTGAAAATCAGGTTTTTAAATCACTATTATACTTGTTCTTAATAGTTTTCACACATTAGGCTTACTTCCTCTTCCACATTAGAGAGGAAATAAAAAAACGAAAAACTTAGAGATTTAGAAATACTTTTAAGAACTTAAAGTACACAGACTTAAAAATATGAAAAGTATTGTGCGCCTCGGTGGCTGAGTCAGTTAAGTGTCCAACTCCTGATTTTGGCTCAGGTCATGATTTCAGGGTTGTGAGACTGAGGCCCATGTTGGGCTGTGGAACTTACTTTAGATTCTCTCTCTCTCTTTCTTTTTCTGTCCCTCCCCTGCTCATGTGTGCATGTATGTGCACTCTCTGTCCCTCTCTCAAAAAAAAAAAAAAAAAGATGCTATTTACTTTGGTTGAGTAGGCTATTAAATAATTTCTTTTTGAAGAGACACAATTTAATTAATTTTTTTTTATTTTTCAGAATAAATAAATGGTATTTATTTCAAAATTAGAAGTATAAATGATCTAAATTAAAAATATTGAAGAATATAAATCTATTTCATTTATCATTTTAATTTTAATAACATTTATATTTATTTTTCACAGATAGAACATGAGTGGGGGAAGGGCAGAGAGAGAGGGAGTCACAGAATCTCAAGCAGGCTCCAGGCTACCAGCTGTCAGCACAAAGTCCTACGTAGGGCTCAAACCCAGGAACTATGAGATCATGACCTGAGCCAAAGTCAGACACAACCAACTGAGCCACCCAGGAGCCTCATCATTTGTCATTTTAAAACTAACCATAATACTATTTCACAATTTCACAATAATTTTAATGTTATCTTAAGAATGATTGATTATTTGGGGCACTCTGTCAGTTAAGCTACTGACTTTTGCTTGGATCATGATCTCACAGTTAGTGAGTTTGGAGTCCCGCATTGGGCTTTGCACTGACAGTCTGGAACCTGCTTGGGATTCTGTCTCTCTCCCTCTGTCTTTGCCCCTCCCCCAATCTCTTTCTCAAAAAAAATTATTGTTCATTAAATGCTTATGTCAGTATCACTAAGATTACAATGCACTTATTATTGTGTACTTTGTTACAATGTAATTATTTTGTAATTATTTCAGAAAAATTGATAAAAACATAATTCAGGAATCTGAAAATATAACCAGCACATCTTGAAGCTTATTGGCAATTATTTCACTTTATTTAAAGCACACAAACACATACATACACAATAACACAGGAAAAAAATCTTAAAAACACTGAATTTAATAAAATGTAAAACCTATTTAAATTACTCAGAGCTCCTAAATACACAAAGCAAATAATAACAGACCTGAAGGGAGAAATAGACAGCAATACAAAATAGTAGGGAACTTTAATACCCCATCTTCAACAATGGATAGATGACCCAGACAGAATCAATAAGGAAACACTGGGCTTAACCTACACATTGGACCAGATGGACTTAACGAGTATATACAGAACAGTTCATTCAACAGCAGCAGTACATATTATTCTCATGCACGTATGGAACATTCTCCAAGATAGATCATGTGTTAGGCCACAAACAAGTTTTAAGAAATTTAAGAAAACTGAAATCATATCAACCATCTTTTCTGATCACAATGGTATGAAACTAGAAATCAATCACAAGAAGAAAACTAGACAATTCACAAATATGTGGAGAATACACAATGTACTTCTGAATGACCAGTGGGTCAAAGAAAAAGAAAAGAAGAAAAAAACTATCTTGAGACAAATGGAAATGAAAATACAACATATCAGAACTTAAGGAACACAACAAAATCAGTTCTTAAGAAGAAATGATAACATATACCCCTTAATATACATTAAGGAAATATCTCAAATATTTTGTTTTTATCCTAGTGAGAAAAAATGGAAATTACTTTAATACTTAAGTGGAGTTTAACAACGTATTCTGTAGGTTTAGGGCAGGGGTGAGGGAGAAACATCACACATCGAATGAACAACTTAAAATAATTTGTGAATAAGCTACCAAAGGAGGAACACTTTTGCGACTGGCTTTGAAGAAAATTTTCTCCAGTCTGAGGTAGCTATAGCTTATCAGACAATTCTGCAAGAACATACAGTCCATTCTTGTCTGTTGATATGCACAAAGGAATATTTCTCAGCTTTAAATAGGCAGGTAGTCCTGCTGTTCACAACAACATGAATGAAGCTGGAAGGCTAAGTGAAATAAGCCAGACAGAGAGAGACATACACTGCATGGTATCGTCTATATGTGATATCTAGTCAAACAAAAAAAGTCAAACTCATAGAAACAGAGTAGAAAAGTGGATTCCAGGACCTGGAATGTGAGAGAAATAGGGAGAGGTTGGTCAAGGATAGACACTTCCAGCTGAAGATATATTAGGTCTGAGGGTATAATATAAAACATTATGATTATAGTTGATCACATTGTATTAAACAATTAAAATTTGCTAAAAGAATAAAACTTAAATTTTCTCACCAAATAAATAAATAAAGGTAAATATGTGAGGTAATTGATGTGTTCCTTTGATGAGTGGTTTCCCTTCACAGAGAATATCAAGTCATCATGCTGTATATTTTACTTTTTTAATTTTTAATTATTTATCATGCTGTATATTTTACTTTTTTAATTTTTAATTTATTGTCAAATTGGTTTCCTTAGAACACCAAGTGCTCATCCCAACAAGTGCCTTCCCCCCTGCCCATCACCCACTTTCCCCTCTCCCCCACCCCCCCCATCTACTTCTAGTTTGTTCTCAGTCCTTAAGAGTCTCTTATGGTTTGCCTCCCTCCCTCTCTGTAACTTTTCCCCCTTCCCCTCCCCCATGGTCTTCTGTTAAGTTTCTCAAGATCCACATATGAGTGAAAACATACATAACTTGAATTGATGTTCTGCACGATATGTCATAGTGAAACTGACAAAATACAAGGATAAAGAAAATTCTGAAAGCAACTAGGGATAAATGGGCCTTAATATACAAAGGTAGACACATAAGGGTAGTAGCAGACCTATCTACTGAAACTTGGCAGGCCAGAAAGGAATGGCAGGAAAACTTCAACGTGATGAACAGAGAAAATATGCAGCCAAGAATCCTTTATCCAGCAAGTCTGTATACTTTAAATACCTTACAATTTTATTTGTCAAAAATACCTCATTAAAAATGAAGAAAGTAACTTACTCATATGTCATTAGTGTATAGATAAATAGATAAAAAGTCCTAAGATTGACACGATGTGGTAAGAATCTGAAATAAGACCTTTAATCTTAAACTATATTATTTTAACATATTTTTGTATGTCATCAACTCATTACAAGGTAACAGATGTTAGCTTTAAAATACTCTTTTCTTAAAAATAAAAAGTATATCTTTCTTATAAAAACCAAAGGTTCTACTTACTTCTTTCCATTCGGCAGTGATGATTTTATTTTGTTTAAGTATTAAGTATTTCAACAATATGAATCAGACATTTATTATATGTCAGGCACTGTTCTATGTGTTAGTACTAATTAGATAATTAAGGTAATGCTTTAGCATCTGATATTTAGGACTAGACAGTCTAAGAGTTAAGAATTATGACAATAACTGGCTTAAAAATTAAATTTAACTTGAATCCAAAAGTAATCAAACTTTCAGATTCGATTAAAGGAAAGGCTCATTCTGGTTAATGTTATTTTTATTAATTAAGAAATCATTAAGGAATAACTAAATGAAATCCTGCACCATAACTTTCCAAATTAATTTAATTCTCTAATCGTATTCTGTTCCTACCACTTGGGGCAAATTCCAGGTTCTGATTTGCTTCTGCCTGTATTTTGACATTTCATATCCTATAAGGTATTATGCTACTTTATTTCCAAATGTTATTATGCCTAATCTAAAATATATTACAATTTCATCTGTATGTTTGAGTGTGTGTGTGTGTGTGTGTGTGTGTGTGTGTGTGTAATTCAGAATTACATGAAGGAGGGGATGTCTATCCTAGACTTATTCCAATCTATAAAGAAAAATAAAATCAACCATTTAATTTACTCAGTATTGTGTTTTATCTGCAAGATTAAAATTATAAGACTCAATAATCCATATTGGGGCTACTGTTGAATTGTTATGTGAACTTCCTTATATATAATATAGGTCCAGGTAGGATTTTTCCTGAAGGTAGGGTCATTTCTACTGTCCATTCCATTGAGAAAAGGTTTAACCTGGTGTAGAAAGGTCTTAAACTGGTTTAAGGATACAGTTGTTCATCTCTCTAAAAATCCTTAGTAATGTGTGCTGCAGTGAATTTGTGGGGTGTGTGTGTGTGTGTGTGTGAGAGAGAGAGAGAGAGAGAGATAGAGAGAGAGAGAGAGAGAGAGGAGAGAGAGAAAGAGAGAGAGAGAGGAGAGGAGGGTTGAGAGATAAACCTATTCCTATCATATGAAGGTGTTGAGAACTAGGCAAATGTGTATGTTTACAAGTGATGCCAACTGCAGATTTAGACCTAAGTACTATGAACAAAGCTACATCTTACAGTAATGGTTGTAATGGTTTTGTGTTTCTTTCACTCATTTGGAGCTCTAAGTTCACATTTACATGGAGCTCTAAGTACATATTTACAATGTAGAAGTAGCTTCCATATTGGCTTCATTATGAGTAGCAGTCTAATTCAAAGGGCTTGTTCTAGTGAGCAGGATAAATCAGTTCATATTTATTATTTGTCTATCATCCTAGGAACCAAAGATACATTTTTGAAAAAAAAATGACAACACACATGTTCTCCAGTAGCTTACAATTATGCAAAGTATCATTAAAGAGAAATATAAGAACTGTGAGAGCATCTTTCAGAATACCAAACCCCATCTGAGGAGTGAAGAAAATTTTCTCTAATGCTTTTTTAGACAAAGATGTGAAAGAGAATCAGGAGATAAGAGGATGAAGAGAGGGTTCTTAATCCTGGCTGCATATTGGAATCACCTAGGAAGTTTTTAAAGATACACTGATACATGGGTCTTACCCCCAGATAGCATTATTTAATTTGTTTTGGGTGCTGCTTGGCTGAGATTTTTAAAACTTCATCAATGTACAGTCAAGATTAAGTACCACTCACTATTTCAGACAGTGGCAAGAGCATGAAAAAAGCCAGAGATTGACTAAAACTGACATGTTTAAGCACCTAAAATATTTCAGCTTGGGTCCAAGAGAAAGATGGAGTCAGAGGGCCATTGGCAGCAAGGGAAGCTATAGAGCTGGGTAGTATGAGTCTCAGAAAAAGGAGACAAAATCTTCAGTTGGGTGTAGAAGGATTATTTCTGCTGATGGGGTAAACATTTCATCATTACTAGGTGTTAGGATAATAGCTGAATCAATTCTAGTCATGTAGTAGTAACTTTTTATAGGTGATTATGTACCATCACGCATTATACATGGTTTACAACCCATTCAAAATTAAAGTATAGCTAATGGAAATGGTATCTAATAATGAAATAAGATTTATGAATTTTTCATCTATTTAATGCCAGGTGACTTGGAAGTAAATTTCTTGTCATTCCATATGGCAAAAAATATTTCTTGCAAAAATTAAATACTGTAGCTTTGGGTATTCAATGACTCATGTGCTGATTAATAGATACTGCAGGAAATCATAGGTCTTAACTAAGGAACAATGAAAATTTGGGAGATAGAATTTTCAAAGGACAATCACAGCATTGATTAGCTTTGACATATTCTTATGATTTATGCTTTTCCAAAAGTAAACAAATGTGTAAAAGAAACAACTCTTTTTAATTTATCCACCCAGCTATTCACATAGGAGAGGATATGTGGTTAGGAAGAAAAGATGTAGACTGGGAGAAATAAATGGCTAGCTGGCAAGAGATTTATAGGTCATTAAGGGTTTAATAAAATGAACAAAGTTTAAATAAATGAAATCTTCCCAGAAACAGCATCAGAAATCTTGGGGGAAAAAGCATGAATACAGAGAAATAAATGGCCAAATCAGATGACTTTCAATAAATGTTATTGTTTAATTGACAAGAAGAAAATATTTAAACTTGGGGAGAACCTTAGAATAGTGGATATTTGTTGGTTGCTTATCCAACATCTGGCTCTTAATAAGTAGGAAAAATGTTGTTCAATTAGCTTATTTTTCCCCACACTTCCTAAATATTTCTCTCTGAAGTATTACCCAAGTTCCAGACTTAGGCCCTGCTCTATTAAAGAGCAATGCTATTTACTCTCCATGGAGTTTGGTTTAGAAAAAGGGATTTGAGTCAATCAATCCACAGCATTGGTCGCTGTCAGAGATTTGTTCAGGAGCAGCCACATGACCTTCACAGAAGAGAACTGTCCTAAACATTCCAGGTCACAAAGTTCCACAAAGCCTTTTAAAATAGCTACACTAGAGATTTTCTTGCTCCTTGTGTGGATGTGTAACTTAAAATTGCTGTAGCCATTTTGAAAACATCTGAAAGCCTGCATTAAAATGAAGCCGACCTTGCAGAATGTGCAGTTGAGATATCTCATGACATCCTAGAGAAATGTCTTTTTAACTGTGAGCCTTCCTGTTATATAATTGATAGGTCCTCTTTATTGTCTAAGCCATTTTACATTGGTTTGTCTGTGACTTGCAACAAAAGAGCCTAAAAGGATAACCAAACTATCTACAGACAAAAGTAGAGTTCATGATTGTGACCCCTTTTCTTCCAAATCTGTCTCTCTACTATGTCATGCCTTATAGATTACTTTTCTGTGAAATCTGGCCGTAACTCAATTTTTCACTGAAGGATTTAATGTATTTTTCTCCTTTGCTAGCACACTAGTATAAAATTATTGGTTCATGAATAAAATATAATACTAATCAATTCTTCTCAGTTCAAGTCCAGTCAGGTGTGTTCTGACCCAACCTGGATTTTGTACAGACTTCTATTTTTCAAATTTGTTCCTGTCCTTTTCATTGAGTTTACCTTAAAAATAATCCTCAGGTGCTCAACAAGAAGAGATTTATTTTCTTGACAAATAATACACACTTCAGCTGAAAATTGCAATATTTTTTATTATCTTAACAAATGAACTGATATATTTATAATGTCTTTTAAGAAAGCAAACATATAGATAAGAGGAAGGGCATATCAAGATGAAGGTAAGATTGAATTAGGTTTCTTTGCTTTATATAACTAAAATAGTACAATGAAAACTTGTTGGACTCAAAGATCCACTATGGGTAATAGAAACAACAAAAGTTTCTGATGACACTTTCAGTTTATAGAACTTGGATATAGTTCTCAATATCATGAAACAGTGTTATCTTTGTTCAAATTTTGGTGGAATACATCCTAACTTTTCTGTTGTCTGTACCCCTTGTTTACAGTGTGAAATTCACTTAGGAATGTTCCCATTTTACAGTCAAATATCAATGGGTTTTAGAAAAGTATATTGGCAAATGCCAGAGTGTTTGCAAAACTATTATTAAGTTAAAAAAAGTACACTTGTATTTTTACAACTTGAACCAGTTTGCCCAAATTATTTAGAAGTGAAGGCTGCCACACAGGGATGCATTATTTACAGGACTTGTGAAGGCATTAGGAAAACAGGCTTAAAGTGCTGCATTTGCATTAAAGCACAGCTTTACTGCCATACAAACAGTGCCTCTCTTGAAATGGAAATTGTTAATAAATCTAGCACTTTTATAGCTTTGCCATGTAAAAAGCTTTTTGAGGGGAGGGGTATCATTTTCCCTTGATGGAACAGCGCTATCATTGCTCAGCTAAAGCAAATTGAAGAATGGCTGGGGAGTCAGCAACGCACTAGTAATGTTTCAGATTGATGTGTTTTATCACCCGTGGAACTTGGATGAAACCCTCCTGTTCTTTTTAATACTCTTCTTAGAGGCTAAACTTCAGATTTCCTCTTTTACGTGAAAGGAATTTAAACAGACTTTAGTCTGGGTGCATCAACCATGGCAGTGCAGTACCCAGCAGTCTTGACATCTGCACAGGCCTTCTGTGTCCTTGGTAGCTTCCCTGCCACTGTTGGAAACATGTCATTATCATCAGATGATCTTCCATGTGGAAAAGTCCAGAGTAAAGCAGGTTCTGCCTTGTTACGATAAACATTTCCGAATACTGTACATTAAAAACCACAGTGGCTGTGGAAAATTACAAAGATTTGAAGTAAATTATAGGTGCTCCTGCCCAGTAAAATAGGAATATAATTTCTCAAGATATATAGGCTTATAAAAAATAATCATAATAATAATAAAAAAGCATACTTCTCAACCTAAACATATGAGAATTCAATAGGTACTGACTATGGGCAGGTAATAATTCCCCTGAATAACTTGTTTGCTACCTATTGTTATCATTGATCTTATATAAAATCACTCAGAATTTAAAACGGGTAAAAATCACCAACTTGACATAAATTACAGTCTGTGTCCCAATATTTTCTACGTAGTACATAGAAAAGACAATTTCTAAAATATTTTGTACTTTTTGTTCTGTTTAGCACGTAAGTGCAGACATATGGGACCAGATTGTTGGAAAAAAAAATAAAGCTTGCTACTCATCATTTCTTCAGATCTTTTGGTTCCTATTGTTTTGAGGACATTAAATATTCATATATAAAAGAGACTAATGATAATAACAATGACTTCTTCATTACTGTAAAAATATCTTTAATAAAACAAAAGTTATTTACAGACACTTGTGTGATATGCTTTGCCTGATTCTTCTGACTTGTGTGAAAATGTGTATTACTTAAGTCTTTTAGAAGCTAAAAATGCTCCCCAAATAAGAAGACATTAAAGGACAGTGAAGAAACCAGATATCCTGTCTCTATCTCATGAGTGTCACAATTTGATGAGCTTACGTGGTTATTCATGATAACACAGAAGAGAGAGCATGTGGATAGGGAGGAAAAGAGCAAACAGATGATTTAAAGCACACACAGGTACTTGTTATCTTTTGTCACAAGATATAGGAAAGAAAATAGAAACTATTTTGACTATAGATCACATCCCAAATTGGAGCCTGTCAAATTTAGCTGTAGAGCAGTGTTTTCTAATCTTTATTTAGCAACCAAAGTCTCTTTAATTATATTTTCCCTTTCTTTCTGTATCCTCATCTCTCTGTGCCTTCACATGAGTTTGAAACTAGCAGATTTCTGTCTAGTGGATTTCAGTTTTAGGTAATAATTATTTAATTATTTTCTGTAGAAGCTAAATGTCAAGGGGGCTGTTTACTACCCAATCTTTTCAGTGGCTGTCTATGTTCCTCTGGGGGGCATGACTGCTCTCCCAAGTTTTGCCTCATGTTCTGTAAGAAGCTATCATTTTTCCTCACCCTAGTCATTAGTTCTAGAGAACACATGAAACAAATGTGGACAATCACTAGATTCTCATAGCAAAGATTCTCTTTGTTATGAGAATATATATATATATATATATATATATATATACACACACACACATATATATATATATACATATATGTGTGTGTGTGTGTGTGTGTATATATATATATATATATATATATATATATATATATGTATATGTATTTCTCTGAGGCACTTGAAAATTTTGAAGATAATTTTTAAGCCACTAATTCTAACTTCAAAAGCTTGAAGTTTCCCTTTTAATTTTACAGAGAGACTAAGAGTCATAGTGTTATTTAGTGAGGACTCCTCTCCAAAGCCCTTAGGCAGAATATTAGAAAAGGGTGGGTGGATCATTGTGAAACTATAGGAGGACAGGAGGTGAGTTCTTTAGTCCTGTATTGTAATCCTTGTACTGAAAATAATAGCTATAAATAATCATAATTTCTAATATGTTGGGTCTGAAAAAAATTTAGAACTACTGCCTTAAAGCTAAAGAAATGAGCTCTAAAAAATCATTAAATTAATAAGATTTAAGATGATGGAGTAGGAGGAGTAGGAGTAGGAGGACCCTAGGTTCCTCTTGCCCCATGAATACAACCAGATAACTATCAAATCATTCTAGATACCACAGAAATCAACCTGAATACTAATAGAACAAAGTATATAACTAAAGGGTGAGAAGAAGCAGAATGCACATACTTTTAAAGTGTGCATGTGACATTCTCCAGAATAGATCATATACCGTATCAGAAATCAGGCCTCAGCAAGTACAAAGAGACTGATATCATACTATGAATGTTTTCTGACTACAACACTATGAAATAACAACAAAATAAAAAAGTCTGCAAAGACAACAAATACATGGAGATTAAATAATATGCTACTAAATGATGAATGGATTAACCAGGAGATAAAAGAAGAAATTTTAAAAAATACATGTAAACAAATGAAAATGAAAACATAACAGTCCAAAAACTTTGGGATGCAGCAAAAGTGGTCTTAGAGGTAAGTATATAGCAATACTGGTCTACCTTAAGAAGCAAGAAAAATCCAAATCAACAACCTAACCATACACCAGAAGCAGCTAGAAAAAGAACAACAAATGAAGTTTAAGCTAGCAGAAGCAAGAAAATAACAAAGATTAGAGCACAAATAAATGATATAGAAACTAAACAAACAGTAGAACAGATCAATAAAACCAGCAGCTAATTCTTTGAAAAAATTAATAAAATTGATAATCCCCTATCCAGAATTATCAACAATAAAAATAGAAATGACCCTAAAAATAAAATCACAAGTGATAGGGGAGAAATGACAAGGAACACCACAGAAATACAAACAATTCTAAGAGAATATTATGAAAAACTGTTGGACAACAAATTGGACTTCCCAGAAGAAATGGATAATTTCAACTTACATCTAAACTGAAACACTAATTGGATCTGACATCTCAGTTGAGAAAATTATTGAACGAAGAATGAATCACCACTAATAATTAAATGTATTTTACTCCTCACTAGCATCACTACCTATAGATTAATAAATACAATATTACACTTATATGTTATATTTATTATAATATTTAAGATATATATAATTTAATATATCATATATGAATATAGTATATTATATTTATAACATATTATTTTATTATAAACATAATAAAATATAGATTATTTTATTATTACATTTTCAATCAGAGGTAGTATTTAAAAGTGAGAGGACTTGCGGCATAATCTCAAATTCATTATGAGTTATTTATACAATTAATTAATCATTGTAATAAATATTTAAATATCTAATAAATGTTAGGTATTGCTTTTGGTACTGTGTACACAATAAAAAAAGAATTAAAGAAATTACTTCCTCTTAAAAAAGCAACTTACTAGTCAGGGAAGATGGACAATAGTAGGTAGTGAAGAATAAATTAAGAAACTCTTTGTCAGGAATCCATAGGTACTCAGAAGACAATTAAACAGGCATGGGAGTAGGATGGCTGGTTGCTATTTTAGGCACTTATTTTATTGTAAATTATTATTCATATTATATTATAAAATGTATATATTTCAGGTTGTATCAAACTATTGTCATTGAAAGTGACTTGCTCCTATCTTATTTTATCAGTTTGTTTATTCACCTTTATCCCCTTTGTCTATTGCCATATTGTTCTCTCATCTAAAAGCAACTATTTTAATGTACCCAATGCATATTATACTGTTTGCATATGTTCTTATAAACTATTATTGATATGATTAATTAATTGTAGTGAACATACAGATCTCACTTTCTTCTTATTTTTTTTTCACTTAGGTCTATGCTTTGCTACATGTACATCTAGTCAATTTCTTATAATTTTGGCCTCTTAAACCAGGGAATTCATTCAACAGATATGATTCATCCATTCTAGGGGACCTACTTAGTATCAAACAATCAGCTAATCAAACAAGATGGTAAAGTATATATTTAAAATTTATGCAACATTATCTTTTTTTCTATCACTCTTCTTTGAATCTTAGATTCCCAATATTGTAATTAAATTCTAATGTCATGTCTAATCCATTTTTCAATGCTTGCATTCCCTCTACAAGACCCAGGCTGACATATGTGTTGTTGAATAGTTGATTATATCCAATGATCCTAATTAGGAGATAGCCCAAAGCAGAGTTTGACAATTATGACTATTAAGTTTTTTTTTATGATTAGAGGAATAAATCTGGTGAAAAATGAAAATGTTAGTGGCAAAGTATCATCTAAATAAGTAGAGATGCTAATATGAAATAGATTTATAAAAATAAAAATGTGTTAATTAGGAAGTTCAGCTGGAAACAGAACCCAAAGTGGGAATAGAAGTCTCTGAAGTCCATGAATCGAAGTATTGTAAGAGAAGGGTTCACACAAACTTTAAAGATAAAGGGAGAAGATTATGTGATCTTCAAAGCCAAATGCAAATCAAAACCACAATGAAATGTCACCTTACACCTGCCAGAATGGCTATTATTAAAAAAAGATAAGAAATAACAAGTGTTGGCGAGAATGTGGAAAGTGCACCCTGGAAGGGAATGTAAACTGATGCAGTCACTATGGAAAAGAGTGTGGAGATTCATCAAAAAACTTAAAGAGAAATACAATATGATCCAGCAATCATACTACTGAGTATCTATCTGAAGAAAATGAAAACACTATATTGGAAAGATATATGAACCCAGAAGTTCATTGCAGTATGATTTACAATAACCAAGATATGGAAATAACTTCTGTCTGTCATCTATCATCATCATCATCTATCATCTATTATCTATCTATCATCTATCATCTATAGTAGAATACTATTCAGCCATTAAAAAAGAAAGAAATTTTGCCATTTGGGATAGCATTAGTAAAACTTAAAGGCATTATATTAAGTGAAATAAATCAGAAAGAGGCAAATATATGGAATCTATTTCAAAACAAACAAAACAAAACCAAACCCAGACTCATAAAGACAGAGAACAGATTATTGGATTGCCAGAGAGAAGGAGGTTGAGGGGGGCAAAATAGGTAAAGGGAATCAAGAAGTACAAAATTTCAAAATGTAAAATAAATAAGTCATAGGGATGTAACATATATCATGGGGAATGCAAATAATATTGTATTAACTGGTATAGTGACACATGGTAATAATATTGTATTAACTTCTACTGTGACTTTTGTGACAATCATTTGCAATGTATACAAATGTCTAATTGCTATGTTGTACACCTGAAGCTAATATTTCATTGCATGCCAATTATATCTCAATTTTAAATATATATAAGGGAAAAGCATTTAATCTTTAATGCCAAAGAGAAATTAGAAGTAATTATTGTTCTTCTTAAATCTGTATCTAGAAAATATTACATTTTAATTAGGCTCATGACAATCTAAAATTCTTTTTAAACTCACTGCCTTACTTTAAGTATGACCTATGGAAGAGGCAGGTTTCCTTTTCTCATGTGTGTTTCCAAAGAGGACAAGGGCACCTGGGTGGCTCAGTCAGTTAAGTATCTGGCTTTAGATTTAACCTCAGGCCATGATCTTACAGTTTGTAAGATTGAGCCCTGTGTGGGGCTCTTTGCTGACAGCACAGAACATGCTTGGGACTCTCTTTCAGCCTCTCCCTCTACTCCTGCCCCAGTTGTGTGCACACACAAACATATTCTCTTCAAAAATATATAGATTTTAAAAAACTTAAAAAAAAATAAAGAGGACAAATGTAAACATGACTTGTAGAAGGTAAAGCATTTAAATTGTGCTTCAAACAGAGTAGAAATTATTTCAGTGGAGAAGTTAGTTTCTTTTAGCCAGCCAGACAAAAGGAAAAGTGCATAGTCTAAAAATCAGAAAGGAACTAATCTGTACTTCCCTGTTCCCATATTGTCTTTTATAAGCACCAAAGACAAGATAACTATATGTATTTCCTAGAGAAGGAAATATTTGTTTTACTCCAGTTTCAGTAAGTATTCTCAAGTTTCTAAGTGGAAGTTGTAAGAGTAATGAGGTTATGCCATGTCGATGTCAGGTTCACAGAAGTCTACATGATAAAGGGTAAGTAAGTTCATTATAGAAAATGAGGCCTTATGATTTTTAGACAAAATTAAGACTATATCAAGGAAATCAGGAGTTGCTACTACGAGCAACTTAGGAGTAAGGAATATAAAACAATACAAACAAAATGTAAACAAAAAGAGAAAAACCCTGAAGCTCTGAGATTAATTTGAAAAAATAAAAAAAAATAGATTATCAGCAGCATTCTCTACTGAGCATATACAATGCTACAAAATATCAACAGTAATAAGACAAGACATTCTATGTCATGGTGAAAATAAGCAAAACTAAGACTGATCTATAGGTATATTGGAATATAAGAAAAAGACAGAATAATATAATACAATAAAAAACAATTCCCACTCTCCAAAAATATGAGGAACTAATTTTTTATTTATACATTTTATGTTTATGTATTTATATTGAGGGAGATAGAGAGCACATGCGAGTAGTGGAAGGGCAGAGAGAGAGGGAGAGAGAGAATCCTAAGCAGGCTCCGTGCTGTCAGCACAGTGCAGAGCCCTACCTGGGGCTCCATCAAGAATCAGACACTTAATGAACTGAGCCACTCAGGCCCCCCACTTCTTAACTTTTTTAACAATAACAAGTCTAGCCCTGATTTTCCCTCACACCTGCTAGACAAAATAATAATAATAATAATAATAATAATAAAATTTCAATATATCCATTCATAACATTGCCTTGTTTCCTTACAGAACCTAACCCCAAACAAATCACCCACTTCCTTTACCCCTTACTAAATCACTCAGCAAACATCCATACCCTATGTCAAGGCCGTTCTAACTCCTCCTTAGCAAGACACCCCAGAGTTCACTGTGATGTATGGTCTCCTTTGCTGCAAGAAGTCAGTAAATTTAAGTTTGTTTAACATGAGCTAAGTCATTGAGAATGAGCTGTCTGTAAATCATGAAAATAAGGATTTTTGACTGATGGCAGCTTCTGATACAATCTGGAAATGTAGGAATACTACAATCTAAGTGCTATTTTTGGAATGTTCATCAGAAAAGGGGTGTCATTATCAACTGAATACCTACATTACTTTCTCCTTTATAATCACATTATAGGTCTTTGGGTAAATGATAGTGGTTGCAGTAACTGGAAGAAAACAAAATTTCCAATCCTTTCTACTGCTTTGGAATTTTTCTTGCCATGAAGCATAGGTAAAGGATTCTGATAACAACATGGCCATATATTCCTGATAAAGTGGGTCAACCATGCCTTGGCTAGAATAACATTATTAGACACCCTAGCATGCCTTAAAAACAATATTAAACTACATATAATTTCGTTTTTAGGCACTCTTACCTCTTTCTACCAGAAGAACAATATGTTCCAGGTAGGGATGCCCCTTGAATCTGATTCCAGAAGAAAACACATGGAGCAGACCCTTAGTCTATCCATATATTGAAGCAGAACAATTACCTTAACTGTGGTCCTCTCATAACATAAGCAAGAAATGACCATCTACTGTTCTTTTTTAACTTGTTTTATTTTTTATTTTTTTAAAATTTACATCCAATATTAGTCAGCATATAGTGCAACAATAATTTCAGGAGTAGATTCCTTAGTGCCTCTTACCCATTTAGCCCATCCCCCCTCCCACAATCCCTCCCATAACCCTCAGTTTGTTCTCCATATTTATGAGTCTCCTGTTTTGTACCCTCCCGGTTTTAATCTTATTTTTGTTTCCCTTCCCTTATGTACATCTGTTTTGTCTCTTAAAGTCCTCATAGGAGTGAAGTCTTATGATTTTTGTCTTTCCCTGACTAATTTCACTTAGCATAATACCCTCCAGTTCCATCCACGTAGTTGTAAATGGCAAGATTTCATTCTTTTTGATTGCCGAGTAATACTCCTGATATATGTATATATATATATATATATATATATATATATATATATATATATCACATCTTCTTTATCCATTCATCCATCGAGGGACATTTGGGTTCTTTCCATACTTTGGCTATTGTTGATAGTGCTGCTATAAACATGGGGGTGCATGCGTCCCTTCAGAACAGCACACCTGTATCCCATGGATAAATGCCTAGTAGTGCAATTGCTGGGTCATAGGGTAGTTCTGTTTTTAGTTTTTTGAGGAACCTCCATACTGTTTTCCAGAGTGGCTGCACCAGTTTGCATTCCCACCAACAATGCAAAAGAGATCTTCTTTCTCCACATCCTCACCAACATCTGTGGTTGCCTAGGTTGTTAATGTTAGCCATTCTGACAGGTGTAATGTGGTATCTCATTGTTTTGATTTGTATTTCCCTGATGATGAGTGATGTTGAGCATTTTTTCATGTGTCAGTTGGCCATCTGAATGTCTTCTTTGGAGAAGTGTCTATTCATGTCTTTTGCCATTTCTTCACTGGGTTATTTGTTTTTGGGTGTTGAGTTTGATAAGTTCTTTATAGATTTTGGATACTAACTCTTTATCTGATATGCCATTTGCAAATATCTTCTCCCTTTCTGTCAGTTGCCTTTTAGTTTTGCTGATTGTTTCCTTCGCTATGCAGAAGTTGTTTTTTTTTTTTTTTATTTTGATGATGTCCCAGTAATTCATTTTTGCTTTTGTTTCCCTTGCCTGTGGAGATGTGTTGAGTAAGAAATTGCTGCAGCCAAGATCAAAGAGGTTTTCGCCTGCTTTCTCCTCAAGGATTTTGATGGCTTTCTGTCTTATATTGTTTGTTTCTTGTGCCAACTAAAATATCATCCACTTTCAGTTTATTTTTGTGTATGATTCCAAAACCAGACAGAGACCATCTACTGTTTTAAGCCCTTGGTATTTAGGGGTTGTTTATTGTGACAGCAGTTGATAACTGGTACATTTGGTGTCTGGAACAAAAGGTATTTCAGAAGTGGTGCATGAGGTCAACGTTCTCTATATTCAATGTCCAAATCATTACTTTTATAATCCTATGGCATCCGCTCCTTTCTGACTCATGCCACCTCCCTAAACTTTTCTCTTTCTCTCCTATGTCATTTACAAATCTGGTTTCTTCAATACATTCATTATAGCTTTAGCAGATGGATCCTTTAAGCATGGAGATCGCAAATGATTTCTTTCTCTCCCATTACCTATTTTACCTCAAAAATCAAACAAACAAATTTTATGTTATTTTTACCCTATTTCATGTTATTTTTACCCTATTTTATATACTCAGAAACTGAGATCAAGAGAGGCTAATTGATGTTTTGTTTGTTTTTATTATTGTTGTTTTACATTTTAATATTTTCTGAGAGGGAAAATGAATGTTAAATTTAAGATACATGTGCTGAAAATGGCAGATCTTTGTCCAGCTCTGAAATTGGACCTTTGAATGTTGGTAATTAGTTGTAGATAATTAGAACTTTGAGTGTGTTAAATTTTATTATATCATTTAACAGTCAGTAGATTACAAATAACTTCTGATCTTTTTCTAGAGACTTTTGAAAAACATTGAGATGTTTTGATAACTTCTTTGATTATTCCTTGCTTATGCTTCTGGGTTATATGAATGATATTTAAAATTGAATTTAAGAACTAATACACATGTCACTTGATTTGACATATGATATTTGTCATGTTTTAGAGGAAGTATGTGGTAAACTTCCTGAGGCTTGTGAAGGGAAAACTGTACTTGTGAATTTTTAAGTAATATAATGGTAATGAAAGTATAAATTATAATCTTATTATGTAAACATATGGAAATATTAATAAAATGAGAAAATCTATTTGTATATATGCCTGATTTCCATTTTCATGTTAGGTTTTTATAATTCATAATAATTAAAAATATCAATTTCAGTTAAATAAAAATGAGAAAACATGAGAAAACTGAGTAAAGGATATGTGGTAGCCAGCCTCCAAGGTATCTCTTAAGGATTACTTCCTCTTATTTGATAAAAATACTTCATTTCCTTTCTTCTCTTTACCTTTCTGTTTCCAGTAGTCCAGTACCCTTCTGTTTCCACTTTTGAACCTTAGTGACTAGGCTTTTCTGGATCTAGAACCCCTAATTAAAACTGGAACTCCTTGATTTGTCCTCCTTGCTGTAGTTGGCATTGTCTGACTCTTCATTGCCATTTTTTTCCTCTCAAACAGGTTATATCTCAGAGACTATGAAAGTTAACAGTGGTAATCATCTTTTACTGACAGAGCAATCTGGTATGTGGTCTGCAGAAAAATACAGATAACAACCAAGATCTCAATTTATCAAGAGGAAACCACTCTGAATACTAGAAGCCCACTATGAGAAAGAACTTTCAAGGAAATTTCTACTTTAAGTCCCTTATGCACATTTAACCACTGCTTTTCTGTGCACCAAGTTATCTGTATTCCTGCACCATGGTGAGGTGGCAGAGGTCTGCAGATAGTTCTTTGCTGTTGGAAGCCTTGTGTCTGGGGAGAAAGCCTCTGCCTCTTACCAGCTATTCTTTCCATTCAAAAAAATATTTCTCAACACTCACATTATACCAAGCACATAGATGTTCCCTGGAATCACAGGGGATATGTTTATTCTATTAACCAGGTCTTTAAATATGAAGGTCTTGTATATAGATGCATCTTTTTAAATTTTAAAACAAGGATGAAAAATCACTCATTTCAGTTATGCAGATAAATAAGTTCTGGATATCTTAGTGTTAGCAATACTGTATTGTATATTTGGAATTTGCTGAGAGAATAGATCTTAAGTATTGTCACCACAAAACAAACAAACAAAAAAGGTAATCTGTGAGGTGATGGAGATATTAACAGTTTGGTTATGGTGGCCATTTATTTTTGTCAAGTATACCCCAGTGAAGCTGAAAAAAATGTAAAAAATACTTTAATCACTCTCTATCAATATGTTAAAAGTTGGTAATAGAAAAAGAATACGCTACAAATCTCTGACTTTAGCCCAGTAAGTGTGAAAGACATGTAAATAAATACAGCATAACATAATCTGGTAAGTTTTATAATAGAAATATGATCAAACTCCTGAGGGATACTGAAGAGAAACTGATTTTGCAAATCATATTTTATTATTTTTTACAGTGTATACATCCCTAATTATTATATGCTTGTTTGTTCTTTTCACATACCTTTTTAGTTCCCAGGATAAAAGATATTTATTCACACATGACTAATCATAGTTCAGTTAATTAATATTTTTTTAAACAACACAATTAAAATGTAAAAAATAGCCCACGTTTAGGTGACATGTTTCAAGTAATAGGGAGAAATACTATATGCCTTAAGTGATTGTAGGTTTTGTAATCTTAGACTGTCAAAGTATCTGAGAATTTTGTAGGTAAATCTAGGCCACAGCATGTATATAACATGAACTACACATTTTAAATCAGAGTATCTCAAGTTACATAATGAAAAAAAAATGTGCTTGAGAAATGTCCTATACTATAGTTTCATTAATCCTTGATTTCCAGCCAAAGTTTCTCCCTTTTATCAAATAGATCTTAAAATTGCAAGCCTGCTGGTAATCACTGATAAGTCTCCATCCAAATACGGAACTATCCAACTCTTTCCCTCTCTAAGAGCTCCTTTACTGTGCTGAGTACATGGTATATTTACTGCCTTCCTTTAGATTTTTTAAGTGCTTTATATTTTGATATTTATCACTTTCATATTTTGTTGTTCAGTGACATAAGTGTCATACTTTAAATTACTAGTGTCGTTTTCTGTTTCTATTTTTAATTTAATTTTCTTTGCATTACAGTTTTTAGGGTACCACAGTTTATTCTATATTTAAATATATACTTTTTTACATACTTTTTGATTACAGTAATAATAATCTAAGGGCTATAAAAATAAGACAACTAAAGTATTTAAAAGTGGCCAATGAATAGTAAAGTGGAAACTTATATATATGTAAGATCAGAACTGAAATATAACATTTTTGATTAAATTTTCTCCACTAGCAAGTATAAGTTTGTGAACAGTGATGTGAACTGCTTGGCTATAAAATACATTTAACGTTAGCATGTGAAGCTGTTTCTTTCAGCTATTTTCCATATTAACAGTTGATATGTATTTTTCCCTAGTCTACCTTATATTGACTCTCTTTCTCTCCCTACATACTGTCAATAACTTTATCATTCTTTCTTACTGTGTTTAGTACTTCACAATTAAACATATATACATAAATGTGCCCACACAAAGACATAAACATGAAAAACGGATAGAAAGCTTTCCATGTTTAGGTGTCCAGAAAAAGATGATAGTACCTAAGGCTACAGAAAGTATTCTTCCTGTTAACATTTTTGTTTTAGTTAAGGATTTTTTTATTAAATGAATGTAAACTAAACGCATTATTAAGAGAAGCTAAAACTAGTATGTGACGGAACATAAAAAACATTCAAGCTGAAAACAGAATTTGGGGACAATCTGACTCTGAAGTCTGATCCCTGTAACCAAAGTAACCCTGCTTCTTTTTTCTCTTTTAATATTAGATATCGAAGAAAAGATAAAACTTCATCATTTAAATTTAATCGTACCAGAATTTTCCACCAAGAAATTAGTCCATCTAATCCTTACCTTTATATTCCTGGAGTAACAGCATCTTACTTTGTAGAGTTCTCCAATCCTCAGGTCTGACTTACACAGAGTTAATTGCTCAATATACATTTGTGGCAATGACTATAGATGTATGCACATGTAAATATACATTGAAATCATTACTTCAGGGAAAACCATATATATCAAGTAAGTGTGTATTTTGAAAGCATATTTCTATTATTATATTATATACAAGTTTTAAAAACTGTACATTTAAAAAAAGGGATATGATTTGAATATAGGGTGATGTCCTCTATATTTTAAAGTATCTACCGCAACTAATCTTTATCAGTTAATTTTTCTTATCTCTAGCAACAAAGATTTCCTCACTGGGTAGGGATTTATATGCAGTATAGAAAATATGCATCTCTCCCAAAAACAAATGAGCAAATATAGAAACCTGATGAGTCAGGTTGCCTCCCCTCACCAGAGAGCTGCAGAGCCAATTACTCTTAAGTGGAGCAAGCTCACTTGATGTGGAGCAGCACCCTGCCTCTGTGACAGCTGCTGGAAATCAAGTGCCATGAATGCCCTCCAGGCCTGTTCTCCCAAGCACCCTAGGAGACTGTGTGGGGAAACAAACATCCACAGGCATTAGTTTTTATTATCCTTTACCTTTATTTAAATTTCATAATACTGCAGTATTTCAAAAGTTTAGCAACTAATTTCAACTTTACCACATGAGTCTTGGACAAACGAGGCCTGACCAAATTTAACCAATTATAACGTGAAAGTTGCAATGCAAGGCGGTGAAAATATCCCTCACCTATTTCTGCCATTAATGCCAACTCTCCTATTTAAGAAATGTTTAGATGTGACAATAAATGTAATTTGTGTTTATACAAGGACAAAAATTTCAAAGATAGTGTAACTTTTAATGGGATTTCTATATCATATAACACCACAACTGAATTTCTCAGCCGTGGCCAAGTTTTTTCATTTGAAGGTAGGTTTCTGTTTTGCAAATGTTCAATACTTCTTCAGATTCAAGCATGGCAAATTAGGTATGTGAGTAACTTCATTACTATTACATGTTTAGTCAAAGCTGAAATGTGACTGCAAAATTTTTCTTTGTGGCCTAAAACCTAGTTCTATTTTATAATTTTTTTAATGTTTATTCATTCTTGAGAGAGAGACAGAGCATGAGTGAGGGAGGAAGAGACAGAGAGGGAGACACAGAATCTAAAGCAGGCTCCAGGCTCCAAGCTATCAGCAAAGAGCCCCATGCAGGGCCTGAACTCAGGAACCACAAGATGATGACCTGAGCTGAAGTTGGCCACTCAACCAACTGAGCCACCCAGGAGCCCCTAAAAACTAGTTCTTAAACGTCTTTCTATCAATCCAAAAATGTTTAGTGCAATGATGACATCACTGATAATTAATCTGAATATAATTGTGTACATGAACTTGATTTCCAGCTTTCTTTTTTTTTTTTTTAATTTTTTTTTCAACGTTTATTTATTTTTGGGACAGAGAGAGACAGAGCATGAATGGGGGAGGGGCAGAGAGAGAGGGAGACACAGAATCGGAAACAGGCTCCAGGCTCTGAGCCATCAGCCCAGAGCCTGACGCAGGGCTCGAACTCCCGGACCGCGAGATCTTGACCTGGCTGAAGTCGGACGCTTAACCGACTGCGCCACCCAGGCGCCCCTCCAGCTTTCTTATGTTAATATACTTTGTGGCAGAGCTAGAACTAAAATTTGGTTTTCCTGACTCCCAGGACTTTGTCTTTTTTGCTGTATCTTTTGATCCTTCCAAATTATCTACAGTTGTTGTTGTTAATTTTGTTGTTTTACACTGAATGCTTTCTCTGGTTTAAGCAAACATTCCAAGACATTCACAACTATTCTCTCAGAATTTCTTTCAAAGTAGTAAATGCAGATCCCAGTTACATCCTTGGGGAAATCTACATTGTATAAATTTGGCCTGTGTGTTATATGTCCTGATGGCACTTTTTACTTTTTTTCTTTCATAGTACACCTCACAATGGTGTCTTATTATTCATAAAATTATCTGTAAAATATCTGCTTCTTCTTACACTATAAGTTCCAAGAGGAAGTGGTCTTAATTCTCTTACTAACCTAGATATTTCCAGCATCTAGCATAGTATGCAATAATTAGTTGTTGAATAAAATAATAAATTCTCATATATTTTGGATGATGAAAACAGGAGCATTGGATTATGGGGAATCTTGGAAATGTTATATATTTTCCACCATTATCTAACTGTGTTTCTTGGGAAAATATCAAGTCTCTCAACTGTTTTTTGAGATAATTTATTCAAATGTTTACTAAAATATTTTTAAAACATTTTGTATTCAGAATGTACCTGGAAAATAAATGTTAACTGAAAGTAACTTATGCCACCATAATTTGGGTGTTATATCATTAGCAAATAAAATGTCATTCTATGGACAAACAGTTAATATCCCTAATTATTATTGGGGAATGAGTACAAATAGGATTCAGCAAAGTTGGGAATAGGAGCTCATGTACTGATGTCTGACAGAAATGAATTTTTATGGAGACAGGCTTAAAATTCTCCTCAACTTGACTAAATGTTATACACATTTCTTCCTCATTAAAGTTCCCTGACTTCCCTTATCTAAGAACATTTACTTTAGAAAACTTGCAATTACAAATTACTTATCTACCTATTTGATGTGTATATAAATCTTCTCTTAGCCTGTTGCCAGTTTTATGACCCACAGAATGTCTTAGCCAAGCATTGGGACTCATCCCTTTAAAATGTAATCATCATGGGAGGAGGGGCCAAGATGGCCCCATTTTCCATTTTTAATAAAAACGATTTGTCTTTAATTTTTCTGCTATATTTTTTACATTTTTGTAAATTTTTGAATTTTATTTTATTGTCATCATTTCATTTTAGTCTGTTTTATTGGATTCATTTTTTCAAATTTTCAAATGTTTTCCTTTTTCCCCCCTATTTTTTCTTTTTTTCTTTTTTTATCTTTCCATTTTTTCTATAATCTATCTACCTTCTTTCAACAACCATATCAAAACACATCTTTTTTTTAAGTTTATTTATTTTTGGCAGAGAAAGAGACAGAGCATGAGCAGGGGAGGGGCAGAGGGAGAGGGAGGGAGACACAGGATCCGAAGCAGTCTCCAGGCTCTGAGCTGTCAGCACAGAGCCCGACATGGGGCTTGAATTCACAGACTGCGAGATCATCACCTGAGCCGAAGTCGGACGCTCAACCGACTGAGCTATCCAGTGCCCCAAAACACATCCTTTATTTAATGTCTTTGTGTTGTTTTTAATTATTTAGCTTTAATTTTTTAAACTTTATTAATTACTTATCTTCCTCCAAAATGATGAAATGAAGGAATTTACCCCAAAAGAAAGAACAGCAAGAAATGACAGCCAGGGACTTAATCAATACAGGAACAAGATGTCTGAACCAGAATTTAGAATCACAACAATAGGAATTCTAGCTGGAGTTGAAAATAGATTAGAATCTCTTTCTGCAGCAATAAGAGAAGTAAAAGCTAGTCAGGATGAAATAAAAATGCTATAACTGAGCTGCAATCTCGAATGGGTGCCATGGTGGTAAGGATGGATGAGGCAGAACAGCAAATCAGCAATATACAGGACAAACTTACAGAGAATAATGAAGCAGAAAAAAAAAGAGGGAGAATAAGCCAAAAGACCACAAAATAAAAATTAGAGAACCCAGTGACTCATTCAAAAGGAATAACATCAGAATCACAGGGGTCCCAAAATATGAAGACAGAGAAAAAGAGATAAAAATTTAGGTGGGCAAATCATAGCAGAAAACTTTCCTAACCTGGGGAAAGGTTCAGGAAGCACACAGGACTCCCATTAGATTCAACAAAAACCGACCATCAATAAGGTGTATCATAGTCAAATTCACAAAATACCCAGGCAAAGAGAGAATCATGAAAGCAGCATGAAAAAAAAAAGTCCTTAACAGACAAGAGAAGACAGATCAGGCTAACAGCAAACCTATCCACAGAAACTTGGCAGGCCAGAAAGGAGTGGTAGGATATATTCAGTGTACTGAATCAGAAAAATATGCAGGCAAGATTCTTTATTCAGCAAGGCTGTCATTCAAAATAGAAGGAGAGATAAAAAATTTCACAAACAAAAGTTAAAGGAGTTAGTGACCACTAAACCAGCCCTGCAAGAAATTCTAAGGGGGACTCTCTGAGGTGAGAAATGATGAACACACACACACACACACACACATTACCAAAAGCAACAAAGACTACAAAGGATGAGAGAACACTCTAGCTCTACAGGTGACGTAATGACAATAAATTCATATCTTTCAGTACTCACTCTAAACGTCAATCGTCTAATTGCTCCAATCAAAAGACATAGAGTAACAGAATGGATAAGAAAACAAGATCCATTTATATGCTGTTTAGAAGAGACACATTTTAGACCTAAAGACACCTTCAGATTGAAAATAATGGAATGGAGAACCATCTATCATGCTAATGGTTGCCAAAAGAAAGCTAGAGTAACCATACTTATACCTAGATTTTAAAATAAAGACTGTAACAAGAGATGAAGAAGGGCAGTATATCATAATTAAGGGGTCTATCTACCAAGAAGACCTAACAATTGTAAACATTTACACTCCAAACTTATATGTACCCAAATATATAAATCAATTAACCACAAACATAAAGAAACTCATTGGTAACAATACCGTAATAGTAGAGGACTTAAAAAACCCACTTACAACAATGGACAGATCATCTAAACAGAAAACCAACAAGGAAACAATGGCTCTGAATGACATACTGTATCAGATGGATTTAACAGATATATTCAGAACATTTCATCCTAAAGCAGCAGAATACACATTCTTCTCAAATGCACATGGAACATTCTCAGGAATAGATTACATATTGAAACACAAATCAACCCTCAACAAGTACAAAAAGATCGAGATAATACTATGCATATTTTCAGACCACAACATTATGAAACTTGAAATCAATCACAAGAAAAAATTTGTAAACATAGCAAATACTTGGAGACTAAAGAACATCCTACTAAAGAATGAATGGGCTAGCCAAGAAGTTAAAGAGGAAATTAAAAAGTACATGGAAGCCAATGAAAATGATAACACCACAGCCAAAAACCTCTGGGACGCAGCAAAGGTGGTCAGAAAAGGGAAATATATAGTAATCCAGGACTTCCTAAAGAAGGAAGAAAGGACTCAAATGCACAATCTAACTTTATACCTCAAAGAACTGAAAAAAGAACAGTAAATAAAATCCAAAGCCAGCAGAAGACAGGAAATAATAAAGATTAGAGAAGAAATCAATGCTATTGAACCAAAAACAAAACAAAACAAAACAAAAAAAGAAAAACAGTAGAACACATCAATTAAATCAGGAGCTGGTTCTTTGAAAGAATTAACAAAATTGATAAAACTCTAGCCAGTTTGATCAAAAGGAAAAAGGAAAAGACCCAAATAAATAAAATCAAGAATGAAGGGAGAGATCACAACCAACACAGCATAAATAAAAACAATAATAAGAGAATATTATGAGCAATTATTTGCCAATAAAAAGGGCAATCTGGAAGAAATGGACAAATTCCTAGAAATATACAAACTACCAAAACTGAAATAAGAATAAATCAAAAATTTGAACAGACCCCTAACTAGTAAAGAAATCAAATTGATAATCAAACCCCGCCCCCCGCCCCCCCCCCAAAAAAAACAAGATTTCAGGGCCTGGTGGCTTTACAGGGGAATTCTACCAAACACTTAAAGAATAGTTAGCACCTAGTCTTTTGAAGCTGTTCCAAAAAATAGAAATGGAAGGAAAGCTTCCAAACACTTTCTATGAAGACAACATTACACTGATTCCAAAACCAAAGACCCCACTAGAAAGAACTACAGACCAATTTCCCTGATGAATATGGCTGCAAAAATCCTCAACAAGATACTAGCCATTGATATCCAAGAATACATTAAAAGAATTATTCACCACGACCAAGTGGGATTTATAACTAGGATGCAGGGCTGGTTCAATATATGCAAAACAATCAATGTGATTTATCACATCAGTAAAAGAAAGGACAAGAGCCACATGATCCTCTCAATAGACTCAGAGAAAACATTTGAAAATATAGCATCTTTTTTTGATAAAAAGTAGGGATAGAAGGATCATACTTCAGTATCATAAAAGCCATATGCGAAAGACCCACTGCTAATATCATCTTCAGTGGGGAAAACTGAGAGCTTCCTCCCTAAAGTCAGGAACATGACAGGGATGTCCACTTTCACCACTGCTATTCAACATATTATTGGAAGTCTTAGCCGCAGCAGTCAGAGAACAAAAGGAATAAAAGGCATCCAAATCGGCCAGGAGGAAGTCAAACGTTCACTCTTCGCAGATGACACAATACTTTATATGGAAAACCCAAAACGTTCCACCAAAAAACTGCTAGAACTGATCCATGAATTCAGCAAAGTCACAGGATAAAATCAATACACAGAAATCAGTTGCATTCCTATATACCACTAATGAAACAACAGAAAGAGAAATCAAGGAATCAATCCCATTTGCAATTGCACCAAAAACCATGAAATAACCAACAAGTGAAAAATCTATACACTGAAAACGATAGAAGACTATGCAAGAAATTGAAGAAGATACAAAAAAAAAAAAAAAAAAAAAAGGAAAAAATTTCCATGCTCCTGGATTGGAAGAAAAAACATTGTTAAAATGTCAACACTACCCTAAGCAATCTACATATTCAATACAATACTTATCAAAATAACACATTCTTCACAGAGCTAGAACAAACAATCCTAAAATTTGTATGGAACCAGAAAAGTCACCGAATAGCCAAAGCAATCTTGAAAAAAGAAAACTGAAGCTGGAGGCATCACACTCCCAGACTTCAACATGTATTATAAAGCTGTAATCATCAAGACAGTATGGTACTGGCACAAAAACAAACACTCAGATCAATGGAACAGAATAGAGAACCCAGAAATGGACTCACAAACATATGGCCAACTAATCTTTGACAAAGCAGAAAAGAATATCCAATGGAATAAAGACAGTCTCTTCAGCAAATGGTGCTGGGAAAACTGGGCAGTGACATACAGCAAAATGAACTTGGACCGCTTTCTTACACCATACACAAAAATAAACTAAAAATGGATGAAACACCTAAATGTAAGACAGGAAGCCATCAAAATCCTAGAGGAGAAAGCAGGCAAAACCTCTTTGACCTTGGCCACAGCAACTTCTTACTCAACACATCTCTGGAGGCAAGAGAAACAAAAGCAAAAATGAACTACTGGGACCTCATCAAAATAAAAAACCTTCTTCAATGTGAAGGAAACAATCAGCAAAACTAAAAGGTAACTGATGGAATGGGAGAAGATATTTCTAAACAACATATCTGATAATGGGTCAAAATCTATATATCTAGTCAAAATCTATAAAAAACTTATCAAACTTAACACCCAGAAAACAAATTATCTGATGAAGAAATGGGCAAAAGACATGAATAGACACTTCTCCAAAGAAGACATCCAAAGATGGCCAACCAACCCATGAAAAAAATCTCAACATCACTCATCATCAGGGAAATACAAATCAAAACCACAATGATATATCACCTCACACCTGTCAGAATAACTCAGGCAACAACAGATATTGGCGAGGATGTGGAGAAACAGGAATCCTTTTGAGCTATTGGTGGGAATGCAAACTGGTACAGTCACTCTGGAAAACAGTGTGGGGGTTCCTCAAAAAATTAAAAAAAAAAAACTACCTTATGACCCAGCAATTGCTCTACTATGTATTTACTCAAGGGATAGAGGTGTGCTGTTTTGAAGGGGTACATGCACCCCAATGTTTATAGCAGTGCTATTGAAAATAGCCCAAGTATGGAAAAAACCCAAATGTCTATCGACAGATGAATGGATAAAGAAGTGGTATATATATATATATATATATAATATATATATATATATATATGCATACATACAATGGAGTATTACTAGGCAAACAAAAAAATGAAATCTTGCCATTTGCAACTATGTAGATGTAACTGGAGGGTATTATGCTAAGTGAAATTAGTCAGAGAAAGACAATATAATATGATTTCACTCATATGAGGAATTTAAGATACAAAACAGATGAACAATAAAGGAAGGGAAGCAAGAATAATATAAAAACAGGGAGGGGTACAAAACATAAATGACTCTTAAATATAGAGAACAGAGTTCCTTGTGATAGGAACTAGTGATAGGAACTTGTGATAGTTCCTTGTGATAGGTGTGATAGTTGGGGGAATAGTCTAAATGGGTAAGGGGCATTAAGGAATCTACTCGTGAAATCATTGTTGTACCATATGCTAACTGACTTGGATGTAAATTAAACAATTAATTAATTAATTAATTAATTAAAATAAATAAAATAAAATAAAATAAAATGAAATAAAATAAAATAAAATGAAGTAAAATGTAATCATCAGGGAACATAGCATCCCTATCTGTCAGTCTTTGTGGGAGGGAAAGAGCCCAACCTTAATGGGTGCCAATTATTGAATACAGATGGCCTAATCACTGAGGAAAAAACTTTCTGAACTCAGGAACTACTTGATGTGATGAACACACGTCTTGATCAACACATCCCTTAATCAACTTCTTCCCTAACATCCTCTTGTACTTTTGCACTAGCTCACCCAGTGCTTATTGATCCCCCCACCCCATTTTTTGTTTCAGTAGACAGAAGTCCAGTCTTTCTCCATTATTGCATTTGCCTGGAATAAGCTTTCCTTGCCTGTTTGAATTCACCCAGTACAATTTTAGCTTTGACAGTCAAATCACATGAAGGGAAATTGATAACCATGAGATCTGGAACAAGTTAATTTCCACTCTAATTACTTATTTTGTGATTGATAAAATAGGAATTATATATGTAATGCACCAGTACTAGTATGAGAATTATATGTGTAAAGTCCTCCACACAAACCTTATGGGATCTATTATAAGGTGTGGTTAATTACTAATGAATTAAATAAAGCATATGAAATAGTTATCAGTATATGAATATCTTTTATTTTAAAATTGATTGCAGATTTGAATGTAAAACTAATATTCTTAAAATTATTTTAAAGTTAAAGTAGTTGCGCAGTTAAAACTAATGTGAAGCTATTTTTTTTTAGGTTGAGAGTTCTGAGTAGCATATTTAAAGACAGCCCTGAATGACCCAATAAATAATATGTTTTCATAATTATTCTGAACTAATAGATAAAAAGGAATGTGAGAATATTAAAATGAGAAATAAACAAAACTAGTTTTCTGGACATCTGATTTGGGCAAACATTGGCATTGTAATTCCATTTTTTCCCCATATTGTAGTCACATGAAAATCTATCGAAGAGTAGGATCTTGAAAGATATGGTTGATAATGTCTATTGAAAACTTCTGTCAGAGAATACGATCAGCCTTACTTTAATGGGGGTAGTCAGAACACTGAACTTCAGGAATTGGAATAGTAGTTTATTGCCAAGTCCATTACTTTTTAGTGTTATGACAATGAACTCTTCAAAATCATCATAGTCTCTCTAATTGCCTAATGGGTTACAGTCTACGGTATTCATAGTTGGGTATTGATGTTCTTATCTCATTTAATTTCTTCTTTAAATTTCAATATTAAGTGTCTTTTTTGACAGAGTATACTCTGAGATTTTCTCATTTGGATAATGCTAACTTACTGCTTCTTTAGAAATTGTTATCTTATTACATAGTGCATATCTGTACACTTGTGTTATACAAACATTAATATGTATCAGACTCATATTTCCTGATAAAAATTATCAATTTTTCCACCTGCTATTAGACTTGACCACCATATGCTAATTTATATTCCATAAAATGTTCTCCCTACACTAGAAGGAAATAATGGAAGAAAGTACTATGTTCTCTTAATAGTATCAGTTCCAAGTTCAAGATAAAACTCTTTCACATTCCTGGAATCTAATGCCAGGTAAAACTATACTTACATAGGGTTTTTGGTCTTTTTTGTTTCCTTTTTTTAATGTTTCACCATTTAAATTTTATGAATAGTTGTTTTAATTTTTTTCCAGTTAAATACAGTCAATGCAGAACATTTTCCAGCATAATTATGAATTGCTTGAAAATGGTCTGAACTGACAGCAACCCATATGCTGAGTGACAAGGCAGGTTCTGTAAAACAGCAAATGCCTTATACTGGTTATTTATCTTCTCATTGTGCTGAAAATTTCAGGTGATTAAATCCTTAAAATGTATTTTAGAACTGGAAGATTAAATCTTGTTAGGTAATTTTAAACCTTTAGAGGCATAATACCATAAAAAAGCATTTTAATATATTTGATTTTATTCTATCAAAAACAAATTATTTTTCCAGTATAAATATCCCCAGCTTACTATAAGTCCTATCTGTCGATACCACAACATGACAGCATTCAGACACCTGTTATCTGCAAAGGCAGTGTATCTGCCATTTGTCACTAAGCAACATTCAGAAACAATTTCCCCTTTTCTATTATCATGCAAAATGTGTTGAGAACAAGAAATGCACACAGGGAAAATTACTCCTCTGGTGAGATATTTTGACACAAAAAATATTTCCTCGTCAAAGATAAAAAGCACCTTGTCATTCACTTCTAATTATTCCCTCATTTCTGTCAATGTAGAGAGAAGCCAACTCCCTGTGGCGACGTCACAGAAGCATTTACCAACATGTAGAGTTGGATTTGGCCTGTGAACAGTGTTCACTGAGCTCAGCCAGGTCTGAGTTGATGCACACTGATAGTGCTGATCTTTAATTATAACTATTAATTTTGAAAGTCCAAGAAAGGACATTTTGCTTTTTTTTATGAATATTTGCTATTCCACCTGTGATATCAATGGACACCATTTTCTGATATGCCGAAGGCATTAAAGTGTAATTACCAACATTCACATTGCAAGAATCAATTTGAAGAGTTGTAAACTTATTAAACATTAAAATAAAGCATTTCCTGTCCTGTGATTGTGATTAATATCCATAACCAAATGAGCTGGGCAGTAATAGAGGGATATGAAGGTTGAGCTAAGCTGCAAAATCGTTAACCACGTGTGGAAATCACTTCCTTACAATAATTCTAATTCTGGCCACTCACTTGCAATGGCTTTTCCAGGCAGGGCATTATGAAACAGAGGAAGAAAAATAATCATTAGTGAGCAAACCAGCAACAATATTAAGACTTTCAGTAATTCCACACTGTACTGAAGCCAGATATTTGTAGGATCCTTTAATAATGAGGGTGGATGGGATACTGGGACCTCAGGGCTTTCCTCTTTAAGTATGCTTTAAGTATATGATGCCATTGCTAAAACTTTGTGTAATACTTTTTTTTCTCTCAGGACAACCCCAAAAGAAAAGAATTTCCAAGGAAAAGTGTCAACAATATATTACCAGAGGAGTATAGAAGAATTGTTTGCATTCCCTCACCATTTTCTCATTGCCCTTCACATTGATCTGTTATTTTTATTTCAAGTCAATTATGCTATGTTTCATTAGCTGATTCTCAAAAAGAGTGTGATGTATTCATACAGTAATGCTTTACTGAGGAGCTATTATGTGTCAGATATAATATTAGGCATAGGAAATACTAAGATGAAACAAGATAGAAATAAAATAGAAAAAATTTGTGTCCTTGAGGACCTAAAGTTATGTATTATATCTTAATTAGTTAGAAACATAACTTTAGAGTTATGGCTCAGATGATAACCAACTTCTGACACCAGGAAGGCACTTACTAGAATATTTTAAATAAAACAAAAATTGATTGGCAAAGTCATTCAGTCTACCCCCAACTTTAATACTAGACTATCTTTAAACCTCTCTAAAATTGTTTTCTCTTCTCTCAACACATTCTCTAAAACAGTATGCTAGAGTAGAAAAGCCAAAAATTTTAAGTCAGAAGGCCCACAGGCATGTTTGTGCTATGCCACTTTCTACAAGTACAAACTCAGAAAACTATTTTTACTATAACAAAATTCACATTTGCTGAATATTGATTATATGTTAGGCATGATATTAAAAGTATATATGTCTTATTCATTACATCCATGTAACCACTTATGAGAAATGTTCTGGTTTCATATTTCATTTTACAGATGAGAAAGGAAATTGAAGTTTAGAGTGATTAAGAACATTATACAGTGTCAAAGAATTAAGTAGCAGAGCTGAGGAGCAGGGTGAAGCTTGGTCAATTTGACAGTAAAATTTGCATTCTTACATTTTGGTTTTCATCCATTTTAGGTATTTAGGTTTTCATCCATTTTAGTTATAGCTTCCCAAGTACTGTCTCTATCTCCATTTTTTTTTCTCATCTCAAAGTCATTTTTATTGTTGCCAGAGTGATCTATTTAAAATCTAGACCTGACCATAGCCCACTGCCTAAAATCCCTCAATAATACCTTGTAGTCCTCTCAAGAGGAGACATTCTTTAAAGTACAAATGCCCACTTTCATCATGGCTCAATTAACTCCAGCACGGGGACATCACTCTCTGCATATCCTCCTTTTCTTCCAGGGACTTCCCTACCTTCTCACACATGCTTCATAATTTAATCATCCTGGGTAATGAAGGTATTTTGCTCTCACAAAATGATTGTAGGGTTCTATTCAAATTTGAATCCATTTTTTCACAAGTATTTATACTTTGATATTATGGGTACTATTAATGCTTAAAATGTCTACTAGTGTTGAACCTTTATTTGTCCCATGAACTAAAGTGGAATCATAGAACTCTAGCTCTTGTCATTATTCAATTATCCCATCAACTTCCACTGAACTAATATCAGATGAGAATCTTGAGTTGCCTTTAAGCCAGAAGGTAGGTTTTATGAACAGATTTGGAAACCACAGCAAAATATGCTAAATATATGTTGGGTAAGTTAGAGAAATTAACATACTATTCTAATCTTGTAACCACCTAAATATTTGAGTGAAAGTAAGAATTTATTTTTGTTGTAAACTGTGATACTTAAGGAATTTAATATAGTATATTGATATTTCTGAGCTTTACAAGCCAAGCAATTCCATTTAAAGTTATCTAATTAAAAATAACACAATTACCACATTAATTGAAATCTTTATTTATAATATAATATTATTCTCTTTACTAATATTGCATTAGTAATATATGCTATCAAAGAATATATTTTATATCCTTTTTTGCTGAGCCCTGCAGCATTTTTTCATGGGTTTTTGCTATTTTAAAATACAAAGATATCTTGAGTCCTTTTAGTAAGTGTGATAAATTGGAAATTGATAATCCTTTGTTCAACTTTACTCAAGGCATTTTATAATTATGCTGTCATTTAGTTGTTTTGACATGTGAGGAAAAAAATAATTTTCTTCCGTTTTACAAAGAAAGCAAGTAGTTAGGTCTGGTTGCAGCATCCAAACACTAGAGCAAGTGACAATTCTAGAAGAAACTAACAATCACAACTGTGAAAGATCATTCTTTATTTGTAACCATGTTGGAAATTATTTGTTCACAATTATTTAGTCCCACTGTGTCTTTGCTATTTCTATGCCCCATTAATCTTGAGTGTGGCCATGGGATTTGCTTTGAACAAGGAAATGTGGATAAAACTGACAGTATATTAACTCCTAGAAAAAAGTTTGGAGAATGTGTTTCTATTTGCCCTCTTAGTGTTGTCCTTTGACACTAGAGAATATATTTCCAATGCAGTTGTCCTTCAGCATGTGTCCCAGATGAAGAAGAAACATAGAGCAGTTACATACTACCACAGAACCCAGAACTTTACCTCTAACCCCCAGCTGATATGATGTGAACAACAACAACAAAAAAAACTGGGTTATTGTAACATTGAGTTTGTTATTTTGCAGCATAACCTAGTAAAAGTTGACCAATAGTATGTCCTTTCTACTTCTATTTAGCAACTTATGTCAATTTATACATTTTACCTGACAAATTATAATACAGAAAAATCTCTTTGTAAGAGTTTTTGTAATCAAAATTATGGAAAAAATAAACTTAATAATAAATAAATGTAATAAAACAATTGTTTTAGAGGGGCGCCTTAGTGGCTCAGTTGGTTAAGCATCCGACTTCAGCTCAGGTCATGATCTCACAGCTTGTGAGTCCAAGCCCTGCGTTGGGCTTTGTGCTGACAGCTCAGAGACTGAAGCCTGCTTCAGATTCTGTGTCTCTCTCTCTCTCACTCTGCCCCTCCCTCACTCATGCTCTCTTTCTCTCTCAAGAATAAACATTAAAAAATTGTTTTAGAAATAAATTTTTAAAAGGAGACAAAAGATGTACACACTGAAAACTATAAACATTGCTGAAATAAATTAGAGACACATAAATAATTGGAGTGATATCCTATGTTCATGGATTAGAAGACAATATTGTTATGATACAGTGATACTCAAAGGAATCTATAGTTTCAACACAATCCCTACCAAAATTCCACTGGCACCAAGTTTGTTTGTTTCCTTGTTTGTTTGTTTGTTTGTTTCAGAAAGAGGGAAACCCATGCTAAAATTCATACAGAATCTCAAAGGATCTGTACAGCTAAAACAAACTTGAAAAAGAGCAGAATGGTAGAACAATAATGTCTTGGTTTCAAAACTTACTGTAGAGCTACAGCAATAAAAGCAGTGTGGTACTGACATAAAGACAGACATGGACTGATGGAATAAAACAGAGAGTCCAGAAATAAATCCTCATATTTTTGGTCAGTTGACTTTTGACAGGGTTCCTAAGATCATTTACTGGTGAAAAGACCATACTTTCAATTAAATGTTGCTGGGAAAACTAGGTATCCCACATGCGAAAGAATGCTATTGGACCCTGAACTTTAATCATATACAAAAATTAACTCAAAATGAATCAAAAACCTAAATATAAGAAAGATAACTATGAAACTTTTAGAGGAAATAATGAAGAGGAATACTTATGGACTTGGATTTGGCAATGATTTCTTAGATCATTGATTTCACAGAAATCTTAGATTTCCAATATAAGCACAGGCAACAAAAGAAAGCATAGATGAATTTAATTTCATCAAAATTAAAAACTTTGCATCAAAGGATATCATCAAGAGAGTGAAAAGACAACTCACATAATGGGAGAAAATATTTGAAAATCATATATCTAATAAGAGATTATTATCCAAAATATAGAAAGTACCTATAATTCAACAACAACAAAACAAACAATTTAATTCAAAAATTGGGCAAAGGACTTGAATAGACACTTCTCTGAAGATCTATGAATGGCCAATAAGCACACAAAAAGATTCTCAACATCATAAGTAATTACAGAAACATAAATGAAAGCCACAATGAGATACCACAGCACACCTATTAAAATAGCTTTTATCAACAAATGGAAATTAACAAGTATTGACAAGGATGTCAAACAAGTATTGACAAGTATTGACAAGGAACTTCTATGCATTACTGGTAGGAATATAAAATAGTACAGCGACTGTGGAAAAGAGTTTGGCAGTTCCATTTTTATGTCTACACTTGAAAGATTCCCAAACAAGGACCCAAACAGAGACTTACACACTAATGCTCGCAACAGCATTATTTATAATATCCAAAAGGTGGAAAGAATACAAATCTCACCAAAGGATGAGTAGACAAACCAAAAATGTAGTGTAGATAACTATACAATAGAATATTATTCAGCCTTAAAAAAAGTGAAATTTTGATACATTCTACAACATGGATAAAACTAGAAGACATGGCTAAATGAAATAAGCCAGTGATAAAAGGACAAATACTATGTGATTCCACTTATATGAGGTACCTAGAGTAGGCCAATTCATAGGCACAAAAGTAGACTAGAGATTACCAAGGACTGGGAGAAGGAGAGAATAGGGAATTATTTCTTAACAACTCTATATTTTCACAGTTGTACATAGTTATATTGTTATAACTATACTGTTAATAATTACAACTGTATTGTTAATGGGTACAGACTCTTGAGATGATGCAAAAGTTTTTAAAATAGTCATGATGGCTACACAACACTATGAATTAACTTAATGGCACTAGATTGTACAATTAAAAATGGTTAGTGTCAAATTTTATCATATATACTTACCACAATAAAAAAATAATAATTGGTAAATTCCTGACATGGACAAACTCCAGTAAAATTATTTACTGAGTGTAATATTATGTCTTAGATGCTGTACTAGGCACATAACCCACCATATTTTATTTGATGATCACAAAATATCTATGAAAGGATATTATCTATGTCTTAATAACTGAGGAACATGAAATAAGGGATGTTAAATAATTTGACCACAGTTACACAGTTACTGTGGGACAGAACACAGGGTGTAATCCATGGTTGCCCATATTCTTCTAGCTCACATGCTGTCTTCCACATAAGCATTTCCATCCTTGCCCTTGCTCCCAGAATACTGAATGTTTTAAAGGATAACTCACTTTTGTTGAGTCTTTTATTTTTTAATCACTTACATAGGCAAGCGTGTAAACTAATTTTTGTTCTGTTTTCACAGATATAAAAAGCAAGGCTTACTCCCTGTTAATCTCTTCAATGATAATACATAAAGCTAGGATGATACTATATGGTGAAGTAATTATAACTGTGGCTTTAAAGTGAAACTGCCGGTTCAATCTTGGCTCCACTGAGTGAATTGCTAGGTGATAATGGACAGTTTATTTAATCTAACTGTATGTCAGTCCTCTCATCTTCAAAATAGACATTACATTACCTTCACGATATGATTCATATGAAAATAAAATGAAATTAATTTAGTAATGTGTTTAGATCACTATCTGGAACAGAGTAAGCAATAATATTAGCTATTGCCATTATCTCTGTTCTCTGAGAAAAGACTTCTGACACTCCTTTATTGGTTTAAATAATAATCTTTGGTTCACAGGATGTTCAGTGACTGCCAAATGCCAGTAATCTTACATATGAGACTATATAGTTTATGTAAATACATTATATTATGTATTTAGTTGTTAATTACATATGTGTTTCACCATTAGAGAGCACATTTCAGAATATAAAAGCTTGTTAGTTTGTACTACCATTTACAATCGTGAGAAGTGTCTAGCACTTTACGTGGAAGATGCTATGTAGTCAATATTTGTTAATTTCAATGGAAATTATTTCAATTGATTTGACTCATTTTTTGTGGAATTTAGAGATAATATTTTAACTTTACAACTGTATTTCAAGGTAATAGCAAAATTTCATTAAAGGAGAATCTGATGAAACAACAATTTTTTTTAAAAGCTCAAAAAGAAATGTTAACTTTTTTTTCATTCAGGAAATGTGGAATATATTTTCCACCTAGAATTTTTGTCTACTTTTCTTTATGATTGACCTATTTTTGTTAATTTTTTGCTTGACTTTGTTTCTGTATAGTGGGAGAAATACATTCAAGCCTTGCACACATAATTTAAAGGTTCTGAGAGAGCCAGATATAATGTAATTGTGTAATTACACAAATAATCAGTGCTAACAAGTGATATCATTAAACTGATGATTTAAGTTAAATAGAGTCATATATAATCTAATACTTGCTAAAAATAATAAATCTATATACCATAACTTGGACTTTGCATTTAATTTTGAAATAGTGTTTGTTTTCAGTTTCTCAGTGCTCTTCTAGTTTACTGGTGTCTCATGATAATCTTGGGTTAAGACTCCTAGTAGAGTAAGAATGACAGTTCTTGGGCATCTGGGTGGCTCAGTTGGTTATGCATCTGACTTTGGCTTAGATCGTTATCTCACAGTTCATGAGTTCAAGTCCCACATCAGTTGAGCTCAAGCCCTGCTTCCGTGAACATGAGCCCTGCTTTGGGTCAGCCCCGCTTCTCTCTCTCTCTCCGTCCCTTTCTCTCTCTGTCTCTGTCCCCATGGTATTCTCTCTCTCTCTCTCTCTCTCTCTCTCTCTCTCTCTCTCTGCCCCTAGCTCACTTGTGCCCTCTCTCTCTCTCAAAAAAAAAAAAAAAAAAGGACAGTTCTTAAAGATCATTAATAGACTTAAGGCATTCTACCAAGTATAAACAAAAGAAATATAATAGTAGTGAAATGGGGAGGCATTTAAAGTGGAGGTTATTTCATTCCATTTTTGTCTTTAGTTTCAATCTTTCCCAATTTTAATTTTTTCAATGTTTATTTATTTTTGGGACAGAGAGAGAAAGAGCATGAACGGGGGAGGGGCAGAGAGAGAGGGAGACACAGAATTGGAAATAGGCTCCAGGCTCTGAGCCATCAGCCCAGAGCCTGACGCGGGGCTCGAACTCCCGGACCGCGAGATCGTGACCTGGCTGAAGTCGGACGCTTAACCGACTACGCCACCCAGGCGCCCCACCAATTTTAATTTTTAAAAGTTGTTTTATTTTTATTTATTTATTGTGAGAGAGAGGGCACAAGTGGCAGAGAAACAGAGAAGGAGAGAGGGAGACAGAGAGAGAATCCCAAGAAGGCTCTGCACAGTCAGTGCAGAGCCCAACACAGGGCTCACACTCACAAACTGTGAACATTGAGATCATGATCTGAGCCAGTGTTGGATGCTTAACCCACTGAGACACCAAGGTGCCTCTATCTTTCAAAATGTTTAAAAGGAAAGACTAGTAGTCTTAATGTTGAACACGTGTAAAGTGAATCACAGTTGAAAAGCAGAAGTAGGGAAGTGGAGAGTGAGAGTAAAACATCTTGTCCTTTCTTATACTTAATTTCTAAGTGTCCTGTGTTCTAAGGTTACAATAAATAATATTAACTTACATTTATTGCAGTTTTTGTCCTTTCAGAAATTATTTTCACATAACCTCATTTGATTTACACAGGTGAACCAAAACCCATTGTAGTGAAAGTTTATGTTCTATTGTTTTACATACACTGTAGAGATCACTTTGAGTTTTAATAGTCCATCGAGGATGATTCTTCCTTTCAATGTTAATGTTAGTTGTCTGTGTTAGCAATAAACCTGTGTACGTGTATGTGTGTACCTTTGAGCTTGCAAAGGAAGTCTGTGATATCAAGTATATAATTCTGCTGATTTAATTTCAGTTAAGAAGGAAAATCTCTAACATAATAGGTCATCATTCAGCCATTATTGGTTTCCAGTATATACTGCATATGAAGTAATGTTGGAGGATGAAAATAGGAAAAAGAAGGCTTGGGAAGTAACCAAGTATTAGTAATAAGAGTGGGATTTGGAGTTACAAATCTGTGAGTTCAAGTTCAAATGCTACTTCCACCTGGGATCCATTAAATACCTTTGGACAAGTTATTTAAGCTCTCTGAGTGTGTTTTGCATATTTAAAGAGGAATATTACAATTTACTTAACTGGGTTATTCAATTACATTAAATTATATTAAACAAAATTAAATTAAAAGATTGGCACAAAATAGATAATGGTTAGTTGTTAGTTTCCTTCTCCTGCACTTGACAATCCTGAAGCTTGGTGTTATCTACATCTGTTTATCACTGATTTAAATAAATATTATTTCATTCTTCCAAATATTGGGATAAGAAAGTTTTTAAAAATAGAAGCTTAATTTAAAACCAAATAGAGAAACTAATTATTCCTTTTATCAAATATGCCAAATGAGAAGCTCATTTACTTTAATAATAATCCCATTAATATAAAAAACTTAATACAATTTTATTTTCTCCCTTGTGTTCTCGTGAACACTCATTAAATGTTAGTTTATTTTTACATTAAAACACAACATTATATTTATGTCTTAATTAGCTTGGATTTATTATTAAAGGAAACATGACCTAAGAGTGTTGATGAAACCATGGGTAGATGTCTTTCAGTTAATTATTTGAAAAACAAAGTCATTGTCCTGCACACTGCATGTACTCAACATGTTTGTTGATAATGTTGGGAAAAGTTATACATGAAAGATGGAGCAATCAACATCCTGCTGACAATTATGTAAAAAGATGGTTTGGAATTAATAAAATTAACTGATTTATCTTGAACATGCTTTATAAATAAGCCTTCTCTACCTCAGCTATAAAGCCAGAGATTATAGTTTGTATTCTGTGTGATTAAATGCCGACTGTCATTCACATAGCAAATGCTCAATTACAAATGGCTGCTATGATTACTATACTAGAAATGGACCCACAAATGTATGGCCAAACTAATCTTTGACAAAGTGGAAAGAATATCCAATGGAAAAAAAAAGCAGTCTCTTCAGCAAATTGTGTTGGGAAAACTGAACATGGACCACTTTCTTACACCATACACAACAGTAAACTCAAAATGGATGAAATACCTACATGTAAGACAGAAAACCATCAGAATCCTAGAGGAGAAAAAGGCAACAACCTCTTTGACCTCAGCCACAGTGACTTCTTGTAAATGTGTCTCCAGAGGTAAAGGAAACAAAAGCAAAAATGAACTATTGGGAGCTCATCAAGATAAAAAGCTTCTGCACAATGAAGGGAACAATCAGCAAAATAAAAGGCAGCTGACGAAATTGGAGAAAATATTTGCAAATGACATATCTGATAAAGACTAAGTATCCAAAATCTATAAAGAACTTAAATCAACACCCAAAAAACAAATAATCCAGTGAAGAAATGGGCAAAAAAACATGCACAGACACTTTTCCAAAGAAGACATCCAGATGTCAACAATACAAATGAAAAGATGCTCAACATCACTAATCATCAGGGAAATACACATCAAAACCACAATGAGATATCACTTCACACTTGTCAGAATGGCTAAAACGTAACAACTCAGGAAATAACAGATATTGGCAAGGATGTAGAGAAAGGGGAACCCTTTTGCATTGCTCGTGGGAATGCAAATTAATGCAGTGACTCTGGAGAATAGTATGGTGGTTCCTCAAAAAATTAGAATAGAGCTAACTTATGACACAGCAATTGCACTACTAGGCATTTATCCAAAGGATACAAAAATGCTGATTCTAAGGGGCACATGAACCCCAATGTTTATAGCAACACTATCAACAATAGTCAAATTATGGAAAAATCCCAGATGTCCATCAATGGATGATTGGATAAAGAAGATGTGTGTGTGTGTGTGTGTGTGTGTGTGTGTGTGTGTGTGTATACACATACACACAATGGAATATTACTCAGTGATCAGAAAAATGAAATCTTGCCATTTGCAACAATGTGGATGGAACTAGAGTGTATTATGCTAAGCAAAATAAGTCAGTCAGAGAAAGACAAATACCATATGATTTAACTCATATGTAGAATTGAAGAAACAAAACAATGAGCATAGGGGAAAAGAAGGAGAAAAAAAGAAAAACAGAGAGGAAGGCAAACCATAAGAGACTCTTAAATACAGAGAACAAATCGAGGTTGCTGGAGGGGAGGCAAGTGCAGGGAATGGATTAAATGGATGATAGGTACTAAGGAGGGCACTTGTTGGAATGAGCACTGGGTGTTTTTGTAAGTGATGAATCACTAAATTCTACTCCTGAAACATTATTACACTATATGTTAACTAACTTGGATTTAAACAAAATTTTAAAAAAATAAAAATGAAAAAAAAAGAATGGTTGCTATGATAACTTTGAAAAACATTTATGTATGATTTGTAGAGCTCTGAAAGTAGACTTTTTAAATTTTTTTCTAACATCAGGAATCCTGAAAGCCATATTAAAATGTCTTTAGTTTCAGGCATTATATTCAATGTAAAGAAAACATATCCTTATTGGAATTACATCGAACATAACTAGTGCACATGAGACCACAGGGAAAATTAAAATTAGAGTCAAGCCACTCTACTTTTTCCAGATTACAACCGCTCCTTTACCCACAAGACCCCCCCTGAAGTGTGTGTCAGAGAGGAAGGCTCTATCATTCTACCCTTTGCAACTCCAGGATGATTTTTGTGTCTCTGTGGCTATGAGATCAGATTCTAGTTGCACTGGGGGGCCTCTAACTGATTCTGGATTGAAGCTATCCTATTTTGTTTGATCTCATGTGAAACCAATTTCCTAGAGCATAGGATTCATTTAGTCATGCTTTATTATTTATTTTATTAGTTATTTTATAATTATATATTTCATATATTAATTCAATGCTTAGTTCAGCAAAGCATGTTCTACAGGGTGAGATTATGTTATTGAAACAAAATAATATTGTTGACTACATGGAATATTTGTAATATTGAGCAAGGTATACAGTAAACAAACAAAACAAACAAACATATAATAGATTCACTGATAAGTGTAAGTGAAGAAAATAAATCATGTTAAAATGGATGAGAAGTAAAATTTGTGCTAGTTAAGACAATGTAATGAGGAAAAACTTATATGAAGAGCTGACTTTTGATTGGCTATTTAAATGAAATGAGGGGATAAGCTAAAAGAATGCCAGAAGTTGGGGCCATTCTGGGCAAAGTTAATAGGGATTTTAAAAGCCTTGAGATAGATGTGTTTAAGGGATGTCAAGGAGGCCTGTGTGTCTACAGTGAATTGAGAAAAAAAAAAAAGAGTAGGAATAAAGGATGACAGATAGTTAGGAACCTTATATCATGAGAGTGCTGTGGGCTATAGTAAGAATTAATTATGTTATTTTGTGTTATTTACAAACACGGCGGGGCTTTAAGCAGGGGGCTGTTATAATCTGATTTATATTTTTAACGGATAACTTATACTGCTCTAATATGAACTAAGAAGGCAAAGGTGAAGCAAGAAGACCAGTTAGGAGGTGATTGCTATAGTTCAGGAGAGAAATAATGGTTGTCTGGAGGATAGTAAAGGATGTAAAACAACATCATTTTGTGGAATATGTTAAAGGTTTTGGCAGCAAAATTTGCTTATGCGTGGGGTGGAAGAAAAGGAGAGGAGTCACTGATGTCCTCCCCCCACCATTTTTAAATTTCTTTCAGAGGGTCATGGTAAAGTTTGTCTGCATTTAAGTTGTCCCAGATTGTCTTTCAAAAATCTCTAAAATGTATTAAAATCATTATAGCCATCTCCACTTTCATCTGACCTTAAAGAATTTCTTCATAATTTTTGGAATTGTCTGAATCTAAGTTAGAATCCCTGGGACTATAATTGATGACAGTTAATTGAAAAAAATGATCAAAGTCTATAATAAATAGAATGCTGGGTGGCAGAGTATCACCATAATTCAGAGGTTTACTAATGTACTTTAAAGAGCTTGTTCTATTTACTCATGCTGATGTATATTCATGTACATGTACAAATAAATTAATTGAGCATTAGTATACTAAAGGAATATAATAGTGGAATGAGGGAAAGCCTAATTAATTAATTTTCCATAAGAACTTCATAGTTAAGGAAGGTAACAGAATATTAATTCTATTATTGATTGATGCCTTAGAATGTGTTCTTATTGCTAAAGATAACATTAATATATATTGCATAGAAATTAAAAAGATTTTTGGATTCATAGAACATCATAATGTCAAATAATCCAAAATACATGTATCCATCAGTCAACCAACCATTTGAGGAACACCCTCACATGGGTAATTCTTTATCTTTAAGCAATTACCTATAAACAAGAATACCTCAACCGCTGTACTGAAAAATATCAATAATAAATTCAGAATGGCGGTAAGTCCAAAACCATCAACAGATATGATACAGGTAATCAAATAAGATTTATTCACTTAAAAGCTAGAGAAAGCAAAATCAGGATACAGCAGCAGAACAACCATGTTCTTCAGAGACAGAGTTGCAAATGTTCTAGTAATTCCCATTGTCTTCACTATTGGAGCATAGTTGCAGATGATAATAAAGCTGAGAGAGTAAAGCACCCCTCTTTTAACTTAATCTTAAATACACAAAGCTAAATCTGACTATGATTCAATATTTTCCAAACATAAATTGAAGACTATAGCATTTGGATTATATATATCCCATCAGCCTCAGAATCACAAAATATGATATAACTCCTAGGTATAGTCAAACAGATATATAGACTATAACAGAATTGCCATTCACCACTTAGCCTTCGGGACATGAACATACCTGAATTTCATTTTGTAGAACTAAAACAAATGTCAGGTACCCAGAATTCCCGGAGTCATTCTATTTTGCAAAGATTATATATTCCACAATAATTTATAGAAAATAAATACAAATGAAATGATTTTTCATCAGTTTGAAAGCAAAACCAAAAATTTTTGAAAGAAATTCATATGGGGTCAAATCAGGAATTATTAGTAGGGCTTCTCCCTACTCCATTCAACAAGTTGGAAATAGGAACAAAAGTACTGGTGAACAGAATATCGACACTGGGCCTTAGACTGTGCCTCCTCATTGCCATGCTTTGCAGGTTTAGGGAATCTTCAAGTTTACTCAGAATATGGGGGTTGCTAGTGGGTGGCTGGTGATGGCACAAAAGGAAGGAATTTCAGAAGATTCACACACCATATCTCAGAGGATCTGTAGTATGAGAGAGCACCTGAAGTGGCTTTTCCACTCAGGGAGAGATGGTGGTCATCTACCTGCATTGACAGAGTCAACAAACACCGCTGAGTTGTACCAGGTGTTGACACTTGATAACCAAGAAGAGAGATAATGCTGATGGGTGGTACGAGACACTGTGATGTCCCAAGGACATCACAAAAACCAGTCTTCCTCTCCCCTTGTCACCACCATAAGAATACATAATTTTCCAACTGCTTCCAGACACGTCTTGGAAAGGAGTGGTGAAAGATGATGCCTCTTGCCTGGGGAGATAACACTCAATTAGAGAGTTCTATGAATCAACTGAACATTTACTCACACAGAAATTGTGGAAAGTAGAGAAGACTGAGTTCTAGTTAGCAAGTTAATTTTTTTCTCGTTTCCTTCTGGTTTTAGGAGTAGGGATTCCAAAGCAACATGAGGTCAGTTTTAGAAAATGTAAGAGGGATGATGGGTGCCTCAGTTGGTTAAGCATCCGACTTCAGCTTGGGTCATCTCATGGTTTGTGGGTTCGAGCCCCATGTCAGGCTCTGTGCTGATTGCTCAGAGCCTGGATGGAGCCTGCTTCAGATTCTGTGTCTCCCTCTCTCTATGCTTCTACCTCGCTCATGCTTTGACTCTCTCTCAAAAGTAAAGAAACATTAAAACAAAATTTAAAAAAAGAAAATGAAAGAAACCCACATTTTTGCATATCTAGCTTATCATGATTCAATATCTCTCTTTCTGCATAAGTTATTGTTTCTAGTATGTAAATCATAAGAGCTAAGTTAAAAAATAAATATATTATGGAAAAGAAAAAGAGTAGTAAAAGCCATTTCAACTGCATTGATACTCTCAAAATACCTGTGTATGAGACAGTGAATTTAAAGAGTTAAATACTTCAGCTGTAGTAGACATCATAAATAGATAACATTATTTCCAGAGTGCTTCTTCAACACTGTAAGGTTACTCCACAGCTTTTCAGAAAGGCTGGTTCTCTGGAAACACAACAGGTTCTCCCAAGATTACTTGGGTCTTTTCATACTCCTGGATATTCACAAGGCTATCATGTACACATCTTACACACTGAAGAATTCTGAACTTTGTAGCTTCACTCAACACTGGTCATTTAATGTCTCAACCTGTGTAATACATGGCACATACCACTATTAATGGCATTTGTCATATATATATATATATATATATATATATATATATATATATACACACACACACACACACATATTGCATGATATATATATATATCATGCACTATTACTCAGCCATAAAAAAGAATGAAATATTGCCATTTGCAAGAACATGGTTGGAGCTAGAGTGCATTATGCTAAGCAAAATTAGTCAGAGAAAGACAAATACCAGATGATTTTGTTCATATGTGGAATTTAAGAAACAAAAGTGAACATAGGGGAAGTACAGATAAAAGTGGGAAGCAAACCATAGAAGACTCTTAATTATAGAGAAGAAATTGAAGATTTCTGGAGGGGTGGTGGGGAGGCATGGGCTAAATGGGCAATGAGTATGAAGGGGGGCACTTGTGTTTAGCACTGGGTTTCATATGTAAGTGATGAATCAACAAATTCTACCCTTGAAACCAATATTACACTATATGTTAACTACCTAGAATTTAAACAAAAATTTGAAAAAAATAAAATAAATAATTATGAAAGGGGAATGAGATATAAGCATAGGGAAATTTTTGTACCACAACAACTATATTGCTTTTGGTTAGATAAGCCTGAATTTGAATATCAACCCATCTCTCAGAGCCTGAACAAACCTGGAAAGAAAAGTTTGTTGAAACTCTCTAAGCATTAATATCTATATCTGCAAAATGGAGCCAATGATTCTTACTTATAATTTTCTGACTAGTGACATAATGTATGCAAAACATTTAGGATACCAACTGGTTTAGTCTACTATTAGTATACAATAAAGATCAATAATTACTAGTGTAATAGGAGGTTAAAATGGGGTTTTTAGTTTCAGAAGAGAATCCAAGACAATAAATAGATGGTAAATATTGCATATTCCAAAGTTAAGTTCTAGTTCTCCTAGCCTGGACTTTCAAACCACTTTAGGCACCATTTACTGAACACGTATCATCAGCCTTTGCAAGTTTACAAGGAGGCCAAGAGAAAGTTGGAAACCACAAAGAGGATTTCATCAGAAAGACACAAATATGCTGTGAGTACTCTCCAATTGGTCCTCAGAAAATGTAGTGATTGTTTTTCCTACTTTCAAACGAGGCTTTTCAAACTTTCAAATGAGGCTTTAAAACTACCAGGAAAGCTTAAAATGTGGCCATAGGAGCCTGTAGGTCAGAGTGGACTGTTTCTGACTCATATCTGAAAAAATGAATCTGTGGGCAGCTAGATGAATGAGTCTGTGACAACAGAATACAGGGATAAGAATGAGAAATAAATTCATTACCACTAAAGTGGGCCAAAGGCACATGGTTTCCGTGGATCACATTGACTATTTTCATGTAGGCCATCTATAAGAGCAAGGCTCTCTGTGGTTGTCTTATAATCCTCCAAAAATATTTGCCAGAAGTAGTGAGGCAAGCTCAGCTGATTGGTTGTATGATAGCACAAGTTTAGGAGCTGAGGAATTGTAAGTGACCTTTTCGAATAAAGGCATTTATCTTTGTTAAGATAACTGTAGATGAGAGATTTTAAGAAACTGGGAATTGGGGGGGGGGGCAGAGAAAAGGGGGAGTGTCTCTGAAGAACACTCAAAATCCCTGTAGTTAATGATTCAGCATTAAATATATGTCAGACACTGGAATTAGTACCTGCTCATGACATTACCAGCCAAATAATATCTTCCTTAGAATCCACATCTTTACCATGTACCTACTTCAAACTTTTGGGAGACTGATCCTGCTTAATGAGCAGAGGATTTGAAATGCACAAAATGGAGAATTAGAGAAAAAAATGTAAAAAAAATAATTTTTCCCCATTTATTGGCTTCCTACCTGGAATAAACTCTTCCTAGAGAATAATAGAATTTTGGCTATTGTACAATACTAAATATTTGGGTTGCTTAAATAAGATTGTTTTGCGTTCTTTAATTACTTAAACTCATTGGGCATCACCCCAGAGAGATCTCCCATACACATTCTTTGTCACCCCTCACTCCAGTCCTCAGAGATAGCTATTTTTTCTATTTTTCTCCCACCATAGGTAACATTTGCTCTTTTGAGAGTTTAATATACACAGAATTGTATAGTACACACAACTTTGAATAGGGTTTCTCTCATGCAGCATGTTTTTGAGATTCATGCATACTGTTATATGATCAGCAGTTTTTTCCTTCTTACTGGTGAATAGTATTCCTTTGTATATCTCCATTTGTTTAACCATTCACAAGTGATGGACATCAGACTGTTTCTAGTTTTAGGGTATTGTGAATAAACCTGCTATAGTTATTCTTGTACATATATGTTTCATTTGTCTTGGGTAAACACTTAGGAATAGAATTACTAGCCCATCGGGTAGGTCTATATTTACTTTTACAAAAAAAAAAATCAGGAAACTTTTTCAAAGTGATTGGACCACTTTTCACTTCCATCAATGAGTAGGAGTTCTGGTGTCTCAAAATATGCCAGAATTTTATTATTTTTTTATTTAAAAAAATTTTTAAGATTTTATTTATTTTTGAGAGAGAGAAAGAGACACAGGAGGAGCAGGGGAGGATCAGAAAGAGTGGGAGACACAGAATCCAAAGCAGGCGCCAGGCTCTGAGCTGTGAGCACAGAGCCTGATGTGGGGCTTGAACCCACAAACCATGAGATCATGACCTGAGCCAAAGTCGGACGCTTAACCAACTCAGCCACCCAGGTGCCCCTATGCCAGCATTTTATATTATCAGCTGTGTATGTGTGTGTGTGTGTGTGTGTGTGTGTGTGTGTGTGTGTGTTTTAATTTTGGACATATGGGTATGTATGTGTGTGTATATATTTGTTCTTCCACATGGCAATTCTTGAAAAGTGAAAAGCAAATGTTAAGAAAATGATCACATCAATCACACAGGCTGAAAACATTGTAGCTAAAGATGTTTTATGATATCAAAAAAATAAACACTTGGGATTATTGATGAAAGTCACAATCAAAATACACAAAGTAAACCTTAAAATGGACCTCAGTAGTATAATCTAAAAAATTGTTTTACATTTAATGTTTCTAAACTTCTACCACCTTCATTCTAAATATGTATACAAGCAGGCTCTGGGAAAATAATGCCCATGTCTAAAAACAAAAAGGAAATAAAAGCTTTTGTTCATGTTAGAATAGCCACTTTCTAAAATCTAAGACGCCAGGGGTAGGAAGTTCTAGGATCATTCCGGAATGCTAGATTCCAAAATAAGAATGTATATTTCCTTTATAACATAATTGTCCATGTATCCATCCCTTGATCTATTAATTTACCTTGTATACCACCATATCCTATTCTTAAATGTGGCTATTCCAAGTTTACCAGTTAGTTTTGTATAACTCTATTTATAAAGCTTGTTCCACAAGGAAGCAAACTTCTCCTTAGCATCTCCAGATGGCCTCAACCAGACCTGCTGCCATTCCAAGTGTTCAATGCCCCCAAATGATCCATTACACCATGGTATATCTAAAATAAATAAAGGTTAAAAGATCATAAAAACAAGACCATATGCCCAAACATGCCATGTGCACCTTGGCAGTGAGAATATAAGGACTGACTCAATTATATCCTGCTTGCCAAGAAAATGGATCAAATCTAGGAAAAAAAATATAGTGATAAATGTCATTGGAATGAATATTTAAAGGATAGCAATATCTCAATTGAATAATAAACATTACCTTTTTAAATTCAAATATACATTGTTTTACCCTGCACAGTTAGGATGTTTCTGTGAAACATTTGCTCAAAATTTCTGAGAAGATTCTATAGAGGAAGACAAAGGTAATAATTATTGCACAATACTTGAATATGTTGATTCTGTGGATTCACTGACCTGTGAGTGGGAGCTGATTTATTTCTAAGAAGCAGGACCTGAACAGCCCTATTCAGCATGAGGAGGGAGGGCATGGTTGCCACAGTCTTAATGAGTTTTTCTGATAATTAGGAAAAGACACCCTACTGGGAAGATGTAGCCCTAATTTATTTGGCAAGTGGTGCATGGGTGGTATTTCAGGCTCAAATTTCCACCTTGGCCATAAAACTTGTGCAGTGAATAATCTGATTAACTGTATCTGATGACATTGGGAGGGTCAGGTAACTCTTCAGTTAGAATAAGAAGGAGGAGATAGAAAAAAAAGAAGGATGGAAGGAAAAAAAGGAAGCAAAGAAGGAAGTGAGAAAAGGGAAGAATACAAGGAAGTAAGGGAGAGAGGAAAAGAGGAAAAAGAGGGAGAGAAGAGAAAATAATATAATCAGCATCAAATCTGTTTCCTCTCATCATTCTAAAATAGAGGATTTCCTAAAAATATGATGACCCACATCTAACAAATTTGAGAAATACTTCACATCTTTCTCAAAAATTTCTCTATATAGTGGAGATGGGGTTGTTGTAAAGCAATAAATTGTCTCAAAAACAGGTAGGGACCAAGAAAGGGGCAAAAAAAAACACCCCAGATCAGCAGTAGGCAAAATGCAGAGCCACATTATTTTCTGTTTGTTTGTTTCTGCTCAGAAATGGCAGTGGCAGCAACTGCTGTTCTTTCCATTCCTGTTGCAAGCCTGTGTCCCCATCTGAGTTCTCAGTCACAAATGTACTTCCCCCTGATAGGGCCCAGCTCATTACTGGACTTGTAACTATTGCCAGCAGAGAAAACTCTGTGAGGGAGCTAACACCCCCCTGACCACATCAGCGGAGAACTCAGGAAAGTAGCCTTCTTTCCCAGGTCTGTGAAAAAGTCACAACTGATGTGAATGTAGATAACAAGAAAAAAATAACCTTGAGGGAATCAAGGTCTTTATGGCATAGCACAGGCTGAGGATCTGTCAGAATCAGAAAAGGGAAGTGATTTGCAGTGACACAGAGACATTTATGAAAATAAATTATCTCAGAATTTTTTTGTATTACATCTTAAAAATTAGCCTAATTCCATTTCTGATTGAACATCAATTAATCAGAATTATTGCCTTGTTTCTCAGACCTCTGTGAAAGTTAATAAGCTATATTTAACACATAAAATCATACTTAAAGGCAATCTTCACATGAGTAAACCATAATACCAAGGAAAAAGTCAAATATAGCATTATTTCTAAGCTATCACTTTAGTGCTGTGAAATTAATTTTGCCTATGAACAAGAACTGAAAGAGAACACAAAATTTAAAATGCATTATGTTATTGTACGGTGAATGTGAGTAAACGATTGTTCTTTATTTTTTTCTTTTAATAATTTGATATATACATTTATATATAACTAATCTCTAATGTATCTTTGTTTTAAAAGTTTTGATTTCAATACTTGAGGTTTTATTCTCAGTTACTATTACCTTTGGGAATAATAAAATAAATTTTTAATGTTTCTATGTCAAAAAGGCTAGGAGAAAGTAAACAAAATGGAAATATATTTTGTAGTTATTCTGATAAGAATTAAATAATAATTTAGGTATGAATAGCAGCAAATGTACACAATTTACATTTGGATAGAACCAAACTTTGGAAGCCTTTTCCAAATAGTTTTATTATATATCTTATATGATAAAAAGGCAAAGCATAATGTCTTTTAGACATAAGGTCAACTCTTGAATTCTTCTCATTTAGTTGTGTAACTCGGAACACATTTCTTCTCTTAGCCTTAAATTCCTTATTTGTAAAAACATTAACTTTCATTACTGGTTGTGTGGAGGTTTAGGAATTGAGAATAATGACTTAATCTACCACAAGAATAAGGGTGTGTAATCATGAGTTTTGGTTTGCATATATTTAAATTGCCTCTGAGATACTCCTGTAGAGAGGCAAGCTTGTTAATGGGGTAGTTCAGAGAAAAAGCCTAAGGAAAAGACACCATCCTAATAAGTAAGTAGGTTCAGTCTATGGCATTAAAAACATAATACAACAGTCACAACAATGTATAATTAACTGGTAAGAAAATGAGTGCTAATATATAAGTAATACTACCCGTATATTTTCTGACTTCCCAGTGTTTCCTGACTAATGCTTTATTTGAAATATCAAATATATATTCATATATGTATGCATGTATGAACACATCTATGCAAGTGATTTATCCCCTTGCTTTGCAAGAGTACTGAATTTCCCTATTGAGGAATCTCACACTTGGAATCAATACATGCTTACAGGCATTAGTTCAACTATGGGTCTGAGAGGAAGACTCCACATCTACAGGTCCTGACTCCATCCACTGCTACTTTGTTACATTATAGGTCCTTCAAGTATGAAAAATAATGTGATTTGAACTTCTGTCTCATCTGTCCAATAAGAGACTCAGAAATGTCTTATCTTGTGGGGGTAATGACTTAAAATACACTATGATTTTAAGAAATAAGCGATTAGCTAGAATTAAAAGAAATTTTGAGCCCATTTTTTATTTATCCTTTAAAAATACTTTTCTTGATATTTGAATGCCTCTGTATTTGGATATCCAGAGTCTGTCATTTCACCACTCATTTGTATATATTAACAAGCAGTACATTGCTCATGACCCCATTTTCTGCAGTAGAGATTATGCGATCTACTTAAGGTCTTTGATTTCAATTTCTCATTACAACTATTTTATAATTTTTGCTTTTACCACTTTCGTTGTAAAATTACATGTATTCATCTTCACTTTTCTTTTTCAGAATGAAAAGTGAGCTGAAAAACTTCATATCTATTTTCCAAAAGATTGATTATTTTTAACATAATGGAGATAAGATTAGTATGAAGACTACATTGTAAGAAGATTTTTAAAATTACATAACAATGAAATATAATTTTTATTAAGGAAAGTTCTCTGAGTAGACCTCTTTTGATATCTTTGTTTTTAATTTTAATTTTTTTATTTTATCCTTTTAAAAATTTAAACCCAAGTAAGTTAACATAGTGTATAATAATGATTTGATGAATAGAATTTAGGGCTTCATCACTTGCATATAATGCCCAGTGCTCATCCCAAAAAGTGCCATCCTTAATGCTCATCACCCATTTAGCCCATCCCCCGACACAACCCTCCCTCCAACAACACTGTTTCTTCTCTGTATTTAAGAATCTCTAAAATAAATAAATAAATAAATAAATAAATAAATAAATAAATAAATAAAATGAAAAATAATCTGTTATGGTTTGTCTCCCTTTCTATTTCTATCTTATTTTTGCTTTACATGCCTTATGTTCATCTGTTTTGCTTCTTAAATTCTACATATGAATGGAATCAGATAATATTTGTTTTTCTCTGACATATTTCGCTTAACATAATAAATTCTAGTTCCATGCACGTTGTTTCAAAGGGCAAGATTTCATTATTTTTTGATCACCAAATAATATTCCATTGCATTCCATTGCATGTGTGTATATATATATATATATATATACACACACACACACACACATACATATATACCACATCTTTATCCATTTATCAGTCGATGGACATTTGGGCCCTTTTCATACTTTGGCTATTGTTGACAGTGCAGCTATAAACATTAGTGTGCATGTTCCCCAGAATCAGCATTTTGTATCCTTCAGATACATACCTAGTAGTGCAATTGCTAGGTCATAGAGTAGTTCTATTTTTAATTTTTTAAGGAAACTCCATACAGTTTTCAAGAGTGGCTGCACTAGTTTGAATACCACCAACAGTGCAAAAATGTTCCCCTTTCTCTGCATCCTTGTCAACATCTGTTGTTTTCTGAGTTGGTAATTTTTGCCATTCTAACAGGTATGATGTGGTATCTCATTGTGTTCTGATTTGTAATTCCCTGATGATAGGTGAGGTTTAGCATCTTTTCATGAGTCTGTTTGCCATCTGGATGTCTTGTTTGGAAAAGTGTCCATTCATGTCTTTTGCCCATTTCTTCAATGGATTATTTGTTTTTTGGGTGTTGAGCTATATAAGTTATTTATAGATTTTGGATACTAACCTTTTATCTGATATGTCATTTGCAAATATCTTCTCCTATGCTGTCAGTTGCCTTTTAGTTTTGCTGATTGATTCCTTCACTGTGCAGAAGATTTTTATCTTGATGAGCTCTCAATAGTTCATTTTTGCTTTCGTTTCCCTTGCCTCCAGAGACATGTCATGTAAGAAGTTGCTGCAGCCAAAGTCAGAGAGGTGGTTGCCTATTTTCTCCTCTAGGATTTTGAAGACTTCCTGTCTTATGTTTAGGTCTTTCATCCATTTTAAGTTTATTTTAGTGTATGCTGTAAGAAAGTAGTCCAGGTTCATTCTTATGAATGCTGCTGTACAGTTTTCCAAACACCATTTGCTGAATAGATGGTCTTTTTGTCTATTGGATACTCTTACTTGCTTTGTCAAAGATTAATTGGCTATATGATTGTGGGTCCATTTTGGGACTCTCTACTCTATCCCATTGATCTATGTGTGTGTTTTTGTGCCAGTACCATACCGTCTTGATAATTACAGCTTTGTAATACAGCTTGAAGTCTAGAATTTTGATGATTCCAGCTTTGGTTTTTTCTTTTCTTTTCTTTTCTTTTTTCTTTTCTTTTCTTTTCTTTTCTTTTCTTTTCTTTTCTTCTTTTCTTTTCTTCCCTTTTCTTTTCCCTTTTCTCTTCTTTTATTTTTCTTTTCTTTTTTCTTTTCTTTTCTCCTTTCTTTTCTCTTTTTTTTTTAGCTTATTTTTCACTGTGAGAAATAGAGAGAGAGACAGAGAGAGAGAGAGATACAGAGAGAGAGACAGATAGAATCCCAAGCAGGCTCTGTGCTGTCAGCATTGAGCCCGATATGGGGTTCAAAACCATGAACCATAAGATGATGACCCAGAGATGAAATGAAGAGCTGGATGCTTAACTGACTGAGCCACCCAGGTGCCCCTTGGTTTTATCAACATTACTTTGGCCATTCGGGGTCATTTCTTATTCCATACAAATTTTAGAATTGTTTGTTCTAGCTCTGTAAAGAATGCTGGTGTTATTTTGATGAGGATTGCATTGAATATATAGATTGCTTTGGGTAGTATCAACATTTTAACAATATTTGTTTTTCCAATATATGAACATGGATAGTCTTTCCATTCATTTCTTCATGTCTTCTTCCATTTCTTTCATAAGCTTTCTATAGTTTTCAGCATACAGGTTTTTTAACTCTTTGGTTTGGTTTATTCCTAGGTGTTTTATGGTTTTGGTGCAATTGTATATGGGATTGATTCCTCGCTTTCTCTTTGCCTACTTCATTATGGCATATAAAAATGCAACTGATTTCTGTACATTGATTCTATATTCTGCGACTTTGCTGAATTCATGTATCAGTTCCAGCAGTTTTTTGGTCGAGTCTTGTGTTTTGCACACAGAGTATTATGTTATCTGCAAAGAGTGAAAGTTTGACTTCATCCTTGCCAGTTTGGATGACTTTAATTTCTTTTTGTTGTCTGATTGCTGAGGCTAGGACTTGCAACACTGTGGTGAGAGTGGACATCCCTGTCATGTTCCTGACCTTAGGGGGAAAGCTCTCAGTTTTTCCCCATTGAGGATGATATTAGCTGTGGGTCTTTAATATATGGTCTTTATAATGTTGAGGTATGTTCCTTCTATCCCTACTTCCTTGAGGGTTTTTACTAAGACAAGATGCTGTATTTTGCCAAATGCTTTCTCTGCATCTATTGAGAGAAATGTGTGGTTCTTATCCTTTCTTATATTAATGTGATGTATCACACTTGTTGATTTGCAGATATTGAACCATCCCAGGAATAAATCCCACTTGATCATGGTGAATAATTATTTTAATGTACTATTGGATTCATTTTCTAATACCTTGTTGAGAATTTTTGCATCCATGTTCAAGAGTTATTCTTTTATGTGGGACCTTTGTCTTGTTTTGTAATCAAGGTAATGCCAGCCTCGTAGAATGAGTTTGGAAGTATTCCTTCCATTTCTACTTTTTGGAACAGCTTCAAAAGAATAGGTGTTAACTCTTTAAATGTTTGGTAGAATTCCCGGGAAAGCCATCCAGCCCTGGACTCTTGCTTATTGGGACATTTTTGATTACTGAGTCAATGTCCTTACTTGTTATGGGTCTGTTCAAATTTTCTATTTTTTCTTGTTTCAGTTTTGACAGTTTATATGTTTCTAGGAATTTGTTCATTTCTTCCTGATTGCCCAATTTTTTGTCATATAATTGCTCATAATATTCTCTTATTATTGTTTGTATTTCCATAGTGTTGGTTGTGATCTCTTTTGTTTCATTAATGATATTATTTATTTGGGTCTTTTTTTTTTTCTTTTTGATCAGTCTGGTTAGGGGTTTATCAGTTTTTTAAAGTTCTTTCAAAGGATCATCTCCTGGTTTCATTCATCTGTTGTGCTGTTTGTTTGTTTGTTTTTAATATCACTGATTTCTGCTCTAATCTTTATTTCCCTTCTTTTGCTGGTTTTAGACTTTATTTTCTGTTCTTTATCCAGCTCCTTAGGTGTAAGGTTAGGTTGTATATTTGAGACCTTTCTTCTTTCTTTAGGAAGACCTGGATTGCTATATGCTTCCTTCTTATGACCACCTTTGCTGCATGCCAGAGGTTTTATATTGCTGGCTTCCATGTACTTTTTAATTCTTTAATTTCTTGGATAACGCATTCATTCTGTGGTAGGATGTTATTTAATCTGCAAGTATTCATGGTCTTTCTAAATTTTTTCTTGTGATTGATTTCAAGTTTCAGAAAGTTGTGGTCTGAAAATATGCATGGTATGATTTCAATCCTTTTGTGTTTATGGAGGGATAATTTGTGACTCAGTATTCTGGAGAATGTTCTATGTTCACTGGAGAAAAATGTGTAATTTGCTGCTTTAGGATGAAATGTTCTGAATATATCTGTTAAGTCCATCTGGTTCAGTGTGTCATTCAAAGGCATTGTTACCTTGCTGATTTTCTGCTTACATGATCTGTCCATTGTTGTAAAAGAGATGTTGAGATCCTCTACTATTACGGTATTATTATCAATGAGTTTCTTTATGTTTGTGAGTAATTCATTTATATACTTGGGTTCTATCAAGTTGGGGGCATAAATATTTACAATTGTTAGATCTTCCTGATGGATAGACCCCTTAATTATTATATAATGTCCTTCTTCATCTCTTGTTACAGTCCTTATTTTAAAATCTAGTTTGTCTGATATAAGTATGGTTCCTCCAGTTTTCTTTTGATAACCATTAGCATGATAGATGGTTCTCCATCCCATTACTTTCGATCAGCATGTGTGTTTAGGTCTAAAATGAGTCTCTTATAGGCAGCATACAGATGGGTCATTTTCTTATCTATTCTGACACCCTCTGTCTTTTGTTTGGAGCATTTAATCCATTTACATTTAGAGTGATTATTGAAAGACATTAATTTAGTATCCTGTTGCCTGCAGAGTTGGAGTCTGGTGATATTCCCTGATCCTTTCTAGTCTTACTTTTGGTCTTTTTTGTTTTGTTTCATCTTTTCTCCACTGGAGGAGTTCACCTTAAATTTTCTTGCAGGGCTGGTTTAGGGTCACGAACTCCTTTAGTTTTTGTCTGGGAAATTCTTTATCTCTCATTCTATTTTTAATGACAGCCTTGTTGGATAAAGAATTCTTGGCTGCATATATGTGTGTGTGTATATATATATATATATTTTATTCAGCACGTTGAATATATCCTGCCACTCCTTTCTGGCCTGCCAAGTTTCCATGGACAGATTTGCTGCCAATCTTATGTCTTCCTTTGTAGGTTAAGGACTTTTGTTTTTTCCTTTCTGCCTTCATAATTCTTTCCTTGTCTGTATATTTTGTGAATTTGACTATAATATGCCTTGGTAATGGTCAGTTTTTGTTGAATCTATTAGGAGTTCTATGTGCTTCTCAGATAATGATTTCTGTGTCCTTCCTAAGATTAGGAAAGTTTTCTGTTATAATTTTCTCACATACATCTTCCTCACCTTTTTTCTCTCTCTTCAACTACTGGGACTCCTAGGATTCAGATGTTATTCCTTTTTAATAAGTCACTGAGTTCTCTAAATCTTGTATCATGATTTTTGCCTTTGTTTCCCCCCTTTTATTCTGCTTCATTATTCTCTATAATTTTTTCTTCTATATCGCTGATTTGCTGCTTGCTTCATCCATCTTTGCTGTGGCATCCCTTTGAGATTGCCTCTCAGTTATAGCATTTTTAATTTTAGCCCAACTAGATTTTGTTTCTTTATCTCCACAGAAAGGGATTCTCTGGTGTCTCCTATGTTGTTTTCAACCCCAGCTAGTATTCTTATAATTGTTGTTTTATATTCTAGTTCAGACATCTTACTTATATCTCTGTAGATTAAATCCCTGGCTGTCATTTCTTCCTGTTCTTTCTTTTGGGGTGAACTCCTTTGTATTTTCATTTTGGAGACAGAAAAAAATTAATAAAAAAAAGATTAGTTAAGAACAAAACAAAAAAAAATCAAGTAAAGGCATCTGGATCCTACTAGGTTTGTTTTGGTCTTGTTGAAAAAAAAACTTAATAGAATAGAGGAAAAAGGGAAAGGAAAGAAAAAAAAGTTAAAAAATTAAAAATCAAAGAAAGTTCCATAATAAAATAGAGTAAGATAAAATAAAGAAAATTAAAAATTAAAAATAAAATTAAAAATAAATTAAAAATAAAAAATAAAAAAAAGAATTTGCTCTGTATTCACGGAAAGAAATAAAAGAAAGAAAAAAAAAACATTAAGCAAAAACAGAAGCAAAGAAAATGAACAAATAAACAAACAAGCAAACAGAATGAAACCTGAATCAAGTTACGTCCAGTTTTCCCTAGAACTGAAACTGTGAAACACTCTATAGTCCAAACACTAAGCAGGTGGAAGGATTTGTGCTGGTGTGTGGCGAATGTGCCTGGAGGGCACAGTTAGGCAGTGTGTCTCCATTCTCCACTAAATGGCACTTCTTAGTTTACTGGAGTGCATCAGTGTGCGTGCTCACATGTGCATGTATGGAAGAGGTGAAAATGGCTTCACCCAGTTCCCTAGTCTATGGTGCAGGAACTTCAGACTCTTACTGATCCATGATCAAGCACCCCTACTTTGTGGCAGGCCTCCTTCTGCTGTTTCTACTCTGTCATTGTCTCTGACAGGGACACCTGCCATTCTCCTGCCAGGTGACACCTTCCTCCAGGGTTTTAGCTCAGATGGGGTTGTGTTTCAAAACCCTACACCTCAGAGACACCCCCATGACTTGGACCCACAATGATTCTCTGGGGGAGAGTCTCACTGAGGAATGGCCCATGCCAACTTGCCCTAGAAAATGTTAGTGTGATCACACAGTAGCAGAAGTTCAGAGACTGGTAAATTGCAACACACAGCTACTTTGATGCTGGTCTAGCTGCTTTTCAGGGACAAGACAAGCTCAGGGTTGCCATACTACTCCACCATCTTAAGGCCTCTGACATCTTTAACCAAGACCTGAAATAATTTAGGGACCAAAATGTTGTGTGCCTTTTTTTTTTCCCTACTGTTTTTGGTTAACAAAGGATTAAAGTAGACAAAGTAAAAGGGGATTTTTCCAAAATACATTTCTTGAGAGGTTTTTACATACTTTTCTTAACAGCAAGGTATGGAATTATTATTGGACAAAATCTTTGCTTGCAAAGCTCTTAGTCATGACACAGGAAAGCTTTCCTGTGATATAGATGCTCTAACTACAAGTATATTTATGCCCTTTGAAGATGAGATGAGTGTGTTGCATATACTTAATCAGAAAAGAATAATCTTTAAGAAGTTTGCCAAATAAATTTATCAAAGATTATCTGTATCTGAGAAGGCTGTTTTATGAATAGTCACACTTCATTTTTTAAATTTATAGTTTTCAAATGCTGGATTTTCTTGAAGGAATTCTTTCATAAACATAGAAGTGGCATGACCTAGTATCCCTGAATATTGCTCTTGTAACAGCATACTTCACTGTAATTGCACATTTACTTGACCTATTCTATTGCCATCTCCAACACATTATTTGACTCATAGTATTTGATTGAGCTATGTGAAATTTCTATCTTTGTAGGTCAAAATGTGACCTTTTTAAAAATGAATGACCAATTATTATGTCTTTTTCTATTTCAATATAAGATTATTAGTACATGCTGTATAAAAGTTTTTTTTTCTCTTTATGCAGCTTAAATTATGCAGAGTTTGAAATCATGAGATAGATGATAGATACAGAGAGATGATGGATGGATACATAAATAGACTAGAAGCAAAGACAAAAATGAGGCATAATATTAATTTCAGATTACCTTAAAGCCATGTGCAAGGCTTTTTACTAAAACTTAGAATGGGCATTTCAAATGTACTTTAATTCACAAAATTAAAGATTCTTAGTATTGATAGTGACCTTGGGTATCGTATCATTTTCCAACTGCAAGATAACTCTTACAATGAAGCTTTCACTGGCATCACATAATTTAAAATGTCAGAATCTTGTTATCATACTGAACTGAAATATCTTTGTCATTGTTTGCTTTAATTCACAGTCTTAGTCTTTGGAGCAAGGCATATCTGTTCTAATCCCTCTTCCACATGACAGTCCTTTTAGACAGCTGAGAACATGCATGGTGTCTCTAAGTCTCTTTTTCTCCAAACTACACATCACCACTTTCCTCATTTTCCACATGATAAAGATTTATCATCCCCTGCTCACTTCTCACTTCTAGGTTGCTAATGCTTCTCTTCCAAAATGTGTCTGATCAGAACAAAGCAGAGTGATGCCAAAGCAGCCTTGATTCTGGATAGCATTTCCTACTAACATTTTTAGTAGCCATGTTTCATTACTATTGGATTATAGCATTCTAATACTCCCTTTCTATTTTATTTTTTATTTTTTCATCTGTTTTGTGGGGTTGTTTTTGTGCTTTATATGTATCTTAGGCTTTTCTCTGCTGACAAATGGCCCTAATTAGAGCCACTTCCTATATGATTCAGTAATATTACTAATATCCAACTAGAATAAAAACTCAAACTTGTTTGGTTGTAATTTATTTTATCCAAAAATTTATTATATTACTAAAAATAAAATAACTAATATAATAATTTAATTGAATTTGGACACTAAAATCTACATTAAATGAATAAAAATGACATAATTTGAAATTTCATTAAAAATAATAATTTTTTCAATGATCACCTTAATTTGTTTTAGATTACAGGCAAAAACCTCAGTGATTATTTATTATTACAACATTGATTCAAGTCTCCTATTCCCTATATCTGTCTCCCACCCCACTCCCAGCAACAGGTGTCTCTGAACATGGTTGTAAGAAATAATTTGTGGAAACCTACAATTCAAATTGCTCTCACTAGGTAGAAATATTTTTAAACATTTATAAATTATGTGAAATTTTATTTATTTGCAACAAGTAGAAAATTATTTACTGATATTTAACATTATTTTTCAATGCTTTTCCTAACACTAACAAATGTTTTTAAAATATGGAAAATATCAGCATGACAAATAACTATCATAAATGGTTTATTTAAACATAAGTTAGATGCCCTATTTGTTAAAGTAGGGCAAGATGATCTTGAATCAAATTTAAATTACCACTTTTATTTTTATAATTTATAATTATAATCTGCATTACTATAGTGATTTCTATTTGTATGCTAATTACACTGGGAATTTCCCTACTCTTTTTGTTCTTTGACAGTAATTTTATTCAGTCATGGCATTTCATTTAATTTTTCTTAAATTCCAAATGTAAGAGGCTGGACTCAAGGTGTATTTCATGAAATTCTAGATCTCCGGAATTTTGTCTGCTCAATAATTCAACAGACATTAATGGTTTTCAGGACAAAGATGTTCTTATGAGGCTAAATCTAAGGTTTCAGTTTTTCCTCCCCTTTTCTCTATTTTTCACTATTTGTAGATAAAATACTTCCCCTTACAAAAAGAGTACAAAGCATTTAACCTATGGGTCATAGTATATCCCATTAAATCTCACGGTGATCCAATATGATACATATTCTTATTATTATAATTTTACAAGTGTGGAACCTGAGACTATGGGTTTGCTTTATATATACTACTATGAAGTAGCACAGTTGGGTTTCACATTCATGCTTTCTTTTTTTTAAGTAGTCTGTACACCCAGCTGGAGTGAACAACCCCAAGATCAAGGGTCGCATGTTCTCTACCACCGCACCCCTCACATTCATGCTTTCTTATGACAAGTGTCATATCATTTCACACTTCCAGACTGTCTCTAAGTTTAAATACCTCAAAAAGTCAAGCTATGAAGCTAGTATAGAAACAATATCAAATGTAATTATAAATTGAAACTATTTGAATTTGTAATCATTTAGTCTGAAAATAAACTCTAGGTCTTCTACTTGGAGAAAATTATATTTTGTTTTGAAATACACATTTATATTTATTATAGATCAATGTTCAATATTTTATTTATCATCAGTGTATTTAAATTTAAAAATCTGGGAATTAAACTATTTTAGCTAGGTATGGGTATTCATTAAAATAAGACTCCTTTCAAGGAGAAGCCTCTTCTCCAGTTATCACATTGAATTCTCACTTTACTTATTGCTAGATTTTTATTAACTTACAAAAGGTGTAACATGCAAATGTGATATTAAGGCCTTTTTTCAAATGCTTTATAAGGTACCAAATATGTCAATCACCCAAACAATTAGACACCTTGTTTTTTTTGTTAAACAACCAGACATCTTTAATGAATTATTATTTGACCAGGAAGGTCAAATTGGGAGACACTTAGAGAAGAAGCAGAAGTAAGCAAAAATTTTTTTTCTCAAAACACTGAAAATATTAAGCCTGAAAATAAAATTTCTAAGGAATAAATGGAATTATATTTTATACTTGTGAATATGTCCAATATAGATTTATGAAATCAAGGTACCATAGATTTTGGAATCAATTATTTTCTTTTAATTATTTACTTTTATATAATATTACTAAGATTATTAAGATAATAATTATTGCTTAGAGAAAAATCTCTCTGTACTTGTCCTCTTTGCTGTTTCTTTGCCCATTTCCTCTCAAATGCACTCAAATCAGGTGTTCTTTCCCACCATAACTACCATTTCACTTGCAAAAGTTCTTGGCAAAGTAACAATAAAATCAAAATAAATAAAGTCAATGCGAACTTTTCATCATAGCAGACCTTTGCTTTGGTTTTTCACGTCCTCTTTCTTAAAAGGTATCCTTATAAGGCATCTGAATCACCATTCTTCCATTTGCTTTTCAATTTCTGTAGCTGCTCATTCTTCAGGCTTTTCCTATTTCTCCTCATCTCTGTAACCTATGTTTTAGTCTATATAATTCTTCCTTTCCTGACCTTCTTTTTGATTATTGGCATGAAACACCCATTCAGACTCCCAGTTTTATATCTCTACCCAATTCTGCTTTCCTAAATTCCAGACTTATATGTTCAGCCACCTATGTCAAATAAGATCCCACATTTTCTGAAAATAAACTCCTTACTTCTCACCCCATCTCCCGAAACCTGCCATTTTCTTAATCTCAATAAGAAACTCCATCTTTCTGGTTGCCTAGGCAAAGCCCACCTTCCAGTTACACAGGGAAAAACACTAGTGATATGTATACTTTTTGTTTTCTTTCATGTCATATCTAGTCCATCAACAGATACTTAAAATGTAAATTAAGTCATGGTACTTCTCAGTTCTAAATCCTCCAACAGCTTATCTCCTCATAGAACATAAAAGCTAAATTCCTTACAATGCCTCGTTGAGTTATTTAATTTTTCTTTCCCACCTGATTTTACTTTTGCTACCTCCTCCAATCTTATTAAACAATAACAATAGCAACAAAATAAAATTGAAAAAAAAAAAAGTTATTCAGGAGCCACCCAATAGCTCTTGGCAGTAAGAAAAGACAGACATTCTGCTACTCCTTCAGATATGGTAGGTGACATGCCCAGCTCATGCTTGTAATTGGAGTATTACTGATTCTTACTATGTTCCTCAATACAAATTAATAGTATAGGAGACCAAGGCAGACTTATCCCAAAAGGACCACTTTGGCATAAAGATTATTTTGTGTTAGAAGTAATCAAAACCCAAGGTGCCTGGGTGGCTTAGTAAGTGTCTGCCTCTTGATTTCAGCTCAGGTCATGATCTCATGGTTTGTGAGATGGAGCTCCACATCAGGCTCTGTGCTGACAGCATGGGTTCAAGCTCTTTCCCTCTATCTCTCAAAATAAATAAATAAACATAAATAAAGAACCAAAACCCAGAAAATATAGGAATAGCTGTCTGCACTCCCTAAAGTGCCTAAATTTACATTGGAAAGGAGAAACTGTACCAAGTAGAGAGCTATTAACAGAGACTCCACTTTACCTAAGGAATTTATTTGCATAATAAGTTTTTTTGGTTTTCCAAATATCTCCTATCACTTTCTTGCTAATGAGTTTTCTTTACTTTGTGTCCTTAAACCCATACCCTTCTGCTTAGCTCATATAAGCTTCATCTTGCATCATTGTCTTTGGAATTCCGTGTCTGTGTGGATTCCTCATATATACGCCTATTAAATTTGATTTTATCCTGTTAATCTGTCTCATGTCAATTTGGTTCTAAGTCCAGCTAGAAGAATCACAGGGCAGAGGAAGGTTTTCTTCCCTGTCAACAGCAAACAATAAAAGGTAATTCAGTACACGCAATTTTATGAATGAAAAAAAATGACGTTCAGGTTATACACCTGTCCAGTCAGACTCAATACAAAGATAAATTTTAGAAGACAAGTTAAACATTTTTAAATGACTAAGATATATGTCAGATAGTAGATACTTTGTTGTGTTATATCTTTGAAGATATTTTGTTTTAATAGTAGTATAACATTAACACATACTTGTACTAATGCAAGTTGAAGGGGCTATTTCCTAAAAACACATATTGAAGAAACCCAATTTTCTATATTACATCAATTCAATTTTCACAAACAAATAAGTTCAAGGATCTAATTAAAACTAACACATATAACATGGCATATGATATTCTGAAATATGAATACTACAGTAATAATTATTCCAAATTTAATATTATAGTAATTATTGAAATAGTAAATAAAGCAAAATTGAGTATAGTTTTAATGTTTGTTTTCTTTCTTTTTTTAAAATAACTTATTATCGGGGCGCCTGGGTGGCGCAGTCGGTTAAGCATCCGACTTCAGCTCAGGTCACGATCTCACGGTCCGTGAGTTCGAGCCCCGCGTTGGGCTCTGGGCTGATGGCTCAGGGCCTGGAGCCTGCTTCCCATTCTGTGTCTCCTTCTCTCTCTGCCCCTCCCCCCTTCATGCTCTGTCTCTCTCTGTCTCAAAAATAAATAAAAACGTTAAAAAAAATTAAAAAAATAACATATTATCAAATTGGCTAACATACAGTTTGCTAAATGTCCTGTTGGTTTTTGGGGTAGATTCCCATGGCTCATCGCTTACATACAACACCCAGTGGTCATCCCAACAAGTGCCCTCCTCAATGCCCATCACCCACTTTCCCCTGTCTCCGATCCCACCCCCATCAGCCTTCAGTTTGTTCTCTGTATTTAAGAGTCTCTTATAGTTTGCCTCCCTTCCTCTCTGTTACTATTTTTTTCTCCTTTCCTTCCCTAATGGTCTTCTGTTAAGTTTTTCAAGATCCACATATGAGTGAAAACATGATATCTATCTTTCTCTGACTGACTTATTTTCTTTAATTTAACTTTATATAGGACACAGAAATAATTCTTTTTGTTACACTTTAAGTATTCTTAAAAATATTTCTCACACATCTTCATCTTTATTCTTTGAAAGCACTCAATAGAGAAAATAGATACTTCTGAAAAAGTATGACTTACTATTTTTACTGCAATATTTGCAAACTAATTTAAATTCTATATGCATAATACACATTTCAAAAGTCTGTTGAAAGATTATACTTATCCTCATTTCTCATTCAGCTAAATATTAGGAAAATATTAAGTGTACTGCCTGTTTTCAAAACAAATTACAGAGAAAAATTGTCAAAACTGTATACTATAATTTCCCCTCCAACTCCAAAGGGTGTTAACAAATACTGTACAAGTATCCTCATATGACTTTAAAATTATTCTCCTTAAAGTAATTTTCTAAGTTCACTTAAATTTTAAAGTAGCAAAACACAATGATTTGAATATTTAGTTATAACTTAAGACTTTGTAATTCTTATAAGAAATCTGTACCCATAAAATGCTTTTCTCCTTATTATGTTAATTGCCTTTTGCTCTTGTTTCTATACCCATTGTTTATGTGAACAGTTTAGTTCTTATTCCTACCTAATTGTTTGGTCCATAGATATATATACAATTGTTAAATAAATAAGAAAGATAGCTTTTATTTCACAATATATTTAATATCAATGGGAATATAAGACAAATTATAAAATAATATAAAATGAATATTGCTTAAGGTATTGCACAACAGTTTTTATCCTGCTTGGCATACCTCTGTGAAGCCATGCCATTCAAATGACTCTGAATGCACCAATTACACTCAGGTTTATCATCAAACTATGAGCACCTTACAAAAAAGTGAAAAATGATTTAAACAATTTATTTTGACTTTTTTACACTTAATAGCTAATTTGATATTTTGGCTGAACCATTCTGTTTTGATGTATTTGATACAATGATTTGATACATTTATTGAGTTTATTAGTGTGCAAGACATATACCCCCAATAAATTGAAGAATAGAATTAAACTAAAGAAAAAGTTACTTTTATTCCAAGACTAAGGTTAGGGTGAAGAAGGCTCACACACTCACTGAAGAAATTTGTTGTAAGATTCTGTGTGTTTTCATAAAATCTGTCCATACTGTGCTTTTACCTTAGTAACAGATGCTGTTACTGTCCTGATCCGTAAACTCTTGATCCACCTACATTCAGGGGACAGTTCCTGTACTCACTGACATTTTCTCCCCTGCAGAGTCTGAATTGCATCACTACTTCTCTGCCTCAAGGTTTTCTCTAGCACCATGGAAACTTTTTCAACCAAAGCAAGGCAGCCCCAAATGGCCCCAGGGTTTAGTGCTCCAAAATCAACACTCAGCCAATGAAATCAATGCAGGACATATTCAGTGAAGTTTCCTATCTCTTTGGTGTGACATTTCTGAGGCATATTCTATGTTAAACCTCAGTGTGAAGTTCATGCGTGACACAGTTCCAGACACTTGTATCTGTTGACTTCCTCCTAATTGTGCCTTTTCTTGACTTTTCTTCCTTCCATGTCTTATTTCCTCACGCTCTCTTGTGTTTCCTGGGATCATCTTCCTGGTAAACTATCAACACCAAAGTCTTCTTATCAGAGTATGCTTGGGAAACCTAAACAGAGGTGACTTTCAAAAAGTGATCTGGAAATAATTTTTAGCATGTGCACCATACAGGTAACATGACTTCAGAGAACTTGTGCTTTGAAAGGTAAGCAATTGAAGACTGTAGATTCTACCCAATGTGGCAGAAGAGATCTGTGGCTAAAAATTGAGACTCTAGAGCCAGATTACATAGATTTGAAACATCCTCATTTACTCCTTGATCTCCCACTGCTTTGATTTACCTTAGGTATATTACTAATCTTGAATTAGAAAGTTGTGAAAATCAATCATAAGATACCTTCTAATACTTAATAAAGTGAATTATGAATTTTACCTATCGCTGTTATTACAGGTTTTACTAATTTGGCCAAAAAGTGGTCATTGAAACAGTTCTGATGCAATTGAATATAATTTCCACCGGAAGTATTTATTAGAAATGCAGTGACTATCCATTATTGTTTTATATATATCCATTTGGCTTTGCTAACACTTAAGTTTATAATGAGAAAGTCCACAATACCTACTCAAATCAGGAATACTGAAACAATTAGAGCTACATTTAATTATTTATTACAAATAATACTGTTATATAAATCTTTAAACTCAAAGATGATATCCACAAGACTAAGCATAACAACATAAGCAGAAACATAAACAATTTTTCAATCAAAACTGTAGTTCCACATTGGCAAATAGGGTCATGATTTATTGTGTCAAACTATTGGTATGTTTTTGTGGAATATAGAGTTTTGTGTTAAATTTTCGGTCACATTTTTACCTTTGAACAAGCTAAGTAAATATATTTTGTATTGCCGAGATTTGTCTTACCTGGCACTTTCAATTTTCAAGATTCTAGAGTTCTATTTATTTAAATGTCCTTAAGCTCTTTTTTCTATTCTGCCTCCTTTCCTGTTTATTTCTTACACACAGTCTGAGTAATCACTGCATGTCTCCAAGAGTCAGAACCAGAAAGCAAAATTGAAGCGAGCAATGTTTGGGCCTAGTTTAAGTCCAAAGGTTGTGAATAAGTCTACTATAACCAGAAATGGCATTGAGAATAGTTCAGATCTGTGCCATGGACTTTAGTGTGGTTAGATGTTGGTTTTACCCAGGTACCTCACTCAGTTAGGATATGCTGGCCCTTCCTCAATCTACACAGATGACTTTCACTAAAAACTTTCTCATTCCCAAGCACTTAAAGGTAATCATATCTATGTGCTTTAGAAGAAAAAGCAATTAGTATACAAAAACTCTGGATAAGTATTTCAAGGACTTTAAACATTCTAGTAGGCTAGGGAATTGACTTTCCCAGAAGGTAAGAAACTGGTTCAGGCAACAACTTTTAATTATTTTCTTTGTTTCCTTAAAATGGAACATGTCTTATAGATTTATAATAAAAGCTATCCAGTTGTTGGTGGGTAATGGATACATTAAATTCTTAGATAGCTTGTGATTTTGCCTTAATCAAGTAATTATTAGATTCTGTGGAAATTCCCTACACCATCCCTGTTCAATATAAATATATAGGCCATAAATGCAAGCTACATATGTACTTTTAAAAAAAAAGAAATAGGTAATGTTAATAATATATTTTATTAACATAATATATCCAAAGTACCATTTTAAAATTTGATAAAAATAAAATTATTAATAAAATATTTTACCTTTTTCCATACTCAGTCTTGGCTATATGTGTTGTCTTGTATGATTCCAACACATTTCAATTTAAATAAGCCACATTTCAAGTGTGAATAGTCACATATGTCTAGTACCTACCTTTAGTGGACAGCACAACTTTGATTCAACCCAATGTTTTCTTTACAGTATTCTCTCAACTATCTACTGCTTTATGAATTACTTCTAAGTTGATTTGCATGTATAATTATTGTATGTGCTTTTTTTTTTAATTTTTTTTTCAACGTTTTTATTTATTTTTGGGACAGAGAGAGACAGAGCATGAACGGGGGAGGGGCAGAGAGAGAGGGAGACACAGAATTGGAAACAGGCTCCGGGCTCGGAGCCATCAGCCCAGAGCCCGACGCGGCGCTCGAACTCACGGACCGCGAGATCGTGACCTGGCTGAAGTCGGACGCTTAACCGACTGCGCCACCCAGCCGGCCCTTGTATGTGCTTTTTATAGTTTCTTCTGGCTAACACTGTAAGGCTGTCCACTCTCAATTCATGGAATGGTCCTATCTATTTCTAGAGGCCCAGCTATCATCTCACATTCTATTTTTAATCTGTTAAAATTATAATAAAATTATAGTATAAAAATTATAATGATATTTGTTAGAATTGTTTTTAGGGATGCTTACATAGATATAAGTGAGACTATGAGAATTTCTAAGAGCAAAGGACATGTCTTTTATCACTCAAGGCTGGCATATACTGGCTTCTTTTAAATTCTACTTCCCATCTCTCGATTTCATTCTGGATAGTTTATACTTTCTAATAAAATGACACAATACACCAATGCACATGACGTGTGTGTGAGAGAGGGAGAGAGAGAGTGCGCTTGTACAAAATTGATGAGTTGATGATCAGTACAGTTTTACCCATAGCTTTGGGAGCATAGCATTTTTTATCTTCTACTCAAACAGGTCATCATGAGGATGATAATGTGACAATCTGTTACCATTAACTCTGTTGAAGTGTTCTGAAGACACTAGAAAGGATTAAATGACCTGGAAAACTCAGTCTGTGGAAAAGTCTATTGTACTCATCTCAGTTATTTCCACTGCCACGCATCACTGAAACTTAAAACAATATGATTTGCTATAGTGACATATAACACAAAAGCCATTTTTCACCTTCTACTTTATTCCAAACAAATCTCATAGATCCTTTAATACTTTCTCTTCCAACATGCTAGCTTAATATTAAATATTTAAATATTATTAAAAGATTCAGGATATAAAAATGAAATGTTTAATTATTTTAATAACTTACTTATGTGAGAAGTACATAGAAGTATGAAGTATTTAACATAATATATTGTCTGTAGATTAAGTATATGAGGTGGTGGTCAAGCTAAGTTCCCGAATTTCCATCATTCCATAGACAAAAAAGAAATAATGAGTATTTACAACTACTATAAGCAAGCTTAAATATTAAGCTTTTTCTTTATTTGAAAACCTATTTATCCCATTCTATGTGTAAGCTATAGCACCCCACACCCACACACACACAAATCACCTAAATCATATGTGATTAAGAACTTTTTACTGAGGATATTATGTTTCTTTTTTTTCCCGCATCTTCAACACGTCAGAGGAAAATTAGTTAAGAAAGAAAAAATGGGTTGAAGAGTAAATATACCTACTTGTCTAACAGTGTAAAAGCAAAAGCATAATTTTTAAAAAATGACATTTCCTATCATGGTAGTAGAATAGAATTGACCAAAATTACAATCTGGTGCCACTGTGTTCAATTATAGACAATTTATCATGGCTCATATACATGAACTAATCACTAAAAAGCATACAGAGATATCAATTTCTAAGTTACAGCCTAAGGAAAAAAATATATATACATATATATTTGTATATGTATATGTATATATATACATGTATATATATATATATGTATATGTGTATACGTATATATACATATATATATATACGTATATATATATACGTATATATACATGTATATATACATGTATATATACATATATATACGTATATATATACACATATACATATATATGTGTATATATATATTTTAAACTTGATTTTCGATGGAAAAAAAATGCTGCTGTGCTAAGTGAAGTATACCATTCATGCAATAACGTTCCACTTTTTGAAACCCAGCTATTGCCTCTTAAAGTTTACTAAGGCAGAATACTGTCACTTAAAAACCATTTATGGTGTAATTTTCACTGCTAATAGTCTAATTAGCTAACTCACCATACATTAGCTGTAGGGATTTTCCACTTCCTTATTTTGACATATTAGCCCTAAGGATCACTATTTGAAGACTACTTAACATCTGTAGAGGCATGACTGTCAACTTGCCTTATTTACATTTGAAGTCTCTGTGGATCACGGGTCTCCATAGAAAAGAGCAAAACTTAAATCCGGAGGAATAATTTGTAAATGAAATTAATTTCTTTATATAATATAAAAATCTGTCTTTGTAATGATGGATAAGAGCTATATTAATCATTACTTATGCAGTTTTTGTTCAAATATTAAAAATACACTGTGTATAAAACTTAGTATAAGATTAAAGCATCTAGCTTTAAAAAGTACTGTATGGGAAATAAAAGCAGATGAACAAATATGTATATCATTCAGTATATGACATAAGTCTCCCATTTTATACAAAAGAAACTGACACATTTTATGGAAATGGTTGCATTTGACCTTAATCTCAAACATGAAAAGAGGGGAAACTGAGGATAATGGGCATACACAATAAGATTAATAATAACAAAAGTGAAATTAAGGAAGAACAGTAAATGCAAACTTATAGATAATTAGTAGCAGGAATGAGAGAAACATAATTTTTTGTGTGTGAATAATAGTTGAATCACTTAGGCATAGTTACATAATAAACCATCCCCAAATTCAATGTTTTAAAACAAAAATAATTTATTACCACTTACTTAGGTTGGGTGGCTGAGGGTGAGCTGATTAAAGCTAGGCTTAGCTGGGATCTTTCACCTGAGGTGACTATACTATACATATTTATTTTTCTGTTTATTTTCATGGTGATGGGAAAAGAGCAAAAGAGTTCATGGAAATATACAATGTATCTTACGGCCTTAGGGTCAGTGTACTATGACTTTGCTTCATTCTATTGACGAACGCGAGCCACATGGTTAAACCCAAAGTCAAAAGGCAGGTAAATCCTTTTTTTTTTTAATTTTTTTTATTTATTTTTTTTGCTACATTAAGAAGAACTGAGGCAGCCTGGGTGGTTCAGTAGGTTAAGCGTCTAACTTCTGCTCAGGTCATGGATCTTCCAGTTGATGAGTTTGAGCCTCGCATTGGTCTCTGTGCTGACAGCTCAGATCCTGGAGCCTACTGCAGATTCTGTCTCCCTTTCTCTCTGCCCCTTCCCCAGTTGCATTCTATCTCTCTATCTCAAAAATAATAAATAAACAAAATTTTTTAAAAATAACTGGAAAGTTAAATGCCAAATAATAAAGATACAGAAGAGCTAAAGACAAAATAGCGATCTACCATGCTTGTGAAATGTAAACATGCAAATTTTTTCTACAGCAGATCTAGAAAAAGTATTAATTGCCAACATCAAATCTGTTTTTATTTTACAAGCAAAAGAGAGCAATTAAAATTTGGGGGACCCAGATGTTTCACCATACTCTCATTTTTTCTTTCTTTTTTTAATTGTAGCTACATTTGTCCTTTTGTTCATTCACAGACTGTTTTTCTTATTTAAAAATATATTTCTTTATGTTAAGGTCATGAAATTAATACCAGTATTTCTTCCCTATGTTTAAAACTCTACTTTTTCAATTTAGGTTTTAATTCTAACTTGAGTTATTTGTTTATTTATTTTGCATGGCATACTGAGAGGCCTGATTTCATTTTATTTTTTTCTTATGGATAACCTATTTTACTAGAACAATGATATTGTTTATTCCTTCTCCACTGATCTGCAGCATCACATCGCTTGTACACCAAACTTTTACGAAGACACAGAAAATTATCTGTGCTTTTTTTTTTTTATCAAAGGCCTACCTTGGGAGCCGACTGTATCCCACTAACACACTATCTCAATTATTTGTAAAGTTGAACCAAAATGAAACTAGTTGAGTAAGGCGTAAGACTTTTTATGAAATGATGTCTCCCATCTATGAACATGATATATCTCTGTTTTTATGCATTTCTTTAGGCTTGTATGTGTGTGTCTATTTTTTGTTTGCTTATCTTTAGGCATCCTCTTTAACTGTCAAGATTAGCCAAAAAATTTTAAAAAAAGAAAGTCATTGTATTTTAAGCAGAAAGGACTGTAAACATTAGGTGCTTATAAACTGTTAGAAGTTCTGAAGAAACAAATGTCAGGAAAAAACACTGCAAAGTCTTCAATTAACAACCAGATTTCAGAGTCAGAAATTGCAAAAACTGTAGATAACTGTAGATGATTGTAGCTTTCAGCGCTGAGACATATGATACTAAAAAAGCATCTGGAGCCACTGTAGCTGGAAGGACAATGATAAGATTTCTGGTTCTCTTATACCTCTGATATCTCCTGTTTCCCACTGAACGGCATTAAATCCTTAATCTTGGTGGCAGGTCTTCCTAGAAACACAGTTATTAGACCCCCAGGCCCCCTAATGTATTGGAGAGGACAAGAATGAGGAAATAGTGTTATGTGTCAACACAAAATCCAGCAGAGAATTATATAATCATTGTTTCAATTATAAATGGAAGCTTTTTTCTTTTGTATGCCAATTTCTAATATTTATAACGGATCACTTTTCTATGTTAATCGTATAACACAACAGCCCCAGAATGTAAATATTATTAATACCAAAAAAGGAGCTGTATCTACTTTTTTTTCTTCCTGACCTTACCCTCTTCTTCACTACCTCCATCTCTCTTTCTTTACTTTCTTTTTTCCCCTTTATTTCCTTCTTCTCTCTCTTCCTCCCTACCACCCCTTCCTCCTTCCCTTCCTTCCTTCCTTCCTTCCTTCTTTCTTTTCTCTTTCCTTCCCTTATTTCCTCCTTAACGCTTTCCTACACTCTCTATCTCCCTCCTTCTCTTCCTTCTTTCCTTTTTCCTTTCTTTCTTCTTCTTTTTTAAACTTATCAGACTCCATAAAAGTTTGTCCTACTCAGTGACAAAATAGTATCATACTCATTCTATTACAATAGTAATCATATTAAACACTTTCATATGCCAAACTCCAAATATATGTGTAAGAGTGTGTGTGTGTGCCTGGATAAGAGAGAAATGATTAGATAGATAGATAGATAGATAGATAGATGATAGAAAGATAATAGATGATAGAAATATAGATAGATGATCGATAGATACATAGATTTGACTTGCTTAATTTCACCTACTTGCACCCTTATAAAATGAGACATTATCCACTTCTTAAAGCTGAAGGCAACTTGAGGTCCATGGCTATTAAGCCAAGTATCTACAGTTAGCAAATTTACAGCAGAGATTCAATCCTGGGTCAGCCTTATTCGAAAGCCTGTAATTGTTCCATTTGTCAAAACCACCTCAATATACTCAGCACATGTGACAGATTTTAGGGAACAGTCTGTATCTTATTAATCAATGTCTGTCTGGGATTCACCCTGTATACTAGGCTTCATACAGAAAGACTAAGTGGATTTTAGAATTTCAGACATTTACTGGTAGTGATATATCTTCTCATATATTTTGTAAGATAGATTTGAAGTGTTCGGGTAACTGAGTATTCAGGCTAAGTGTTTCAATTGCAGGTATGTAAGCAAGATTGGACAGAACATTTCTTATATTTGAAATATGCTCCAGAAAAATAATTCTGTTTTTGTTTGTTTGTTTGTTTATTTGCTTGCTTTTCATGCCCAGTCTTCCTTGGCATTTAAAAATATAGGAAAGCATGACATAGCCTACACATCAGTATTTTCTCTGTTTCTGTTATTTTTTTCCACTACAAAAAATATTTAATAAAAGTTATTATTTACTGGGCAAGTGTTATGAATGAGATATTTTGCACACATTCACACTACCCAAAGTGTTTGAATGTTTACAATTTATGAATGCCTTGCATCATGGTAGTGAAGGTTTATGCACTACAAAACCTAGGCACTGTCACATTTTCACATCAAAATTTATTACTATTTTTTCCTTCTTCTTGCTTTGGGAAAACCCAGTTTCCTTTCCTTTCCTTAGAAACTCCAACTTGAGAAATATTAATTCACCATATCTTCTATGAATAAACTGATACTGAAAATCAGTATCCCTTGGTACTGTAATCCCTTGGTAGTAACTCAAATCACCCCTCCCACCTCTGCAACTACAGGTAGAAATAAATGTTATCTAAGAAATTCATACAACTTCAAATTATATAATATTTCATGCCCAGTGATAAATCACTTATTTAAGTCATTCTGTTTTGGTTCACATGTTAAAGTATTTTTGTATACTTTATATAGCAAATGTTCTTATGAAAGATTTCAAAACAATATCTTCCAAAAGATAATAACTGAAAATATAGAATTTAATAGTATATAAAATAAAATAGCATATAAAATAGTATTATTAACAAATGGCAAAATACAGATATCTGGAACAAACACCTCAAAATAAAGACTTTATTATTGAATAAAAATTTTGGACAGAATCATTCCATCCTCCTTACTGACCATTAGAAATTGTACATTTATGCATTCCCATAGATTTCACACACTACACCAGAAGGACAATGGTGGACATTCCATTTAAAAAATATTTCAAATATTCAGCCAAAATAAACTCCATGGAACTTCCACATTATTTTATGTCATCAGTTTTGGTTACAACACAGTAAACATAACAAGTAACAGTGCTATTAACATACACAATATATATGTAGCAACTAATGTAAGTTAAAAGGTTCTTTTTTTTCCTTTCAAATTTTGATGTAATTGTCGAGACAATTAGGATATAAATTAAATTCCTATTTTTGAAATTGGGAGAACATCCAAGTATTTTTATCAGCTGCTCTATGACTCTATGACTGCACACACTGATAGTAAGGAATAGATATTTTTCAATAGATGGAAATTCTACTATTTCTGAAAATCTATAAGCCTAGATCCACTCAGGCTCTTCTCTAATGGAATGAAGCTCGCTTGGAACTGTGCCAATGCTTACTGGATAAGAGTTGTGTAAGTTATTGAGTGAAACATTTCATTCTTAGAGGATGAACTCAGGACCCCTTCAATATATGTTGCCTCTTATTATGGCAGGAATTTAGTTGATTGTGTCAAGATAAAACTGTCAATGTCTCTCTTGAATGTTTTTAGTAGTCATAGTGACAGATTGGGTGCAAGTACATGAATGAAATAGGATTTATTTAAAGTGACACCATGAATCTACTCTCATCAGATTCATCAATTCTAATTCACTTACATCTTTTTGGAGTGCTCAGTCCATCTCACTTGTTTCAATTGCTTCTTATTCTACCAATATTCTTTTCAATTAGGTGGGCAGAGCAATAACAAGAGTGACTTAACAAGAGTGAACTGTGCTATGCCAAAGCTGCTTCCATAGGTTTCTTGTACATTTAAGAAGCTCTATATTCTCAATTTGAAACCTGGATTTATTAATAGCTTGACAAAAAGTCTCCTCTCAAAAATTAATTAGAGTTCTGTTGAATTACCTGAATTTAATACAATTCAGCTTGTAATTGATAGAGTGCACCAGCTCACAGGTGGCAAAGACATTAACTCCATTCTATTTCCATCTGCTGATATGTCTACCATAAACTTAAATTGCATATCAATCATCCATCTGGAAGTGAGCATTAGATCCAAAATCTTCTTACCTACAGCTGCTATGCTGTGTTCAGTTGTCTTTCTTTGAAAATGTCACAAGCACCATAAATAAATGGTTTCTAACATTTAAAAAATCTAATTAAGGTGTCTACATATAATTTATCTCTGGTATTCACAGATATCACAGAAGTACTAAGTTAATACAGGCTTTGATTTGATAAGATGTTCTAGTAGTTAAGAGTTAAGGACAAAATGTATTATACACCTTCCAAGATTTATATACATAATTTGTAAATAGATCACAAATTAAATTTTATTTTGTATATATAACCTATTGGGAGATCATTCTCATTGTAACAAATAGAACTATAATGAAAAAACGTGGCTGAAAATTGTGTCTAATATTAGAATGTAGCAGTGGATTAATTTATGGGAATCTATTCTTTTCCATGGTTTGGAAAAGACTCACAGAGACTTTCACTGTCAGAGGCTTTCTATCCACTTCTTTATCTTTTCTCTTCCCTTGTTTTCCATTCTTTGGGGAAATGTCAAAGTTATGGTTGCTTTTCTCCACAAAATTAATTTAAGGAAACCTTGTACTGTATGGGCCTTCAATTAGGGCCTTCAATAAAAATGACAAGCTGATATGATTTAATGGAATGAATGAAAGACCCTTGATATATAAAATTTTCTGCAGTTACCTTCCAGAATTTTGGCCTGACTTGTGAAAGTAAAATTATACTGTCAAACGCTTGACACGTACACTCTCCTCCAGAACTACCTCAGATTCAGATTTAGTTACTTTCTTTCTTTAACTCTAATTTTCAAACCTGAAGAAACTGAAAACATGCAGTAGGCTGAGTAAAATATTTTCCAATATTTTTAATCAGTTAACTTGAATTAACCTGACAAATTAAAGGATATATATATATATATATATATACACACCCTAAAATTGGGTATGATATTCTCAATATTTGATAAATAATTAGAAAACAAAAATAAATAATTCTATATAAAATTATTTTACCTCTTAGGCTGGTTATCTAAAGATACATCATAAATATTATAGTTAAGTAGTACATGGTAGATGTAATTTGAGATGACCTGTTGATGTCCACTTACTCATTAATATAAACATGGATTAATCATGTATTCTAAAATATTTTAATGTATTAATTTTAAAGGACTGTTAGATGCAAATAGATGCAATTAATATTTAATGGTTTGGGTTATTGTATAGCATATAAGCATGTGGAGCACCACAAAAATCATACAAATCACTTTCATTCAGAAGTTCCCTATTAAGGTAGGGATGACTTAAACTCATTCTGCCCATGACTTCCTTCTTATATAAACTTAAGCATGGTCTTCAAATTCAAGCCGTCAAAAGGAACAACATCCATCCACTACCACATTATATGTTATTTGAGGAAGAAGTAGGATGCTATATCAGAGTACTATTTCTCTTATTGTTTCCAGCAATTTAACACAATATTCATGTACTTAATATAAACTTAATAAGCAATCCATAAAATTAATAAGGAAAATATTTTACATTAATATTATTTCTAGAATGTTTATAGAATGTTTAGCTGACACAGTCAAGGCTTTTTTTTTTTTTCAATTTGAAGATAAAACACTTATTTTGAGTACATAATAAGTTTACCATACTGAGCAATGTTAAGAAGTTCCATAAATGATGTATGCGGGTTTTATGTATTTTCCCTTCAACATTCCTTTCAGTTATAAAGGCAGATTAATAAAAGAAAAACTTTACCTGCTTTCTGAAAACAGTGTCCAAGTTAGAAACTTCAAAAACAAACTTGCTTATCGTTTTGCAGTTGTCATGCAAAAATGATGCTTAGTAGGTCTTGAATGACATAAATAGCAATCCGTGAAGGCCACCTGTTAAGGAACAGGCTCTATTTAGTTATATAAGAAATGATTGTATACTACTATACTGTTTAACCATACTAACACATATTTATAACACTTTAAACACTAGATATTTATTTAGTCATTGTTTTTTTAAGATTTAATTTTCCTCTGTAGTTTATATATTACAATAAACACAGAAAAATATCACTTTAATCCAATTTTCATAGATTTCAATAGTTTAAATCATTTAACACAGAATGCAGACAGGACATCAATATAGAAGCATTGGAATTAAGCTACACACAAGAGCAGATGGTCTTAACATATTTAGAACATTCCATCCAACAGAAGAATATGCTTTCTTCTTATAGATTCATGGAACTTTTTGTAGAATAGAAATATGTTACACAACATAAGTCAATACTTTAAGAATATTGAAGACTGAGGAGGGGTCAACATGGTGGAAAAATAGGGGAATCCATACTTCCCATGTCTCTCAAACAAAGAAGGGTTGAAGCCAAAGGACTTTGAACCCCAAGAGTCTGGGAGGAAAAGAGACTGAGGCTACCAGGGAGAAAATGGGACAACCTGATGGGCCATAGGTGGGTGATTGCAAACTGAAGGAGATAAAATGGGCTGTGTAGGCATGGAGGGGAGGGATCCCCTTCTGTGGAGAGACAAAAGGAAGAGAAAAAATGGCTGGGGAAGTGTATGACAGTATCTGGACAAGAGAAAAAAACCTCGGAACGGGACAGAGAGGGATCTCACCTCTAACTGCAGGTTAGAGGATCTCTAAATGCAGATCCCATTTGTGGACTGGGGCCAGCTGCCCTGTTCACATACCTGGGGAGGAGTGAAGCCACCTCCGGCTTCGGTGATAGATCAGGGGCACAGTCTGCAGCAAGAGAAACTGGTCCCCTCCCCTGAAGTGCTGTAGCACAGGACAAACCAGCCAGGACCACATATTGGGAGGTGTTTCCTCAGTACCAGGGTGCACAGAGTGGGAGTTTAATTCCCAGCCAAGTGCCGGGGCAAAGGAGTGGGTGGAGTGAGACAGACAGCCTCACCTGTGCCCGTGGCACAGTGAGGACAGCTCCAAATGAGTGATTTGGGACACCCAGTCATGGAGAAGAGACTGGAGGGTCACCATTTTTCTCCCCACCACCACCAAGGCGGGCCTCAGGGATGGGTCCACAGGGCCCATAGTGGAGACAGCACCAACCTACACCAAACCACGCTCCTTCCCACCAGGTAACTGTGTATCTACTGGAGCAGGATAGACGGGGTGAAACCAGACAGACCCCTCCTCCAGACCAATGGTGCTGCATTGCCTGGATTAATTCCAGGACAATTCTTGTTATATAGATATATTCTCCCTTCCATTTCTTCTTCTTATCTCTTCCCTCTGCTAGGCTGGTTACTCTGGTTGTTTGTATGTTTAACAGACATATTTAACACATTCTCTTGATACATTTTCTACACCTACTTCTTTACATTTCTTTCTCTCTCTCTGGAATAATCAAGCTGTATAGTTTTTCTATCTGGACAACTTTATCTTGGTTTCTTTTTCCCTGATTCCTTCCTTATTTCCTTCTCTCTCTCTGGATTAAGCCTTTTAGTCTCTCTACCTGGTCAATGTTTATTTTTTTTTTCTTTTGCCCCACCCCTGTCATTTCTCTCTTTATATGTGCTCTTCCATCAGCACCACCTCCACTCTGTTCTTTACTTGTAGCTGGTATTTCTGTTTTTTGCTTTTGGATTGTTTTTAGTTTTTTGTTATTTGTTTTTCTTTATTTGTTTGTTGTATTTGTTTCTGTGTTTGCATATTTTTGTTTCCTGTTTGTCTGTCTGTTTGTTTTCCTTTCCAGGGCTACTTCAAGGAACAAATCAAAGCACATCTGGTGGGGGGTCCAAAACATCACAACAAGTAGGGAAATAAAATAAATGAAGTCACAACAAGAGAGAGCAAGGAACACGCTCCAAAAAACACCTCCTAAATGGCCAGGTCCTGGACAGTGTATGAACCCCCTTTAACACAGCAGTACTCACAGGTGAAGAGCACATAACAAGCTTTTAAAACTCATAAAGGACTGAAAACTAGCCAAAATGATGAAACAGAAGAATTCTCCTCAGAAGAAATTCCAGAAAGAAGTGACAGCTAAAGAATTGATCAAAACAGATATAAGTAACATAACTGAACACAAGTGTAGAATAATAGTCATAACATTAATCACTAAACTTGAAAAGAGCATATAAGACAGCAGAGAATCTATTGCTGCAGAGATCAAGAGACTAAAAAATCATCATGATGAATTAAAAAATGCTATAAATTAGGTGCACAATAAAATGGAGGTGGCCACAGCACAGATTAAAGAGGCAGAGGGGAGAATAGGCAAATTAGAAGATAAAATTATGGAAAAAGAGAAAGCTGACAAAAAGACAGCTAAAAAAAAAATCCAGGACCATGAGGGGAGAATTAGAGAAGTAAGTGATTCAATCAAACAGAACAATATCTGTGTCATAGGAATTCCAGAAGAAGAAGAGAGACAAAGGGGTGGAAGGTGTACTCGAACAAATCATAGCTAAAAACTTCCCTGATCTGGGGAAGGAAATAGGCATTGAAAATCAAGAGGCACAGAGAACTCCCTTCAGATCTAACTAGAATCAATCTTCTGCATGAAATATCATAGTGAAACTGGCAAAATACAAGGTTAAAGAGAGAATTCTAAAAGCAACTATGGATGAATAGGCCTTAACATACAAAGGTGGGCACATAAGGGTAGTAGCAGACCTATTTACTGAAATTGACAGGCCAGAAAGGAATAGCAGGAAATCCTCAATGTGATGAACAGGAAAAAAATATGCAAACAGGAATCCTTTAACCAGTAAGCATGTTATTCAGAATAGAAGGAGAAATAAAGGTTTTCCCAAACAAAATAAAAACTGAAGGAATTCATCACCACTAAACCAGCCCTACAAGAGATCCTAAAGGGGACTCTGTGAATTAAATCTTGCAGGAACCACAAAGTACCAGAGACATCATTACAAGCATGAAACCTACGGATATCACAATGACTCTAAACCCATATATTTCAATAATAACACTGAATGTAAATGGACTAAATGCTCCAGTCAAAAGACATAGGGTATCAGAAATATAAAAGTCAAGATCCATCTATATGGTGTCTACAAGGGACTCATTTTAGACCCGAGGACACCTTCAGATTGAAAGTGAGGGGATGGAGAACTATCTATCATGCTACTGGAAGTCAAAAGAAAGCTGGAGTAGCCATACTTATATCAGATAAACTATACTTTAACAAGAGATTAATAAATGTATTATATAATAATTACAGGATCTGTCAATGAGGAAAAGCTAACAATTATAAATGTCTATGCACTGAAATCGGGAGTACCCAAATATACAAAACAATTAATCTTCAACACAAGCAATCTTATTGATAAGAATGTGGTAATTGCAGGGGACTTTAATACTCCAATTACAACAAAGAACAGACATTCTAGACAGAGAATCAATAAAGAAACAATGTCCCTGAATGATACACAGGACCAGGTGGACTTGACAGATATATTTAGAACTCTACATCCCAAAGCAGCATAATATACTTTCTTCTCGAGTGCACATGGAACATTCTCCAAGACAAATCACATAATGGGCCACAAAAAAAGCCCTCAATAAATACTAAAGAACTGAGATCATACCATGTACACCTTCAGATCACAATGTTATGAAATTTGAAATCAACCACAAGAAAAAGTCTTGAAAATGTCCAAAAGCATGGAGGTTAAAGAACATCCTACTAAAGAATGAATGGGTCAAGCAGACAATTAGAGAAGAAATTTAAAAAATGTATGGAAACAAATGAAAATGATAATACAACAATCCAAACCCTTTGGATGCAGCAAAGGCAATCCTAAGAGGAAAACACATTGCAACCCGGGCCTATCTCAAGAAACAAGAAAAATCCCAAATACAAAATCTAACAGCACACTTAAAGGAACTAGAAGCAGAACAGCAAAGACACCCCAGACCCAGCAAAAGAAGAGAAATAATGAAGATCAGAGCAGAAATAAACAGTATAGAATCTAAACACACACACACACACACACACACACACACACACACACACACACAAACACACAAAAAAACAGTAGAACAGATCAATGAAGCCAAGAGTTGTGTTTTTGAAAAAATAAACAAAATTGATAAACCTCTAGCCAGGCTTCTCAAAAAGAAAAGAGAGTAGACCCAAATAGATAAAACCATGATTGCAAATGGATTTATTTCAACCAATCCCTCAGAAATACAAGCAATTATCAGGAAATACTATGAAAAATTATATGCCAACAAAAGGGACAACCTGGAAGAAATGGACAAATTCCTAAATACCCACACACTACCAAAACACAAACAGGAAGAAATAGAAAATTCGAACAAACCCATAACTAGTGAAGAAATCAAATCAGTTTTCAAAAACTTCCCAACAAATGAGTCCTGGATCAGATGGCTTCCCTGGGGAATTCTACCAGACATTTAAAGCAGACTTAATACCTATCATTCTCAAGTTCCAAAAAATAGAAATGGAAGGAAAACTTCTGAACTCATTCTATGAAACAGCATTACTTTGATTCCCAAACCAGACAGAGACCCAGCAAAAAAAGAGAACTACAGGCCAATATCCCTGATGAATATGAATACAAAAATTCTCAACAAGATAACTACCAAACCGAATTCAACAGCATATAAGAATTATTTACCATGATGAAGTGGGATTTATTCCTGGGCTGCATGGCTCATTCAATATTCACAAATCAATTCACAAATCACAAATAACATGATTCATCACATTAATAAAAGAAAAGATAAGGACCATATGATCCTGACAATCGATACAGAAAAAGCATTGGACAAGATACAACATCGTTTCTTAACAAAAACCTTCAAGAGAGTCAGGATAGAATGAACATACTTAAACATCATAAAAACCATTTATGAAAAGCCCACAGCTAATATCATCCTCAATGGGGAAAAACTGAGAGCTTTCCCTAGGAGATCAGAAATACAACAGGAATGTCCACTCTCACCACTGTTTTTTAACATAGTGTTGGAAGTCCTAGCATCAGCAATCAGACAACAAAATGAAAGAAAAGGGATCAAAATAGGCAAAGATGAAGTCAAACATTCACTCTTTGCAGACAACATGATACTCCATATGGAAAACATGACAGACTCCACCAAAAGTCTGCTAGAACTGGTATGTGAATTCAGCAAAGTCACAGGGTACAAAATCAATGTACAGAAATCAGTAGTATTTTTATACACCAAAAATTAAGCAACAGAAAGAGAAATAAAGAAACCAATCCCATTCTCAATTGCATCAAGAACCATAAAATAACTGGGAATAAACCTAACCAAAGATGTAAAAGATCTGTATGCTGAAAACTATAGAAAGCTTATAAAGGAAATTGAAGAAGACACAAAGAAATGGAAAAAAAAACATTCCATGCTCATCACTGGAAGAATAAATATTGTTAAAATGTCAATACTACCCAAAGTGGTCTACACATGCAATGCAATCCCAATAAAACTTGCACCAGCATTCTTCTCAAAGCTAGAACAAGCAATCCTAAAATTTGTATGGAACCACAAAAGACCCAGAATAGACAAAGTAATGTTGAAGAAGAAAACCAAAGCGGGAGGCATCACAATCCCAGACTTTAGCCTCTACTACAAACTGTAATGATTAAGACACACATGGTATGTGTGGCACAAAAACAGACACATAGACCAATGGAATAGAATAGAGACTCCAGAATTGGAAACACAAAAGTGTCAGAATGGATAAATAAAACAATACCCATCATTATGCTACATACAAAAGACTCATTTTAGTCCTAAAGACACCTGTAGTTGAAAGTGAGGGGATGAAGAAACATTTGTCATACAAATTGACATCAAAAGAAAGCCAGAGTAGCAATACTTATATCAGACAAACTAGATTTTAAACCAAAGACTGTACAAAAGATGAAGAAGGGCACTATATCATAATAAAGGGATGATCCAACAAGATCAATATTATCAACAAGTATAAATATTTATTCCCCCAATATGGAGCACTCAAATATATAAAACAATAACAAATGTAAAGAAATTAACAGATAATAATACAATACTACTAGGGGACTTTAACAACCCACTTCCATCAATGGACAGGTTACCTAAGCAGAAAGTTAACAAGGAAACAGTGGCTTTGAATGCCACACTGGACCAGACGTACTTAACAGATATATTCAGATATTTCATCCTAAACCAGCATAATACACATTCTTTTCAAATACATACGGGACATTCTCCAGAATATATCACATACTAAGTCACAAATCAGGCTTCAACAAATACAAAAAGACTGAGATCATGGCATGTATCTTTTCTAATCAAAATGTCATGAAATTTGAAGACAATCACACACCCACACAAAATTGAAAGAACACAAATATATGGACATTGAAGGACATGCTACTAAAGGATTAATGGGTCAACCAGGAAATTAAAGAAGAACTAAACAGTACAAGGAAACAAATGAAAATGAAAACATTAAGTTCCAAAACCTTTGGGATGCAGCAAAAGTGGTCATAAGAGGGAAGTATATGGCAATACAGATCTACCTCAGACAGGAAGAAGCAGTTCAAATAAACAATCTAAACTTACACCTAACAAAGCTAGAAAAAGAGTAATAAATGAAGCTTAAAGCCAGCAGAAGAAGGGAAATAAAAAAGATTAGAGCTGAAATATATGTATAGAAACTAAAAACAAACACTAGAACAGATCAATGAAACCAGAATTTGTTTCTTTGAAAAAATTAATTAAATTAATAAATACCTAACTTTTTTTCCTAAAGTTTTTAAACTTTGGCAGAGTGATAGCTACCTAAGCAACTAAGTAAAGAATCATATTTCTTTCAGTTTGGGCTTTCTCTGGGAGTAATTATGTAAAAGTCAGAATTCTGTGTTCCCATTAATGACAATAATGTCTTAATGAATACATGACACATTGTTTTTGTCTCCTATTTCATTGAATTAATGAGAAAATTAGATGAGATAATGCACAGAAGTTTACCAACATGCATGGTACATATTGAGCATTTAATAAATATCACTAATTATTATCTTCCCACTTTATGAATTAATATAACAAAATAAGAAAATATAACTAAGAGTTGTGTTGTTATGATTCTTGTTTTTAAATTCCCTCCTTCAGTTTGCTTCTCATAAACAAAGCCTTCCACTCATATAGTCTCAGTAAGCTCATGCCTGTCTTTTAAGACAGTATGTTGTAGTGAAGAAACTACTACATCTGAAGTCAGTCATATTCTGCCACACTCTTAGATCTTGAGAAAGTCATTTAGCATTTCTAAGCTAGTGCCTTGAAATGCAAATAATGATGTCAGATCCTCTTCCTGCTTGAAGGATTATAATAAAAGTTTTAAGAAATAATAGATGAGAAAGTTCTTTCTAAACTCAGTTTTATATGTTAGTTGCTATATCTCAAGTTCTACCTTGTAAAAGATTATGACCTTTGCCAACCTATCTTTTTCTCCATTTCTTTTAAAAGTAGATCAAACTTCACCAAGAAATCCTAGGTGAATTAATCAGAGAAAGTGTGTTGTCTCATTATCCATAACCCTGATTCACTCACCTTTGGTCAACATGAATTTATCTTATGTGAGTCTACATTTTTTTTTCATTTTAGCATACGTTTTGCTTTGCACATAGGGAAACAAAAAACAAAAAACAGTCCTTTACAGCCGGTTTAAAATTGTGAAAAAAAAAGCATCTAACATTTTCCTTTTCTACATTCCTAAATTCCTCTTTTTCAAATTACCTCCAAAGCATGTGGCATGTATCTTTTTTTTTCAGTTTATCTTTTAGAACTTTTTGCAGGTGACTGCCTTTAATAAAATTTTTATTTCAATTTTTCATCTCTAATGGGTCAATGATTAGAAAAACAAATAAATGAATTTAACATGAAAAAAAGCTTCTGTTTAGAACTTAATTGATTGTTAATGTTTATTTATTGACAATATATTAACTCCAATACAATATCCAACACTACTCTATTCTTCAAATAACTTGCCCATCTTAAGAACTTCTTTGCATATTAAAATTCCTATTAAGAAATGAGGTGCCCTTAAGTGTGTATGTGTATCCTGAAAAAAGCACATACAATGATAGGCTGACTCTGCAAGACATCTGTGTCAGGGGTGAAGGGTAGGGGATGGTGTGTGTTGGGGATTATTTCAAGAAATAATGAACCTGGTCATCCAATTTCTGTTGAAAGAGAAATAACCTAAACTAAGAATAGGTAAAAGAAAGTGGACAGTGGCAAATGTCTTGGGTCAATGTTCTAGGGCTAAAGGGAACCATTAAAAGATTGGTGTTGTGGGCTCAGTTTTGCCCCTGCAAAACTCATGCTGAAGTCCTATTCCCCAGTACCTCAGAATGTTACCATATTTGGAGATAAGGTCTCAAAGAGGTGATTAATTAAAATGAGGCCTTTAGGTAGGCCCTAATGCAATATTACTGGTGATCTTATAAGAAGAGAAATTTTTAACCAGAAACATTCATAGGCATAGTAGTAATAATCATGTGAAGACATAGAAAGTTAAGTCAAGAAGAGAGCCTTAGAAGAAATCAAACCTAACAACACCTTGATCCTGTCCTTCCATCCTCCAAAACTGTGAGATAATTTCTGTTGTTTAATCTACCTAATCTGTGTTATTGTATTAAGGTATGTTTACATATGAGGTTGGGCACTCTACCATCCACTGAGAAAGAGACACTAAACAAACAAATACATAGAATGGTTTGGCCAACTAATTAAAGCCAGTCTCCATTATCAGCCTGTCTAATATTTGCATGTGGACCCATGAACAAAGTGGCAACCTTGTTAAAGACAGAGGTTAGGCATGGGCCCATCAACATAAGAACTTACACAATAAAGTGGATCCAACTACTACCACTATACAATGTCCAACCTACATTGAGCTCCCACTGTCTTCCATCAGTTTGGTCCTATTCCATGAAAACTTTAACCAGCTGCTTGGTATCAAGATAAATACATTGATATCCTTCCAACCTGGAAGGGGAAGGGATTCTCCCTGACTAAAATCAACACACATTTTAGGTATGGGTTTCTTTCCCTTACCCTTAAGTCTTCAGCCAGTACTACTCTCAAAGAAGTTACCAAGTGTTTGAGCCATGACATAGACCTTGTATGATATTGCATAGGACCAATGGCCACACTTAAAAACAAAAGAGGGTACATCAGTAGACAAGGGAACATGGGATTCTCTGGTTTGATCACATACCTTACTAACCAGAGACTCAATGGGATTACTCTTAATGGTATTTATTTATTCAATAATGTTTATTTATTTTTTCAGGAGAGAGAAACTCTCTCAGGAGAGAGTATGAGCGAGGGAGGGGCAGAGAGAGAGGGAGACACAGAATCCGAAACAAGCTCAAGGCTCTGAGTTGTCAGCACAAAGCCTAACGAGGGGCTTGAACTCACAAACTGCGAGGTAATGACCTGAAGTCAGACACTTAACTGACTGAGACACCAAGGGGCTCCTTCTCAACAGTATTTAAATACATGCATCTCCTCCATCTTAAAAAAATATATGTGTGTGTGTGTACACAAACACATATACATACATACACACATCCTTTCTGAGAACCAATAAGGATATATTTATATAAATATACTACAAGGAATTGGGCTAATGTGAAATGTGATTATGGAGAGCAAGTCTCAACATTTGGAGTCAGCAACGCGGAGGTGCAGGAGAGCTGGTGGTATTGTCCCAGTCTAATTCTGAAGACCTGAGAACCACTAGAGTCAAATGTTATAGTTATAGTCTGAAATCTGGCAGGCCTTGGTCTAAAGACCAAAGAAGAGCCCGTTTCAGTTCAAATCTGAAGACAGGAAAAAGAAATTGATGTTTTGACTTGAAGGCAGGAGGAATCCTCTCTCCCTCACTAGAAAGTTAGTCTTTTTGTTCTATTATGACATTCAATTGATTGGATAGGGTCTACACACATTAGGGAGGGAACTCCACTTTGCTCAGCCTATGGATTCAAGTGTTAATACTTTCCAGAAACACTCTCCCAAACATACCCAGAATAATGTTTGGCCCAGTCAAGTTGACACATAAAACTAAGCATCACATTTTCTTAATCTCGTATCTTTAATTTTTGCCTTATTTCACTGTCATGAAACACAACCACATTCCTCAAAAGGGATATCTATACTTATTGTCTTAATTTCCACACCTCACGTTCATTCTTTTTCCCATTGATATCCACATTCATTCTCAATATCCCATTGTGCTTTCCTGAACTTTGGCATAATCAGATTCCTTTATTAGGCTCTTATGTGTGAAATTCATCAACAGTTGATCCTGGCTGGGGTGCCTGAGTGGCTCGGGAGGTTAAGCACCCCACTCTTGATTTTGGCTCAGGTCATGATCTCACAGTTCCTGAGAGGAGCCCCATATCAAGCATCGGGCTCCGTGCTGACATTACTGAGCCTGCTTGGGATTCTTTCTTTCTCTCTCTCTCTCTCTCTCTCTCTCTGCCCCTTCCCTGCTCTCTCTCAAAGTAAATAAACACATTTAAAAAAAAGATCCCGACCTTCTTTAATTCCTACCCTGTAATCTCTTCCTAGGCAATTCTTGACTTCAATATACCACCTATATACAAACAACTTCCAAATTTACAACCTTTCTTCCCTTGTGTTTTTCAAAGTTATGACAATATTCATAGTTCTAAAATTGAATCCAGGAACTACATCTACTTACCACATCAACTCCTCCAACAGTAACAATAACCACATTTCCTTGGGTTCTCAATCTCAGGGAATGATTCCATTGTGAAAGTCACAGATTTTAAGGCCATCTCTGATATCACATTCTTCCCCACCCATAATATCAATTATTTACCATATCATGCTTATTTTATCCCTATGTACGTTTCAGATCTTTAACTTCTCCATTTCCATGACCACACTTGTTTAAATGAGAATATTTTCTGCATTTGCTATTGAATTGATCTCCTTGTATTCCATTCTTGGCTCATATTAAAATGTTTTTCATGCTGCAGCCAGAATGACAGTTCAATTGTTCAATGACAGTTCAATTGTGTGTGCACAATTATGTGCTATTCGCCATGCTAGTTCTTGGAAATACAAATGTGAACAAAATAAACACCTGCCCTTCACAGATCCAGTGAGAGAGCAAGACTGATAAACAACCAATTTCAGTGTTGTATGATAAGTACTGTAATTGAGGTCAACCTAGTGCTATGGAATCACAAGGAGAACACCCAGCCCATTTTTGAGCATTCTGGAGAAGGCTTTCAAGAGGGACATGACTTCTAAGCTGAAGAAAACAGAAGAACTGAATCAGGAGTGGATGGTCATAGTCACTGTCATGGAGATGTATTGAGTTATGTAGTTAGGGATCTTGTTTCCTGCATTATGGAACTCAGACATGTTTACCAGGTTGTTGTGAAAACAGTCCATTGAATGAATTCCAAGGTCAATACTATTTTACATACTTATACACGTATTAAATACCATAGTTTATAAAAACAAACTTCCAAATATATTAGACCATGTAAGCTTCAACCTGGTTTTACTGATGTCAAGACAAATTTTCTTTCAGACAGCCTATAGCACACAGGAGGTTAAAGAGTAAGTAAATGTCAGAATCTAGAATAGCACAGTCCAATCCACTTTTTCTATAAATAAGATATAAAATTCTGTCATTTGTAAATGGACTTCATTAGTCTAGTACTATTAAGAAGACTTCTCAAATATGTAATTAATGTTAGACATTCTTGACTTTTCAAGGATATTGAAAACCTTAACTTTTAACTTAAGTGTTGATTATATTGTAGTGAACTATTTATGACACAGTTTTTAATGATACCAGGTGGATCATCCTAATTCCAGATTAACTACATCCCACTGACACAATTTCTTCCCCACCCTGCCACCACCTGTCTGGTACCAAACTCATTCAGCTGTGGAAAATGACAGCTGGTTCTTTGGGGGGAGGAGGGAGTGTTGGGAGCAGGAGTCAGGTGAAAATGACTCATTAGCAATGGAATGGAAAAATTGTGCAGACTTCCCTGTGGACATTTTGAATGAAGCATAGGTCTTTTTTCCAAGGCTTCTCTCTGATTGCTCAATTGAGAGTTAATTGCAAAACAAAATAAAACAAAAAAAGAATGTATTTAATTCTCCAAAGTTCTTGAGATTACTATGATGCAATTCTATCGTATCTAACCAATGTATTTATATTCTCTCAACACAAGTTGGAGTTTCCATTTTGACATGAATCACAACAAAGTGCCAAAGGAAAAATCCTCTGATGTTTTAGCTTCCTGAGCATGCCCAGGGCAGTACATTAGAAAGAATCCTGGAATCGGGAGTAAGCATACTGAATTATACACAAAATCACATATTTCTCTTACTTCTATGGACATCAGAATGTACATGAAGAAAACAAATTTAATGGATATGGTGATTGAATTTGCTTAATTATAAATTTTTCTCTCCATTTCCTGTTTCCTTTACTTTGATTTACTTAAAGTTATTAATAGATTACTCATTTCTCTTAAATATCTTATATTTGTGGATTTTTATACTGTTTAAAGATTTTACATTGGATGTGTGGAATATTTGAAATATCAATAAAGACAAAGTGCTATACTCAGAAAAGTACAGAGATAGCTTTGTTATGGTGAAGTTAAAAATACAGTCATTTTACAAAAACTTTTCAGATCTATATTCTCATACACTCTGCATATGCTATTAGTATCAAAACATTTATAGGAAATTGTATTATAGTAATTTAATTGTTGTAAAATGTCTCTTAAATGTTCTTCCAATTATGTCAAGTTAATTATATTTCATTAAATAATTATTTGAATTTCTCAGGCCAAAATGGTAGGAACACTAAAATGATAAGAAAGGAACTTAATTTATGAAGAAAGAGCTATCAGTGCATATTGGCACCCTGATAGTAAATACTAGTGTATGTCTTTTTGGACCTTGGTTCTCAACGGTATGTCCAAATGTTAGTGATGCACTGATGTGCCAAGAATAACCCTAAAAACACTAAGACAGACTGGTACAATTCCAAATATAAACTTTTCTAAGACCACATCTCATCTTTTATCATTTGAACTCTTTTCTCACATATGTGCACTTGTCTTCTGACCTTTTTCATTTCCTGACAGTCTGAAGCTCTGCCATTAGTAACAGCCACTACAAGTCACAGTGTTACTTCCGTCACTGTTAGTTATGGATACCATCCAACTTCAAGATAACTAGAATTTTTGGTCTTTAGTCTTTTTTGGCTTCCTCAGTTTGGGGTCAAAAGGGCTGCCTGTAGCAAATTACCAAGCATAGAATTGGTTGTTGAAATATTTCATTTCACAAAACCATGAACTCCCAGACCAACCTTGTTACTGCCATTTGTCACACGTTTACCACACGTGTCTGCTATCTTGAAAAAGTCATACCTCCCCTAAGTCCAATGTCATAGAACAAAACTGCTTTTCAGAAACCACACCAAAAATCTTCACAAAGGATATAGCAGGCTGAAGTCAGTTTTTACAGACTTTATTCTCTTAGGGTGCTGACAATCTGTGAGAGCAACTAAAGCTGAAAAAGGTCTTTCCTGCCTTTCTACCACTGGTGCTGCAGCTGTTAGCACTTCTGGTGTCAAGGTACAAATGTCATGAAGGTACTGTCAGTAAAGTAACAGCCATGAAAAACAGCCTGACAGTCTGGCTCACTGCCAGAGTCCCTAATTGTCTAGTTATACACTGCTAGGAGGTGGACTTCTGTTATCACTGTTCCCTCCAATTGCTCTTAATTGAAGCAGGGGGATTTGCTTCACATCAATGAAATTAAAGGATTTTTTTTACTCTGTTTAAGAGAGTAATTTCAAAACTGAAGACTAACTGAGGTGCTTAGAACATCATGCTTAAGCCTTCTGTAATTCATATACATGTGTGTCATGGGAGGAAATGACTTGAATTAAAACCGTTCCATAATTTCTCACCCCATAGTTTTCCATGGAGAAGAGTACATTTGAAAATTTCAAATAGAGGAGAGATGTACAACATTTGAATGCCTAGTTTGATAACTATATGTTTTCTAATTACAGAAAATTGCCCAAGTATAGGAAAATGACTGACGTTAATAGATAATTCTAGAATTTAGTACAAAAATGTATAAAGAATTTTAATATATCATGTCTTGTCTAAACTCTGTGACTTAATTTTGGTACAATACATAGTAACAAAGGGGCAGTAGGAAGATGCCTTTCTTTAGGGAGTCATACTGTTGACTAGGGATTTGAGTATTGACAAACTGTGTGGCATCATCAATTACTTTCTGATTTGCAATTATCACCAGCTTTAATCTTGTATATGGTAATTTAATAACCTATTTGTCAGTGTCTACAGGATGCCCTTGGCCTTGGAGAAAAGCTTGTAGACACATTTCTGGGGACATCTGTCACCAGAACACATAATCAGAAAATAGGAATAGCCCCTCTAGAAAAAATGGCATATGCTCCCTTTTACTATCCAATTAAAAAGACAAATATCACAGACATTACTTTTCCAAGTTCACATTTCATATTTATATACACATGTCCCTACATTCCCACAAGGTACACAAATTCATTTACTTCTGTACCATTTGTACCATTTGTACCATTCTATGAAAACTGCTTTGCTAAAGTTATAGCAGCCTGATAATTAAACTATGAACTAAACTATGAATTAAACTATGAACAAATTACTGGCTTACAGTAGATAATCAGTACACATGTTTCACTGTCTAATTACCAACATCAGTAGCCCATTTCTAGGTTTTATCTTCCAAAACTCTAAGGGTCTAATCAATATACCCATATAGACATGTTGCAGGTCCCTCAACCTTATTATTTTCGTGTCACCCCATAACTTCAACTTTTTCAATATTACCCATTTTCCTATGGCTTTTTCATCCATGTAGTTACTTGGGGGAAAAACAACAAACAAAATAAAACAAAATATAAAGTACTATTTTCCTTGATAGATATTTAAATTTTTTTTACATTGATTTATTTTTGAGAGACTAGAGAGACAGAGCATGAGTAGGGGAGGGGCAGAGAGCGAGGGAAACACAGAATCTGAAGCAGGCTCCAGGCTCTGAGCTGTCAGCACAGAGCCTGATGTGGGGCTTGACCCACGAACCGTGAAATCATGACCTGAGCTGAAGTCGGACGCTTAACTGACTGAGCCACCCAGGTGCCCCTCCTTGACATATATTTTTACCCCAACTTTTCCAACTAATATTTCACTATATTCTACAATTATAACTCAGAAAATGTGTCAAATCTGGATCCATCTTCAATACTGAAGTTCAGCCTGGGGTTTCTTTCATTAGGCAATAGCAGTGGCCTCCTAACACTTTTTCCTGTCCTTCTTCCTTGCTCTACTTCAATTTGTTCTGTCCTTTAAACTATAACCTGTTTGCTTCTTTACAGACCTACAGCACCACACTTATGAACAGAGGCTTTTTTAAGGCTTCCCTTTGCCAAAAATTAGTGTTCAGAAACCTTTTGCTGAGGCTGATTATACTCTTTTCTTTCCAACTCCATTATCTGACAGTCTCTATATATCCAGTGGAATAGTCACCAGACCAAATGCTTTTGTTAGAGTAGGCAGGTAGTTAGGTTCTAACAGGATACCTGGAGGTCAGCATTGAAGAAGTTACAGCCAGCTGTGGAAGGTCAGAAACTTATCCTAACCATACTCCACAAGAAACTGGATCAAACCAGACAGGCTCAAAATGGCACATGCCATGACAGGAAACCCCTGGCTATATCAAGAAAGAAAAAGTGAGAAACCCTGCTTCCTTCCCCAAGTAATGAATATTCCAACCCTAGTTAACAACAATCTATAAAAGATAGAAATCCAGCCCCTGGGACACACAGCATATGCTCCTACTTGCTGCATGCTCTCTTGCTCTCTTTCTCATTCCTTTACCTGCTCTTATATCTCCAGAGTATGCTTTTCACTTTAATAAACTTTCCTGCTTGTTAGTCATTCATTGTGCTACGTGTCTGTCCTTGAATTCCTTCTTGTGACAAGTCCAAGAATCTTCAGCGAGTCCTTCAGTTCTGGCTGGGTTGAGGCCTCAGGGCTTGAGGACTTCCCAGTTCATCCAGCAGCATCTTTTGGTGACCAGGAAGGAACAAGGTAACAGCAGGTTGCACAACCCTCTTCACTGGTGAGTCTCCAACTCTTGCCTCCCCTGGCTGGGGAGTTGCTTAGTCACTTTTCCTTTTTTTTTTTTTTTTTTTTTTTTTTAACTCTTTCTTTCTTATCTGTCCAGAAACAGGACAGTCTGGTAGGATTTATGAGAGACTGATTTTCAGCTCTGAAGAATAAAGAGACACTTGTTCCTTCCCACTGAAAGGTGTTCTTAGGTGAGTAAGGGCCCTGGGGAAATATCTGAAGTCATTCCTCTAGATATGTAGCAGTTGTATAGGGAACTCCTTCTCAAGGTAATTAATTTCCAGCTCACTCAGGGACACACATATAAGGATTGATCATCTAGTGCTCCGAGCCCCCCTGGATGTTTTAAACGTCCAGTGGGTGAAACTGAGACACGTTAAAGAGTGCTTCACAGCCACTCATGGAAGTAACACTCACAAGCACCACACCGAGATCCACTACACTAATCCCTAGGTGACTGTCCATTATTCCCAGGCTGTCTCTATCTCATCAGAAATATTTCTGTGGATCTTTCCCTTAAATGTTAGTGTCTCGTGCTATTTATCTCATCTTTTCTGACCAACTATGTTTATCTGCTCTCTGACAACTGCAGAAGTGGGACAGCTCAAGGCTAATATTGGGCAAATTGAATGCTTTGGAGTTCGCTTTCAAAAGTGAGAGTGGCAGAGGCTTGCCCTTATGCTGTGCAGTGTCCAGAAGTTCTATTCCACGTCTCTTGGGTATGAGATGCTGTGATCCCCCACCATCACCATGGTTCCTTTCATACCTACTTCCACATTCTCCTGTGCTGGTGGTGGGGCAAAGAAACCAGCAAGGTGTTCTGCCACCTATCCCAGAGATCCTGTAACTAACAAGTTATAAGGCATTTTATTTCCTACCAAGGGATCCAGCCCAATGAGATTTTTCCCTGTGGGTTTGCCTCAGTTCACCACTTAATTGAATGCCATTCAACCCAAGCAATTCAGGGATTCAGAGAATTGGAAAATAGAGGTTGATTCTACCTGCACTAGTGGCAAATTAGAAGAGATCAAAAGATTTCTGTGGGTCTGACAAGAAATATTTTATACCATCAAAGGGACCCTTATCCCTGGCTGCCATTATTTGTCACTAACTGTTGAGAGGCCTACCAGAATGAGGGGAATGAAATATTCAGAGATCTTGGAGTCAAGATGATGTCCTCTCCCAAGGAATGCACTCTACGACCTCAGAGTTACTTATGGGACATCATTTTTATCATTCTTGTTGAGGGGTTTCAGGAAGGCTGACACTCCTAGAACTGCAGTGCTGAGATGAGGTACAGGCCCTGGGACACCAGGTCATCACAGGGCATGCTAGCCACTATGATGTGATGAATGGACAGCAGGCTGGGGATGGGGATGCCCCCAGTCCACTCACCGTCAAAACTCTCCAAGAGAATTCCTAATTAAGGCCCTACTGATATCCTAGGACAAAATCAGCTCCCCTTGGTATAATAGGACTCTGGGCTTCATTGGGGTTATCAAATGAAGATCTTCTATTGGGGTTCTCAGTAGAGGGTTGGAGTACCCTCTTGAAAATGATGGGAGCCCAGGTTTAGTTGCTCCTTTTTATAGGAGTCAACTCTCTCCCAAAGACAATGAAAAATTCCACCTATGCCTCCAAAGATTTTCCCTTAAGGTGTACCTTGAGACACTAGGATCAGCTCCCATTAAAAGGCCTAAAAAAAAGAAAACAAAAATTGCTTTTTGGCCAGATTAAATGCCATCTTAGTGCAGGGGAGACTTCTGTCTCTTAAGGAAACTCCTGTTGATTGAAAGAAAGGATGAGCGGGTGTTCCCTGTTCGGGAGGTGCTCTAGGCCAAAGAGGTCTGCAGGTGAGGGATGCCCATCTGAACCTGGAATGATAATTTGAGGGAGTCCCTTTCTATCCAAGGCAATTGTCTAGGGGTTCAGCAGGGATGTCTCTAGCTCAGGTTACTGTCACTGTCTGTCTTTCCCTTAAGTGGATACCCAATCCTAGATCCCATCTGACACTCCCTTGAGGTACATCTTGAGAAATTAGGACCAGTTTGACCCTGATGACTCCTATGCTTAACTTTCCAAGTGTACTTCTTTTGTAACTCTTCCCAAGTGTGCTTCTATTGGCATGAATATAAACTAGAGGATGGGAATATCTGAAAAAAACAAATAGTAGTCTTAACTATAACACCATATTACAACTTGATCTCTTCTGTATAATGGGCCAAAATTTCATATGGTTAGGCCTTTATGGCCCTGTACCAAAACCCTGATCTGTCCATACTCCTTAGGAAGCTGAGGATACCCTTCTCTTCACCTTCTTCCCCTCTTTCCATCAATAGACCCTTCTACTTCTGTTATTCTGCCCCCTTATCTGTGTTTTGACAAGTTCTCTATGTGCCTTCCCTTTGTCTCTCTTATAAACAGATTGCTGCCAAGATCCTATAAATAACCTCCTTCTATTTTTCCTGAGTCACTCGTCTCCTCTTTGTTTGCTTCTTCTTTTCTGTGTCAGATTGAAATATATCTTGAGAGGAATGGACAAATGTTGCCTGACTCTTATTGTTTGTGGGGTTTTCTCCCTCATTAGTTTCCTGGGTTATGATAATTGGAGCCAATTGTCTTGTTAGTCACCTTGGGATGGGGACTTTAAGGAATATTCCAAGCAGCTGCTGAAACTCGTTTTGTTTCAGGAAGGTGCCCTGTCTTCTCTGGCCCAACATGAATTGCCTATTTTCATTTTTTTTTTAAGGGTATCTGTCCATGTGTCTAAGATGATGAGCTTTAGGACCAGGAGTCCTTTCCTCCGCCCTCTGTGCTTTTATTCCACTCCCACCTTGCTGTTTCCAGCTCCCTCTCCTCCTGTCTGGGCACCAGCATGCTCATGGCTCATGCATAATGGGCCTCTATACCATCTTCAGTGCCTCTGGCACCATTGTCCCCTGTTCCTCCTACACTTGCTACCAAGGAGGAAAACAAAACAAAACACCCCAAGCTGATGGGTTGCCTCCTTATGAGGTTCAAACTGAAGTACCAAATCAGCATTAAGGGGCCCAAGCGTTGCCTTGGCCTTAAACCACCCACTTCAGATTTCCACATAGGAGCTCAAGTAAAACTGGCCATAGGGACCAAATTACTTTCTACTGTAGACAGTATAGCATATTTGGTATTAATGCTAATTTAAGTCTGTTGACTTAATTAAAATAGACATGTCTTTAGAGTTATCAGCATTAAAATAAAACTTTTATTCTACCAAGTTTTACTAAAGATTGAATAAGCTCATGTTATCTCTGTTGCAATTTGTCAACAAAAAGATGACTTAAAATGGTAATTTTGTCTGTCTTATAACATTTTATGGGTAATTGATAAGAACAAGCAGATTGAGTAAATACAAAGATTTATAACTTTCAAAATCTTCAGTAATCTGTAACTTTAAAGCCTTGCTAAGTTGGGGCACCTGGGTGGCTCAGTCGGTTAAACATCTAACTTTGGCCCTGGTCATGATCCCGGCGTTTGTGAGTTTGAGCCTCACATCTGGATCTCTGCTATCAGCACAGAGCCTCCTTAGGATCCTCTGTCCCCTTCTCTCTGCCCATCCTCTCCCCATCCCCACCCAAAACAAGTAAACATTAAAAAAAGGATTAAGTTTTGCTAACTTAAATGACAAATTGATTTCTCTAGATATCTAAGTCTTTTATTTAAAAAAATGAAAGTATTGATTACTGAATATGTTTGTCTGCTTTTGGCTTATTATTGCAAAGAAACTGAGGATACTTGGGTTTATTAACAAATATTCCTTATGCTTTATTGAAAGATTGTACTATTGAAAAATATTTGGCTTTTGAATTTATGAAATGTATTCATAAACTACAGTTCTAAAAAACTCTGGTGTAACAAACAGTTCACAATTGGTTACTACTTAATTTTCACTGGAGACTGAGGTTTCTAAGAATTAAAATTCTGGTAAATGTAATCAACACTGATAGAAATAAGGGAAGTAGCTCTATATGTAGGAAAAGTCAGATGCATTTTTGATTAAGAAAAGGTATAAGGAATGGAAATACATTCAGGGGAAAAATCTAAATAAAAAAGAAAATTGTAGAAGGTTAATGAAGAAAAACTTTAGAAAATAATTTTTTGTGTGGTCAGAACTAAGATTGTAATGAATGGATTTTAAAAGTATACTGGTATAAAAATGAGATTCAGCTTTTCTCTCTATTATAAAGATGAAGTTTTCTTGGATGTTCTCCTGATCTCAGTAAGAAATTGTAAACAACGTGGTTTTTTTTTTTTTTTCTGCCCAGTAAACGAAAGTTTCTATGTTTTGTCTTTATCAGGTCTTTAATTACTTAAGAAAACTGAAGTTTCTCAATATTATATGAGCTAAGTTTTGTTAACAATTGTATAATTTTCTATAGAATCCCTTAATGCCACCTTGGTTAAATATAAATATTAAATTTATAATTATCTTTATTCCTATTTAGGCCTGTGCTTTAAAACTTTCTGAAGTTTTTAGACAAATTTCCCAGGATTTGAATTCTAAATGAAATCTTTTCTACTAATTAGACTTGTTCATTTGGTATGTTAAGTTATTTGGAAAGCGTTGTCAAACAAATGATAATACATCTCCTTAGGTTATATTGGAAGGGTAAATGCTATAACTATTCTAGAAATTATATGAAATTCCTAAAGTTTTAATATATTCTGGTATAAGGTCATCACTTGACATTTTAATTATTAAAAGGTTATGTCATAGAAATATCTAGATTTCCTTGTCAACTGCATTACAATGGACTCTCATCAGATCTTTAACCATGTCTATTTCTGAGGTTTTTATTTTTTTTTTATCATCTATAGTTATTGTTCTTATCCTCTTGTAAAATGTGTTTCATCTTCAAGGAGATTCATGAAAAGGAATTTCTAACAAATACACGTTTCTGATATCTCTAAGATCATAAAACTCAACTGGGTAGTAATTTCTGGAACTAAGGGGAAAGCTGCATTCACACAGAACAGGAATTAATAACATAGCACTGAATGAATTGAAGAAGATGATTATTGCTTTTTATGACTCTTGTTTGAAACATTGTTGGTTCTCTAATGTTTGCTCTTCCAGATTGAGGAATTTTTTTTCTTAAGATATTTATGACTTACAGAAATATGATAAGATATCCTTTTGTGAACAAATTCAAACATTTAGCTTTGCTCCCTACCCGAACCCTCTGAGATTCAGAATATTCTGGGTGAATATTCTTTATTTCATATCAATATAATTATTTGCATAAGGTCAATGCGGATCTGTTATCTTTGTAACAGGACATTACTGGAAATTGATTATATTACCAAGTCTTTGACTGGAATGTCATATTTGAGAGAGACAAGCATAGACTCAGATATGATCAGACAGCTATAAGGAACTAAGGTTGACTTTGTGGAGCCCATTGGAAATGTTGGCCTGATACTGCTTACAGAGTTCCCAGCAGCCTTTTCAGATGAGTGAAGACTGTCACTTCCTGGCAGGTGCACGAACCTCACAATATTTTGGGGACCTTAAGAAGAGGAATTCACCCAAGTCTATATGTGTCACAGGCAAGTCTGATGACAACATTGGCTTGGCTCTGGCTTTAAGAAGCTATTAAAACTTCAATCTGGAGATTCTTTATGAAAAGTTCTAGCAAACCAGATTTTTAAAACTTATATGACCAATCACTATTCTTGCTGAGTTTATGTAAATAATTGGGCCAGGTTTGTTAAAACTGGACTTGTTTTACAATGCGTTAGTCTTAATTTGTCTCTCTTTAATGGAAATGAGGGTGATTTCAGAAAGAGAAAATGTTTCACTAACATTCCTAGTATCTTTGTACATACTAGATTTTAATACTATTTACTATAAACTAGACTAGACTCTAAATTTCTCAGGTTTCCTCAAATATCTGGCTATATCTCTCCAACTTTCCAATCTCATTCCATTCTCTTGACTTAAGGTCATTAAAAACGAAAGTGCTTTTTTTCCCCTGAAGCCCTGAAAACTGAAGTTGGACAAATTGAAGTCAACTTCAAAGAAATTGCCATAAAACTCACATATAGACAATCTTTGTACCTGTTGCTGTATGGGACATTCAAAAGGATCACCCAGAGGGGTGCCTGGGTGACTCAGTCAGTTAAGCATCCGACTTCAGCTCAGGTCATGATCTTGCAGTTCCTGAGTTTGAGCCCTGCATCGGGCTCTGTGCTGACAGCTCAGAGCCTAGAGCCTGCTTCAGATTCTGTGTCTCCCTCTCTCTCTGTCCCTCGCCTGCTTACTCTCTCTCTCTCTCTCAAAAATAAAAAGACATTTTTTAAAAAAGATCACCAAAGACATTGGAATTACAAGCCAGAAAAACCCATCTAACTACCGCTGCCTGCCCCCACTCCATCTGAGGATGCTTTGAGACTGAGATTTAGAAATCTCACTGACAGCACTTGAGACTCAGACACTGGGTTTATAATTTGCTCCAACCATTAACCTATGTTTTTCTTTTGTCTCCATAGTTCCTCTTAGTAATTACCTGATTTCTTGCTAAACAAAACAAAGTCTATATGACAGTTAACACCAACTGCTACACCTGTATTAACTTCTCCTGTGAAGCAAGAATACATATAAATAAGTCTGCAAGTCACTTTGCTACAAAAGGCCCTTCACTACATTGTTACAAAAATATGAGCACATCAGGCTATGTATGGATCAATTCATCTGGAGAGGTTTAAGAAAGCCTTCAGGTCATTGTGACAGTAACTAACTGGACAAAGGTTTCCCATAAACCCACCCTACCTTCTCCTCCTGGTGGGACTCCTTGTTCTACTGGTTTCCAGACCTTTCATGGTTATATCCTCTTTTTGGACCCTTAATAGAATACTCCTTATACTGATGATTGGACTTTGTATCCTACAGTTACTAACAGAATTTATTTCCTCTTGCTTCAGCCAGATAAATCTTCAGATGGTGGTCCAAAGCAACTCTGAAACAAATGACCATCAACACATACCAGACTGAGCCACAACTTCCTTTTACTCCCCATTGTCCATCCAGACTCTCTAAAACTTAGATAGCAAGGACTCCTTGCAAGGGCTTCAGGCAGGATCAACATCCCACATTAGCATGAAGTAGTTACTGAAGATGGAGCATCACCCACTTACCCTTAAAAGATTTTAAGGGCCCAGAGTCCTTAGGTGGGCGGGGGGGGGTGATACTAGAGTCAGCCATTAGTTAGGTTCTAACAGGATGCCTGGTGGTCAGCTATTGGGAAGGTCAGAGGCCTGTCCTGGCAGCACTCTAAGGAGGCTGGATCAAACCAGACAGGCCCAAGATGGAGGATGCCCTGATAGGATACCCCTGACCAAATCAGGAAGAAAAAGCAAGAAACCTTGCTTCTAGCCCCAAGTAATAAGGGTCCTGCCCCCTAATTAACAACTGTCAAAAGTAGTGCTCTCTCTCTCTCTCTCTCTCTCTCTCTATAGCCCTCATATCTTGAGAGTGTACTTTTCACTTTAACAAACTTTCCTGCTTGTGTTACTCATCCATGGTGCTACATGTCTGTCCTTGAATTCCTTCTTGTGACAAGGCCAAGAACCTTCAGCGACTCCTTTGGATCTTTCTGGATTGAGGCCACAGGGCCTACAGATTCCCCAGTTCATCAGGCAACACTTTCATTCTTCATGATGTTAAGTGTTCTCTTCATTCTGCCTGGAATAAACATCAACATCGTCCCCACCCTTTATTACCTCATTACTCAAGGTGTGATCTTCAGAACAGCAACACAAGCACTGCCAAGGAGATTGTTAGAAATGCAGAATTTCAGGCCTACCCCATGTCACTGAATCAGAGTCCCCAATTTTATAAAATCCTAACCTTTATTATACATGACAAATATTATTTCCATAAAGCCACTCTTTTTTTTTATATTTTCCCAAAATATTCTTTCACATTGACTGTGGTGCACATTCCTAAAACATTATGGATGTAATTAAATTTGGACACCTCAACCCTTCTTGTCTTTCTCTAATTTCTCCTTTTTTCATTCTCTTCCCTCTTTTCTTTCTCTACTCTCCTTCACTTCCTGCTGTCAATTAATAGCAGCAATATTAATGGATATTGTGTTAACATATTCTTTTGGCTGTGTTGCCAATCCATGACTCAGTTTACTTCCACCTTGAATTTTCTTCCAATCTTGCTCAACTGAAGGCTGAATTTTCTTTTTTTCTTTTTTCTTGGCCCAGAAATTACTCTTTCTTGCTGTTTGATGATGAAAGTGAAGCTAGTATTTACAAGCAGAGTCACCACTGAACCACTGAACACAGCTATTTGCAATAAGATACCGTAAATATATACTATATACCATGCTTAGTCTGATCATATCCATCTTTATGGAATGAGTGAAAGAGCAATTCAGATTTCTTCATGTGGGTAAAATAAAAGTATATACTCTTGCTATCAAACTGTATAGTTGCTAGATTTTTTAAAAGCAACTGGATTGTTGTGGCAGGGCACCTGGCTGACTCAGTTAGTGGAGCGTGTGACTTTTGATCTTGGGGTTGTGAGTTCAATCCCCATATTGGGTGTACAAATCAGTTTAAAATATTAAAAAAAAAAAAGAAAAAAAGAAAAAAGAGCAACTGAATTGCTAAAATATTTCAATTGCTTAAAATATTATATAAAGCATATATGTGCACCCATTCCACTTGGACTAGTAACAGTTTCATTAATTAAATAAATGAATGATTATTCAGAAAAATTACGTGACATGAATTTTCATATATGTAATGTTACCGATCAACTATACACACTTTCAAAATTAGCATTACTCAATGTGTTGAATATATGTTCACTACCTGGATCTTGCAATTTGCTTATACATGGTCAAATGGCTTTAACATATCACCTAATTCTTACCCCTTTTTGGCTAAAATGGGTTCATACCTACATTCTGACTTATGGACCCAAATATTACCAGCAAGACAATCCACCACTCTTTTTTACATTGAGCCCAAAATATGATTATCCCAGAATATCTTTTTATGGACAAATTCCTTATTAAGTCATTAAAGTCCAAGTCATGACTAAGGCTAAAGTAATATAAAATTATGGCACATTTTTGGGGTGCCTGGGTGGCTCAGTTGGTTAAGGATCCAACTTTGATTCAGGTCATGTATGGGAAATAAGTTTAAGAATTCTGTACCCTTGCACCAATGGGTTAACAAGGCTTAGGGCCGAAAGCTGCAGCAGGGTAAAAGTGGCCAAAGTTAGTCATTAAGTAAAACAAGGCTTAGGGTGGAAAGCTGCCTCCTCAGCAGGAACATATCCAAGAACATTTAGAGAAGGAAAGCTGATACAGGCGAAGACCCCCAAGTTTAGTTAGTGAAAAGGGTGCCTTATTAGCCTTGAGGCAGCATGCTCCAGCAATCTTAAACTTTGGAGGTAACAGCTACTTGGCTATATTGCCCACAGAGAAACACTGTCCATCTGGCGTCTAGTGCCAATATAACATTGTGCTTTAATCTCAACTTCTAATGCCCCCCCCCAATCCTTTGCTTCTTACATACACAAGTTAATAGTCACTATCTTACTGTTTTCTTCTGCACATTCACCACACATGTAAACCTTCAGAGCTCAATAAATACGGAGACAAAACCCCTATTCAGGGCTCTTTTCTCCTTCTGGACATTAACCTCTCTTGTTTTCATATCTGCATCTGCTCTCTTGCTGGACAAGAGAGAACCCCAGACTCATAGCCTGCAACAGTCATGATTTTGTGGTTCATGAGTTCAAGCCCAGTGTAGGACACTGTGCTGACAGCTCAGAGTCTAGAGCCTGCTTCAGATTTTGTGTGTCCCTCTCTCTTTGCCCTTCACCTGTTCATGCTCTCACTTTCTCTCAAATAAATAAATAAATAAATAAACATTAAAATTGTTTTTAAACTATGGCACATTTTTGTAAACACAGTAACTTCTAATCCAGATGTAAATTATTAGATTAAATATTTGCTTTTCAGTTGTTTTGATTATTATATATAAGTTAAATGACCTTTTTAATCAATAAATACAAAATTAGTGAGTATTAATTTCATGTGAATTAATCAGTCTTGAAAAAGAAACAAATTTTTCTTTGAAAATGTACACTTGGAGGTTAAGTAAGGTGCTTTATATTATATACAAGGTCTGTGTTCTGTGGTAAATTAAATTCACCTAAGCAGGAAGGATCCTCTTAAAATCCTAAATAAATCATTTGGTCCTCTCATTCAACAGGTGAGAATTTTCTTGCTGTTTCAGTGTTAACACCTCAGCACATTTTTAGCTGTCTATAAAAGGCTTGAGTCTAGAATAAATTAATGGAGGCACATGTTGATCTTAGAAATTAAAGATTCAAATAAAAATGTATTAAAAGTCACCTTTATAACCAAAGTGAAAATCTGTGTCAAAAGACAAATAATTCAAGCTAAAAATGGGTCACAATGATTTACATATTTCAAGTTAATTTGTTTTCACTCCTCAATCATGACCTACATTTATGAAGTTATTTTACTAGTGGGATCCTATATGTTGATTGTTAAACTTTATTTGGTTTATATTTGATCTCTATTCACTGAGCTTAGTATTCTAGAAAAAAGAGTAGAAAACAACATCAACAAAAATCTTGGAATCTTGGATAATGTGATGATGCCTGAGAAAAAGCCTAATCTGTCTATAAATTAGGTGTAATGTGATTCCAAATAGCTCTGGATGCTCCGCTTCTTTTGTCTATTTCTTCTGCTCTCTTTCTACTAAAGTCACCCTTGTTTTTCCAAACTGTGAATACAATGAGTTTATTCATTAAAATCTTATCACCTCTCAATGGAAGACCTGAAATCCCATCTCCATTGTTTTAATTGCCTTTTGCCATTTAATTGTTGAAGGTTTAGAACTAATACCTTAATTTCTCTGAACTCTTTTTCCCCTATTTACTATATATGATCTTTGAGAATATAGTAACAATGGTTAATATTTATTGAATACTTATTAAATGCTGCAGAGTATTCTTGACACTTCACATACACTATTTGAACTCTCTCTCACAACGATCCTATGCAGAAAGGCTAAATAATATTTGCCAACACCATATAATTCAATGTAGGTAAACTGGGTAGAGCCATTTTCTTAACTTTCTGGTTATATTTTATTGCCTCTGCTGAAGGAGAAAGGATATCAAAGTAGAAACTATTATGTATCATATGGAAGGAAAAAATGTATTTCCTGAACTTTACACATTGTGTGAAACACTATATCTAATGTTCGCAGCAATATCATAAAGATAATCAACATCATAATCTATAACATATAAGGAATTCAAGACTCACAGAGAGACGATATAATTTACTTCAGGTCAGAAAGAAAGTATGTGGCAAGATCATTTTTCAAAACAACCTATGTTGTCTTTAGTGCAGGCACATCGTATTATATATATATATATATATATATATATATATATATATATTTTTTTTTTTTTTTTTTTTTTTTTGCTCTCAAGCCTTGCTAGTCCATTGCAATTTCTAAGGAAGCAAATAATATATATGCCACTGTTATGTATTGTTTAATTTGTTTTTTGTTTTGTTTTTGTCTGTTGGATTGATGTAAAATATGTGCCTAAATTTCACTGGAACAAATTTTCTCTATTGCATTTCTGATACTTCATTTTAGATGGTGGAGGCCTGATCACAATCAAAGAATGAATTGGAGGCCTTTTGAAATTTCTCTCCTGGCTGAAAGACAGTGGCAGCCAACAAAAGAGCCATCTGTTGTGGTATTTTCAGTGACAGTGGTTTAGGAGATATTAAATTCTAAAGAGAATTTTGCAAGTTATATCTCTAGGTAGTAAATAGGATTAAGATATAATTTTCATATAAGAAGCTAGAAAAGTATTTCTTAATCTTCCTTTGGAGTTTTGAAGATGATCAGAGAATTATAGGTATTGGAATATTATATGCACAACTAAGAATATGGTCAATTTTAGTATTATAAGAAACTGTCATGAATAGTAAGGTACAATTTCCTTAAAATTATAATTCTATTGATTTTAAGAGTGAGACTTATTGAAAGGTTCTATATTTCAAGAATGTAAAAATAAATTTAGTGTTAGGTCATTTTTAGAACCTTTTGAAGAAATCAAAATAAGAGTGTTTTATTTTTAGTAAAAAGAGCCCCAAGGAACAAATTTGAGAATGATAATGTGATGAGCTCTTTGGGCTCTCTCCCTAGTGAAACAACCAAAATTGCTAAAAATTATTTTTTAAAAATATCTAAATCTCTGGAAATTGTCCTTAGAGTACACAGCAAATGAATAGACATTTATTCAAGTAATCTACTAAATCTGTTATAAGTGCCAGAGTCTGTGTTACTTGAGCCATGACTTGCTCTTTCTTTTCACCCCCATCACCCCTCACACTATAATGGAAAGTTCCACTCTAGTGGGTGTGGCCAAGAAGATAGGACTCCCTAATTGCGGCTAATAGATCTCCATCCCCAAGTCACTTGATAAGGTCAGCACAACCCCGAAAACAAAATCTGACAATGGCATTACAAGATAAAAAAAAAAGAGAGAACAATGGCTTTTCTAAGTATGAGTACAAAATTTTTTGATAAAAAAATTAGCAGAGCAAACCTGGCAATATATAAAAATAGATAGATAATAGATAGATAGATAGATAGATAGATAGATAGATATGGTACTGTGGGAAAAAAATGGTATTAGGTTTTCTATTTAAAAACCAATCAAACTTGGGGCCTCTGGATGGCTCAATGGGTTAGGAGGCCAACTTTGTCTCAGGTCATGATCTCACAGCTCCTGAGTTCAAGTTCTGAGTTGGGCTCTGTGCTGACAACTCAGAGAATGGAGCCTGTTTTTGGGTTCTATATTTCCCTCTCTCTTTGCCCCTTCCATTCTTGCACTCTGTCTCTCTTTCAAAAATAAATAAACATTAAAAAAATTAAAAGCTAATCAAACTAAATAATTATATTAAAAAATAAAGGAGAAAAAATGTAAATACTCATCCTAATAAAGGCAGAAAAATGTTTGACAAATTTAGCCAATAGAGGCTTAAAAATTGTGATTTTTCTCACAAATAAAAATAAAATTTTCTGATATATTCAATATAATGAACAAATCTCAAATGATATCTTAAGGAAAATTTAAAGATGCAAAAGTATATAGTCTATGATATTATTTATGTGAATTTCAAGAACAGGTATAACCCATCTCTGGTAATATAAATCTGGAAATGATTATTTGTCGTGCAAATTGAATGACAATATCACAAGAGTATTGTTCAGGTTATGAAATATTCTGTATTTAGTTGGGATGGTGTTTATATAGGGGTATACATTTCTAAAATTCATTAAAATGTACATTTATTGCAAATAATTTAACTGTTGTAATGTACCTTAATACAAATAAGAATAAAGAAGGGCAAAAAAGTGTAAATTATATTATGAAAAATTTTCTAATTAAATAATTAACACCATAATTCTGTATATGGCTATGGCACTATTTAAGAGTATTCCATTATTGGACATTTATATTACATTAAATTTCTTGAGATTTTAAATTATGCTGTTATAAATATCTTTATAAAATACTTGTGTTTCCAGTTCATAGCATTTCTTAGGAGTTGGTGTCTCAAAAGTTGAAAACCTTTAAATCTCTTTTAAAAAGTTTTTTTAATGTTTATTCAATTTTGAGAGACAGAGTGCGAATGGGGGAGGGGCAGAGAAAGAGGGAGACACAAAATCTGAAGTAGGCTTCAGGCTCTGAGCTATTAGCACAGAGCTCAACTCAGGGTTCGAACTCAAGAACTGTGAGACATGACCTGAGCCAAAGCTACACACTTAACCAACTGAGACACCCAGGTGCCCCCCAAAATTTTAAATATTTTGATGCACGTTACCCAATTGGTGTAGAAAATTACTATACTGATTTAAGATTTTGTCATACATTTTTCCTCAGTATGTGTCTTTTTTGAGATACATACTTATAATATACACACACACACATGTGTATTCACAATCTTTGAAGTATATTAGACATACAGTAAACTATACATATTCAGTGTCTAATTTTATGAGTTTGTTATGTGTACACACCCATGAAACCATCACCTACACAAAGATAATGAACATTTCCAATTTCCTTAAAAGTTTTCTCATGCTTCTTGGTAATCCTTACCTCTAATGTCATTACCAGGTAACAGCTCATCCACTTTCTGCCACTGTAGATTACTTTGCATTTTCTATCATATTACGTAGTAAAATAACTTGTTATGATCTTTTTTTGTCCCTCTTTCACTTGGAATAAACATTTTGAGATTAATTATGTATTTATTTATGAATAGAATTATATAAAAGTTTTTGTTGAGTACTATTAAATAAAATAACTAATTGATGGCATTTGACAATAGCCAATGTAGGATTCTTTAGAAAGGTGCACAAAATGAGTACCATTTTCATGTACGCTTGGCATAATTTTCTGAGATTTAATGTAGGGAGGTAGAGCCCAAACAAGGAGCAGTGGTCTTGATAAGTGGAAGAGGTGTATCTTTCAGGTTGGGTCTGCAACAGTACCTGTGATTGATGGAGTAGGGTCTTGGGTAAAGAGGAAATGTATTTAGAGTATCCCTGATATTCATATGGAAATCCTTCTTGAATCCTTCACCAATTTCTGGACTGCAAAATTACAGGAGAAAACTACAAAGTTCTTAGAGGGAGCAACTGCTAGGAGTCTGAAAGCAAATGAAGAATATGAGGTCTTCCAGTCTTGGGAAAACACTAGTCTTTTGGCTCAGCCAGAATGCAGAGATTGCATATTTAGTATGGTATTATATAATTATTGTATTATACTTATTTATTATTATATTTTCTTATCTTTTCTTTCAATTAGAATTCTACTAAGGTCATGAAACTTGGATTAGAAACCATGATATAAAAGCTATTCTTTAAGCATAAGGAAAAACCTAATACAGAGTCATCTTAATTGAGCAAAAATGAGACTTCTTCAGCAGCAAGGTTCCTACCAGAACAAAGTAAAACATTTTTTTTTTTACAGAAAGCATATAGTAACCAGAATCTCAACAGTATGCATCACTTATAGTGTGCAACATACAAAACAAAATAAAATAGCAACAACAAAAAGATATTTAAGGAAACAGGAAAAAATGGCTGATAAAAGTGATAAAATAGTTGATAGATGCATACCCTTAAATGATCAAAATATTGGAGTTAGCAGAAAATAATCTCAAAATAACTACAATTGGCATTAAATAAAGAAGAAAATATGGAAAATATATGAAAAGATGAAGTATTTTAATAGAACTCATTGGATGGATTTAACAGAAACCAACACAGCCAAAAATAATATTAGGGAATTTAAAGTCAATAGAAAATATATACAGTTGAAGTGGAAGGAATAAAAGGAAAGAAAAGTACCCATGTGCCAAAGTCCTAACAAATTCTTATAATAGGAATTCCAGAAGGAAAGGAGAGAGACAGGGGCAAAATCAATAAAGAAATCATGGAAGGACATTTTTCTGAATGTGTATATTAATTTGTATTTCCTCCTTGGGCAATTGTTCACTTGTGTTCTGGTATTTTAATATTTTCTCTTCCATTTGTAAAAGCTCTATATTTTATTATCAATATTAGAGTATTCCTAGCCTCATAAATGAAGTGTAAAAGAGAAATAAGAATTTACCATGTCCTTTCATAAAATTTTCAGACTCTCAATTTTTATACAGTAAATCCAAACTCATGATTTGTGAAAACTAAATATCCCTAAAAATGGTAGTCACTCCCTCTTCTAAAAGTAATGTACAGTACCTATATTACCTACACCTATATTGCAAGAAGTATGATGCAAGTTTTGTTTATTGGTCTGTTTCTTCTACTCTACTATGAGCTCTTCAACAGCTCTTTACTTGTATGTTCTCTGTAAATCTTTCTTGGGTGGATAGAAGAATAAAGCAAATACATAATAAAAATGGAGTAAGAAGTTATGATTTACAGTTGGCACTAAAAGGAAACAGAAGGGGAAGCAAAGGCTGCAGAATACAGTTTGGATATTCTCCATTATCTTGACAGTAAATTAGCTTTTCATTTGGATGTTGCTTTCTTTCAGAAGAGTTTGATACATTTTAAGTTGATGCAGCAGTGCATGTTATTAAAGCCAGGCATCATAAATTATTCTTTAAATCACTGGGTCTTGGGAAAATAGAAAGCCAATGCATCACATACCATTTGAACATTGATTTAGTTTTTGCATAAGGTTATGCTGGGTCTAGTGTATGTGTTTGGCTCCAGCAGGTCTGCATACTTTCTAATTTGCTTGAAAACTGCGTGAAAATATTCCCATGGCCCTCTTGTAAAATATGACAGCCTGACATTTTCTTTAATTACAAGACCTGATCTGTTTAATAGCCCAAAATTGGCCTCCAACTTGACAGGCCTCCCCTTTAAAATCAATGGTTAGACTCTAGGGCACCAGCTTGGTCATCAAGATCAATATCAGAAAAAATATAGCTTGTCAAGACCTCTCAGCCTTTTATTGATTCAAATGAGGAGCAGCTCACAGATTGAATAATGATATTAGAGCTCTGATCCAACAAACAGAAGCCTCTTACATTAATTTCAGTATAGGCAGATGATTCTGTGATAAATGACACAAACATAATATAATTATCCAAGTGCTGTAGTTGGATAAAGCTGAATGTTTTCATATATACATTTCTTTATATTTATCAGTGAGTGAACAAAATAAGAAGAGTTACCTTGGTCTTACTAGAAATAGCAAAACAAAAAACACTAAAAAGTCATCTTATTATCAAAGAATAGAAGGGAAATCATAATGAACAGTAAAAGAGAAAAATAACCATGAGAAAAAATAATTCATTATTTCCTCTTGAATAATTTATTTACATAAATAAAAATTTGCTAAACTTTTAGAATGACTAACCAGAAATCAGTGTTCTTCAATTCTAGTTCTGGATAATTACATTGTTACCCAAGTCACTAAACTTACAAAGGCCTTGATTTCATCCTCTGTTTTAAAACAAAACAAAATAGTCTAATGTTAGTTACTTTTATATTAGTAATTGAAATAAGTCTGTATATTTGTTTATTTTCACTTGTAATTGAATGTTAACAGAAGGTTTGAATGCAGGTCTTATCAATGGGGAATTGGAAAAATAAACCATATCCATGAGGATATTGCATCATACTACAAACACATATTTTAAAAAATCAGAAACAGGAGTTGGTGATCCCTTGATACTTTCAAAAGTTTATGGATTTTGTACTTACCACTGAATCATACACTTAAAAGTGGCTAAGATGGTGACCTCTGTGTTATGTGTATTTTACCACAATTAAAATGTTTTTAATATGGAAAACTAGTTTTAGTTTATATATAAAAGTTAGAGAAGTACATATCAACAATTTGTATTCCAGAAAAACAACTTGGGAACACCTTTATATTGCTAGCTAATTACTGTATCACCAATGATAGCTCACTGAGTATAACTTAGGGCACTATGGTAGGTATTTTATTTCCTTTCTTTCTTTATTTACCTCCTATATAAGAGATAAGTGTTTATTTTATATTTATAAGCTTCATTTATTTAGTTTGCTTTTTTTTATTGTTATCTCATTTGTTGTGTGAAGACAAAACAGCCATAAAGATTAGTATTCTTCATACCAGAAAAATAAAACTCATATTTGGTTAGTAAATTCCTCAATGTCTAGAAATAACAGATGCTATGGCTTAAATTTAAAATTGACACTAGGCGCCTGGGTGGCACAGTCGGTTAAGCATCTGACTTCAGCCAGTTCACGATCTCGCGGTCTGTGAGTTCGAGCCCCGCGTTGGGCTCTGGGCTGATGGCTCAGAGCCTGGAGCCTGTTTCCGATTCTGTGTCTCCCTCTCTCTCTGCCCCTCCCCCGTTCATGCTCTGTCTCTCTCTGTCCCAAGAATAAAAAATAAAAACGTTGAAAAAAATTTTAAATTATTTGACACTAAAATTCAGTTTTTTGACTGTGATACCAAAGTTTAATACCATGCTGCTTATCTGAAAAAATTTTTTAAGTATTTTTATTTATTTTTGAGACAGAGAAAGACAGAGCATGAGCATGGGAGAGGCAGAGAAAAAGGGAGACACAGAATCTGAAGCAGGCTCCAGGCTCTGTGCTGTCAGCACAGAGCCGAATGTGGGGCTCAAACTCACAGACTGTGAGATCATGACCTGAGCCTAAGTCGGACGCTCAACTGACTGAGCCACCCAGGCACCCCGCATGCTGCTTATCTTAAAGACCTAAAATATAGCTTTCCCCTATAATGTAGGTTACATATTTTCCTAGAAAATTATGGTTGCTTTGGATAAATTTTCATCATTTAAGAAACTGTGTGGAATTTGTTTTTCAATAAATCTTCCTCAGTTCTTCTAGAAATCTATCAGAGATAAAACACTCAAACAAAAAAACAAAAACCACACAATTTTCTATTTCTTATTTAGAAAGCTAAAAAGGCTATGCTAACCACTTGAACACTATTGGGGATTTTAAATTCACCACTTCACTTTACAGAAAGGAAAATGGTTTTTTTCTTTGTTTGTTTTTTTTTTTTTTCTGTTATCTGAAAGACTACATATAAAAGGCCTAAAGGTAGGATGTTTTAAATGTGTCCTATCAATGAAAAAATGGCCTAGAATTTATTTTCTTATTTCCATAAATTTTAGGCATCAATAACCAAGAAATTTTTCCAACTCTCAAAATTTTTCTTTCATTTAATTAAAATTTCACAGACTGCCAACTTTTGCTATTTGTGATACTCTAACAGATGTCATTGCGTGTCTCCTGTGTTAGGAAAACATAAGAGGAATAGAGACTACCTGCTGTCTCCTAACACTTTAACCTTTACTGAGTGATTTAGTTATATATTCACTTATTTTTATCTCATAATTCATTCGGAGAGATGAAGTCATGTTAAGGCAGGATTCTGATCATTACGTTTTATTTTGCTTTTGTCTAACGGCAACAAGCAGTTTGCCCCTTGAGTCATGTACTTCTTTCATTCTGAAATGGTTATCGTTGGAATCATCTACTGAATCCAATTCCAGTACTATTCTTTAAAGTGTCTATTCCTAGAATTACTGGATAGGCATGGAAAAGCCAAAGAATATCTGAAATACTAACCCATCCATGACATAATATATCTATTAGCAAACATTGCTGAGAAGTATAACTCTGATCTCTGATTAGGCTCAGTCAGGTAAAGACATGGCCACAGCAATAGGCGGTTAGAATCAATTCCTGTGTTTTCTCAGGAAAGGCCTTGTGAACAATATAATGAAAGTGACCATGCTTTAGGAGTGGTGTTACTGATTCTTTGATAGAAAAACCTATGACCAACAGTTCTAAGTGGACAGCAGGGAATCTCTGGTTTCAAGGCACAACACTGAAACCTATTTTATAGCATCCTGTGCTGATGCTAGTTGAGCTATTTTCCAAATCCAGGTAGTTAATCTAAGTTTAAAAAATTTATTGTGAATCAGCTGAAGCCAGGATTGTGATAGCGTCCTGAAAATATGAATTATTCAAAGAATAGTTCTTAAATCATTTTTAAATTAGAGAAGCCATTTTTGCAGGGAGCTTGGGAATAGTCCTAAATTGTTTATTGAAAGAAGTGTGAACTTTTTTGTACCATCAATTGGTGAAGTAAGGTGAATTGATTTATATATAAATGATTTTAATCGGATTAATTTCCCTATACAAAGTTTACTAAGAGAATGGTTTTTGATAGAAGAGTTCAGTGGTTATAAGAGGTATCTCTGATATATTGGAGTATTCAAGGTAGGCTTATCTGGGAAAATCCGTTTATGTACAATGCTTGACAGAGGCATTAGATTACAGGGAGGAAGGGAAGAAAGTAAGAGAGGTCCTGTGTAAATTAAGTTCAGGCACTTCCAAGACAAAATTAATTTATATCACATTTTTTTTTCTCCTCTCAGACCTGCTCTCTTTATCCCTTTCTCCAGAGCAAGATGTTAATTTAGCTTTAAGTCATTTCTGATGTTGTGACTTCCAAAGTACAGGGAACTTGGAGAAAGAGGACTTTATCTGTGTTGATATAGGCATTAGCTTGGAAGAAATTTCTAAGAGATGACAAATAGATGAAGGCTGTGATTAGGAGAAGGGGACATTTTATGCCATTTATATGTATGTACAAATATTCTGCTTATTAGAAAATATGGTGTCACTAAAGAGTGAGTGGAAACTTCAAAAAAGAAATTATTAAGATGTAGATAAGTGATGTCCTTACCCTAAATTTAGTCACCGTGCTGTCTTTTCCCAAACTTTAAGTATCTCCTGTAGAAGTTTCAATACAATCACTAAGGAGATGTGCTCCACCCAGAGAGTAGTAATCACTAGTGCTAACAAGTACTACTCATGCATTTTGAACATGGATTAATTAAGTACATTAATTAATTAGGTACTGAAGTTTTCTAGCTAAAGAAAGTGGAGGATGCATTTGGTATTTAGTGGCATGTAATTGAACTACAGAGATGGTAGTTTGGGTCAAGATTTTCTATTTCTTTGCTCCAGTTTTAATCTCATGTGTCATTTCCTATCTTTGGCAGGGCACAAGGTAGGTATAATCATTCTGATATTTAATCATTTGCTATAATTTGCATTAAATTGCTTTGATGGTAAAGGCATTTCAGATTTGTAACACTAATTAATATTTGTGCAGTGATCCACTACTTAAAATCATGTGTTCCGATTCTAAGTTTAGTATTTTTAGTTTATTTTTTTAAGTAGGCTTCACTGCCAGTGCAGAGCCCAACACAGAGCTAGAACTCACCTTTCTGAGATCAATACCTGAGCTCAGATCAAGAGTGGATGCTTAACTGAGTACCTCAGGTACCCACAAGTTTATTATTTATATTGTAACAATATTCAGAACACTTTATAGAGTCAAGTGCATATAAAAATTATGAATATGCCAGCCTATTTCAACAAACATATTTGTATATAACACCCTTTAACATTTAACATTTAAAATTAACTGTGTTCTGAAATCAATAAGCATTGAAGAACATATGGAAAATACGTTCTTCATATAAGTCAATAGAGTGTTGATAAATATATAAATTATACTAGATGCAAAAAGTATACGCTTCTTATGACTATAAAAATTACCATACCTGAGGCAAGATGGTGGCTTAGGAGGACGCTGGGCTCACCGCGCTTCCTGCTGATCACTTAGATTCCACCTATACCTGCCTAAATAACCCAGAAAACCGCCAGAGGATTAGCAGAACGGAGTCGCTGGAGCCAAACGCAGACGAGAGGCCCAGGGAAGAGGGTAGGAAGGGCTGCGAGGCGGTGCGTGCTCCACGGACTGGCGGGAGGGAGCCGGGGCGGAGGGGCGGCTCGCCGGCCAAGCAGAGCCCCCCGAGTCTGACTTGCAAAAGCAGAGGGGCCTGACGGACTGTGTTCCGACAACAAGCGCGACTTAGCTTCTGAGAGGTCATAAGTTAACAGCTCTGCTCGGAAAGCGGGAAGGCTGGAGGACAAAGGGAGGGAGAGCTGCTGAGCCCCCTGACAACAGAGCTCAGTTTGGTGGGGAACAAAGGCGCTCGCCAGCGCCATCTCCCCCGCCCATCCCCCAGCCAAAATCCCAAAGAGAACCAGTTCCTGCCAGGGAACTTGCTCGCTCCACGCAAACACCCAACTCTGTGCTTCTGCGGAGCCAAACCTCCCGCAGCGAATCTGACTCCCTCCCGCTGCCACAGGTCCCCTCCTGAAGGGGATCACCTAAGGAGAAGCGATCTAAGCCTGCCCCTCCTGCCCCCGTGCACCTTGCCTACCCACCCCAGCTAATACGCCAGATCTCCAGCATCACAAGCCTGGCAGTGTGCAAGTAGCCCAGACGGGCCACACCACCCCACAGTGAATCCCACCCCTAGGAGAGGGGAAGAGAAGGCACACACCAGTCTGACTGTGGCCCCAGCAGTAGGCTGGGGGCAGACATCAGGTCTGACTGCGGCCCCGCCCACCGACTCCATTTATACACCACAGCACAGGGGAAGTGCCCTGCAGGTCCTCACCATGACAGGGACTATCCAAATGACCAAGCAGAAGAATTCCCCTCAGAAGAATCTCCAGGAAATAACAACAGCTAATGAGCTGATCAAAAAGGATTTAAATAATATAACAGAAAGTGAATTTAGAATAATAGTCATAAAATTAATCGCTGGGCTTGAAAACAGTATACAGGACAGCAGAGAATCTCTTGCTACAGAGATCAAGGGACTAAGGAACAGTCACGAGGAGCTGAAAAACGCTTTAAACGAAATGCATAACAAAATGGAAACCACCACAGCTCGGATTGAAGAGGCAGAGGAGAGAATAGGTGAACTAGAAGATAAAGTTATGGAAAAAGAGGAAGCTGAGAAAAAGACAGATAAAAAAATCCAGGAGTATGAGGGGAAAATTAGAGAACTAAGTGATATACTAAAAAGAAATAATATACGCATAATTGGTATCCCAGAGGAGGAAGAGAGAGGGAAAGGTGCTGAAGGGGTACTTGAAGAAATAATAGCTGAGAACTTCCCTGAACTGGGGAAGGAAAAAGGCATTGAAATCCAAGAGGCACAGAGAACTCCCTTCAGACGTAACTTGAATCGATCTTCTGCACGACATATCATAGTGAAGCTGGCAAAATACAAGGATAAAGAGAAAATTCTGAAAGCAGCAAGGAGTAAACGTGCCCTCACATATAAAGGGAGACCTATAAGACTCGTGACTGATCTCTCTTTTGAAACTTGGCAGGCCAGAAAGAATTGGCACGAGATTTTCAGGGTGCTAGACAGAAAAAATATGCAGCCGAGAATCCTTTATCCAGCAAGTCTGTCATTTAGAATAGAAGGAGAGATAAAGGTCTTCCCAAACAAACAAAAACTGAAGGAATTTGTCACCACTAAACCAGCCCTACAAGAGATCCTAAGGGGGACCCTGTGAGACAAAGTCCCAGAGACATCACTACAAGCATAAAACATACAGACATCACAATGACTCTAAACCCGTATCTTTCTATAATAACACTGAATGTAAATGGATTAAATGCACCAACCAAAAGACATAGGGTATCAGAATGGATAAAAAAACAAGACCCATCTATTTGCTGTCTACAAGAGACTCATTTTAGACCTGAGGACACCTTTAGATTGAGAGTGAGGGGATGGAGAACTATTTATCATGCTACTGGAAGCCAAAAGAAAGCTGGAGTAGCCATACTTATATCAGACAAACTAGACTTTCAATTAAAGACTGTAACAAGAGATGAAGAAGGACATTATATAATAGTTACAGGGTCTATCCATCAGGAAGAGCTAACAATTATAAATGTCTATGCGCCGAGTACCGGAGCCCCCAAATATATAAAACAATTACTCACAAACATAAGCAACCTTATTGATAAGAATGTGGTAATTGCAGGGGACTTTAACACCCCACTTACAGAAATGGATAGATCATCTAGACACACGGTCAATAAAGAAACAAGGGCCCTGAATGAGACACTGGATCAGATGGACTTGACAGATACATTTAGAACTCTGCATCCCAAAGCAACAGAATACACTTTCTTCTCGAGTGCACATGGAACATTCTCCAAGATAGATCATATACTGGGTCACAAAACAGCCCTTCATAAGTTTACAAGAATTGAAATTATACCATGCATACTTTCAGACCACAATGCTATGAAGCTTGAAATCAACCACAGAAAAAAGTCTGGAAAACCTCCAAAAGCATGGAGGTTAAAGAACACCCTACTAACGAATGAGTGGGTCAATCAGGCAATTAGAGAAGAAATTAAAAAATATATGGAAACAAACGAAAATGAAAATACAACAATCCAAATGCTTTGGGACACAGCGAAGGCAATCCTGAGAGGAAAATACATTGCAATCCAGGCCTATCTCAAGAAACAAGAAAAATCCCAAATACAAAACCTAACAGCACACCTAAAGGAACTAGAAGCAGAACAGCAAAGGCAGGCTAAACCCAGCAGAAGAAGAGAAATAATAAAGATGGGAGCAGAAATAAACAATACAGAATCTAAAAAAACTGTAGAGCAGATCAACGAAACCAAGAGTTGGTTTTTTGAAAAAATAAAATTGACAAACCTCTAGCCAGGCTTCTCAAAAAGAAAAGGGAGATGACCCAAATAGATAAAATCATGAATTAAAATGGAATTATTACAACCAATCCCTCAGAGATACAAACAATTATCAGGGAATACTATGAAAAATTATATGCCAACAAATTGGACAACCTGGAAGAAATGGACAAATTCCTGAACACTCTTCCAAAACTCAATCAGGAGGAAATAGAAAGCTTGAACAGACCCATAACCAGTGAAGAAATTGAATCGGTTATCAAAAATCTCCCAACAAATAAGAGTCCAGGACCAGAGGGCTCCCAGGGGAGTTCTACCAGACGTTTAAAGCAGAGATAATACCTATCCTTCTCAAGCTATTCCAAGAAATAGAAAGGGAAGGAAAACTTCCAGACTCATTCTATGAAGCCAGTATTACTTTGATTCCTAAACCAGACAGAGACCCAGTAAAAAAAGAGAACTACAGGCCAATATCCCTGATGAATATGGATGCAAAAATTCTCAATAAGATACTAGCAAATCGAATTCAATGGCATATAAAAAGAATTATTCACCATGATCAAGTGGGATTCATTCTTGGGATGCAGGGCTGGTTCAACATTCGCAAATCAATCAACGTGATACATCACATTAACAAAAAAAAAAAGAGAAGAACCATATGATCCTGTTAATCGATGCAGAAAGGGCCTTTGACAAAATCCAGCACCCTTTCTTAATCAAAACCCTTGAGAAAGTCGGGATAGAAGGAACATACTTAAAGATCATAAAAGCCATTTATGAAAAGCCCACAGCTAACATCATCCTCAACGGGGAAAAACTGAGAGCTTTTTCCCTGAGATCAGGAACACGACAAGGATGCCCACTCTCACCGCTGCTGTTTAACATAGTGCTGGAAGTTCTAGCGTCAGCAATCAGACAACAAAAGGAAATCAAAGGCATCAAAATTGGCAAAGATGAAGTCAAGCTTTCGCTTTTTGCAGATGACATGATATTATATATTCAAAATCTGATAGACTCCACCAAAAGTCTGCTAGAACTGATACAGGAATTCAGCAAAGTTGCAGGATACAAAATCAATGTACAGAAATCAGTTGCATTCTTATACACTAACAATGAAGCAACAGAAAGACAAATAAAGAAACTGATCCCATTCACAATTGCACCAAGAAGCATAAAATACCTAGGAATAAATCTAACCAAAGAGGTAAAGGATCTGTATGCTGAAAACTATAGAAAGCTTATGAAGGAAATTGAAGAAGATTTAAAGAAATGGAAAGACATTCCCTGCTCATGGATTGGAAAAATAAATATTGTCAAAATGTCAATACTACCCAAAGCTATCTATACATTCAATGCAATCCCAATCAAAATTGCACCAGCATTCTTCTCGAAACTAGAACAAGCAATCCTAAAATTCATATGGAACCACAAAAGGCCCCGAATAGCCAAAGGAATTTTGAAGAAGAAGACCAAAGCAGGAGGCATCACAATCCCAGACTTTAGCCTCTACTACAAAGCTGTCATCATCAAGACAGCATGGTATTGGCACAAAAACAGACACATAGACCAATGGAATAGAATAGGAACCCCAGAACTAGACCCACAAACGTATGGCCAACTCATCTTTGACAAAGCAGGAAAGAACATCCAATGGAAAAAAGACAGCCTCTTTAACAAATGGTGCTGGGAGAACTGGACAGCAACATGCAGAATGTTGAAACTAGACCACTTTCTCACACCATTCACAAAAATAAACTCAAAATGGATAAAGGACCTAAATGTGAGACAGGAAACCATCAAAACCTTAAAGGAGAAAGCAGGAAAAGACCTCTCTGACCTCAGCCGTAGCAATCTCTTACTCGACACATCCCCAAAGGCAAGGGAATTAAAAGCAAAAGTGAATTACTGGGACCTTATGAAGATAAAAAGCTTCTGCACAGCAAAGGAAACAACCAACAAAACTAAAAGGCAACCAACGGAATGGGAAAAGATATTTGCAAATGACATATCGGACAAAGGGCTAGTATCCAAAATCTATAAAGAGGTCACCAAACTCCACACCCGAAAAACAAATAATCAGTGAAGAAATGGGCAGAAAACATGAATAGACACTTCTCTAAAGAAGACATCCGGATGGCCAACAGGCACATGAAAAGATGTTCAGCGTCGCTCCTTATCAGGGAAATACAAATCAAAACCACACTCAGGTATCACCTCACGCCAGTCAGAGTGGCCAAAATGAACAAATCAGGAGACTATAGATGCTGGCGAGGATATGGAGAAACGGGAACCCTCTTGCACTGTTGGTGGGAATGCAAATTGGTGCAGCCGCTCTGGAAAGCAGTGTGGAGGTTCCTCAGAAAATTAAAAATAGACCTACCCTATGACCCAGCAATAGCACTGCTAGGAATTTATCCATGGGATACAGGAGTACTGATGCATAGGGCCACTTGTACCCCAATGTTCATAGCAGCACTCTCAACAATAGCCAAATTATGGAAAGAGCCTAAATGTCCATCAACTGATGAATGGATAAAGAAATTGTGGTTTATATACACAATGGAATATTACGTGGCAATGAGAAAAAATGAAATATGGCCTTTTGTAGCAACGTGGATGGAACTGGAGAGTGTGATGCTAAGTGAAACAAGCCATACAGAGAAAGACAGATACCATATGGTTTCACTCTTATGTGGATCCTGAGAAACTTAACAGGAACTCATGGGGGAGGGGAAGGAAAAAAAAAAAAAGAGGTTAGAGTGGGAGAGAGCCAAAGCATAAGAGACTGTTAAAAACTGAGAACAAACTGAGGGTTGATGGGGGGTGGGAGGGAGGAGAGGGTGGGTGATGGGTATCGAGGAGGGCACCTTTTGGGATGAGCACTGGGTGTTGTATGGAAACCAATTTGTCAATAAATTTCATATATAAAAATAAATAAATAAATAAAAATAAAAATTACCATACCTGATAAATGTTTTAAAAGACTATCGTTGGGGGGGGGGGGTGCACAGGTGGGTCAGTCAGTTAAGCGTCCAACTCCTGACTTTGGCTCAGTTCGCGATTCGTGAGTTCAAGCCCCACACTGGGCTCTGCACTCACAGCTCAGAGCCTGCTTGGGATTCTGTTGCCCCTGCCCTTTTCCCCTCCCCCCACTTGCTCAAAATAAATACAGGTAAACTTTTAAAAAAATAAATAAAAAATAAAAGACTATTATTGGTGATGGTAATGGACAAGATGGTGCCCCAGTTTCAGGTCTCTCTGCTCACCAAGCTCGGCCGCTACTCCACCCTGTTCTTCAGAGTGGTCTATGAAGTTACGGTATCTGAAACCTTCTACAGAAGGGGGGGCAGGGGAAAGCAGCTGAGGAGAAAAAGAAGCAGGATGAATAGGAATGACTTCAGAGAACTGGCAGAAGCCCAAGACCACAGCATAGTAAAGTGAGCCTGACTTTCTCTAGAACTGTGTGGAGGAATACAGCTTCCTGTGTTGTGTGAAAAAAAATTTAAAAATTTAAAAACAATAAAAAGTCTATTATTATTGATATAATTTTGTATTTTGAGTCTTAAGAGCTATGAAATATCGTGATAACTGCTATCAGTTTATACATATATTATATATATATATATATATATATATATATATATATAATTTTTAAATGGTCTTAATAGAAAAAGAAGTATATTTGTTTCTTAGTTCATAAACTAATATATCCCCAAAAGGGGACGCAAAGATGAATTTTCCAAATTGAATTGTATTTTTACTCAATGAAAAAACTTTCTCTTTAAAGGCATTTTTACTGCATACAATAAGAAATCATTTATAGTGTAAGACTTTCCTCACATCCAAATCATAACCACCATGTTATGCATCTGTTTCATAAATTTCAATGTGTTTTGGATTTCCTTAGATGGAGCATATTCATTTAAAAATGTTGTTTGTCAGAAAACTTTTGAAGGTTTCATGAATATGTGTGTTTATTACCTTGATTATGGTGACAGCATCATGGGTAGATACATATGCCCAAACCTATCAAACTGTATACCTTAAATAGGTGTAATTTTTATATATAAATTATACCTCAATAAAGCTATAAAAATAAAATAAAATTAAAATAAAATAAAATAAAATAAAATAAAATAAAATAAAATAAAATAAAATAAAATAAAATTTTATCATTCAGTTCAATTCAACAACCCTGCTGAGGGACTACTAGGAAGAAACAAGCAGGGAGGGCCTGTGTCGGAGAAACTGATTTAAAGTCTTTTTTCTCCAAAGTCTATGCCTCAGATACATTGTCTATTGGATGTACATTTTTTCCCTGTGCATGTGACAGCTTTTATCTTTCTTTTGTCTCATATTTTGTTGCTGTTGTTGTTGAAAACTGGACATTTTAGGTAATATACTTTGGTATCAGGTTCCTCTACCTCTTCCTCCCAAAGCTTGTTGTTGTGGTATTTGGGTTTTGTTTGTTTTGGTTTTTCTGATCATTCTTGTTTTTATTTGTACTGCTTATTTGTTTAGCACTTTCCTGGAATAATTCTGTGGATTCTGTTCTCTGTAGTATATAACCATCAAGTTCTCTGCTATTCTACCCCTTGTTTGTTTTAGTTCTTGTTTTATTTTTAAAACTTACTTTAGGGAATCCATACTTTAGTCAATATAATTTGTTACCCAGTTAATGGTCAGATTTCCTTAAATGCCTTGTGTGCATGTTGTCCACTCTTTGCAAGGGACACTAGTTTGCAGTCTTTGTACCTCTTGCTTGCTCAGGACCTCTAAGATCAGCCAGAAGTTAGTGACTAGTGCCTTCCCCTTTCCCAGGTATTTCATGGGCATACATACAGCTTTGAGGATGCATGAGGCCTTCTGTAAATACAGAGCCTGAATATGGTAGAGTTTTTCAAATATCCCTATAGTAGTTTATTTTTTCTGCAATTCCTTTTAAATTCATGAACTGGCTTTGGTTTGCACCAAGTGAGATCAATGTTTTGTTTTGTTTTGTTTTTTACTCCAGCCAAATGTCAACCTATCATTGATAGCAGAGCATCAACACTGAGGGATATTTCCTTGACATCAAGAGCCGGTGCCTGTCTCCATGGTGGGGTGTGTGCATGTGTATGTAAGGGGTGGAGTAGTAATCTAAGAGCTGGGTGTGATGAAGGGTGGACCAACCCTTAGAGACAGGATGAGGGTAGACAGTAGAACCTCAGAGAGGCCAGGTGCTGGAAAAGAGTCCTTGGAGGACAAATTGAGCTCAGCTCCCAGGAACAGCAGGTGTTTGGGGCTCAGGTGGTGGTAATGGGCTGCCTTGCCTGTTGTGGTAGACTTTCAGGAGGGGCTGCAGTAGCCGTGGACATGTTCTCATTTGGGTTAAGGTATATCCAGGTATAGCAGAGGTGGCAGGGAAGCCCAGAAAGGTAGATGAGAAAGCAAAGTCCAGCTACAGGACCTTCAAGAGGAGCAGTACTGAGAGACTCTTCCAGAGCACCTGGGCATATCTGTTCCATTGACAGCCTGTTCCATTGCAAATGTGCATACACTGAGGCCAGTGCACTGGAAGCTAACCAGGTTCAGCCTTCTGCTGACATTAATCTTTGGAATTGTGCAGTTTGCTATCATGACCAGGGTAGCTGCTCTTGCAATAAAGAGAAACACTCCTCTGGCCAGTGGTTATCAGGTGCTGGGAAAATTCACACGGTTCAGGTTAGCATTCAGCATATCGCCCACAGCTGACATGAAGCAAGCCAATAATGATATGCAGGGCTCCCAAGGTGGTTGGCTGTTCCCAGAAGATCTCCTTTTGCTGGGGTGGGCATTCTTCAGGGTCTGTCAGGCCATGACAAAGGCTCTCCTGAGCTCTGCCATGGCACCCCTGGGGTTTCAGGGAAAGGGATCATCACTGGCTATTACTCCTGGTTTGTCGCACTGATGAGCTAGTTTCTGGGGGCAGGTGGGCTGTGGGCTAGGCTGTTTCAAGCTTGCTGGATATTGGAGCTGGGTCTTGGCCAGGTCACAGCCTGGAGATGTTGCCAGGAGTTTACTATTTTTCAGTAATATATTTGGAGTAGGCTACTCCTATTGCAGCTGAACTAAGTCAAATCAAATATTTGTGATTAGATATTTCCCAGGGAAATGAAAGTTTGGAAAAATATTGGCTATGCTCTGTGGATAGGGCTTTTCACAGACCTGTAAATACCATTGGACCTCTCTGTCATCTGCACTGAAGCTAGCCTTTGGGTACTGTGTCCATGGGCTGGGGTGGGAGGGAGGATGGGAATCATCCCATTTTGAAACATCACACCCCACTGTCTTACTGAGGTTCCGTAGCTTCTCTTGGATCGAGTCTTCAGTTAATTCTGTAGCATTGACTAGTTGCCAGAATTTGACATTGTTGATTCCCATTCCCCCTGCCCTGCCTCAGCCCATTTTCGCTGCTTTATTGGGATAATGAATTCACTGAAGTCCACGGTCTTCGATTCTAGAATTCAATGTCAACACATCTCTTTTGAACTCTCTAAAGTCAGTACCTCTTATCCTAATAATAATCATCTTAGATAGTTTTTCTTTTTCTTTCTGGACTTCAATCTATTTGGCACCTATGGAAATGCTTTGCTATTTCTGCTCCTAGTTCTGGATAAGTACTCATCTCAATTTCCGCATACTTTCATCTTTAGTCCTTTTCCTTAGTTCCTTATACATAGGTGCTCTACTTTTCTTTGATTTCACTAAGAAGTCTTTCTTCCTTTTGCCTTCCAGATTCAATCTTATGTTGACTTACTACATTTTTTCTATTCAATGATTAATACCTCTCACTGATTACTACCATATTAACAATAACCTGTTAATATGGCAACTCTGTTTTTAACCTCTTAAGGTTTTATAATCTTTTCTTTTCTATTGATAATACTACTTTGCCTGTTCAATTCTATTAAGATGCTCATGACCATGTAGATTATTCCTTTCTTTTTGTCAGACTGAAAGTATCAGACCCATACAAAGTTAACTATTAGGACTATAAAAGTTGGTTATATTAGGATTGTTTCCACCAACCTTTTAACATTATGAGTCTGGCATTTCTGGAAGCACCTTTCTGTCCATATCAGTAAATGTACCAATGGAAGTTAACCATCAGCAGTTCTGGTTCAAACATTGTAATATGTGAAGGGGGGACTGTTTTCAATTTGAGAGAGAGAGAGAGAGAGAGAGAGAGAGAGAGAGAGCATGAGAAAGGGAGCATGAGCAAGGGAGAGAGGGACAGAGGGAGAGAGAATCCCAAGCAGGCTCCAATTCAGCAAGAAGCCTGATGCAGAGCTCGATCCCATGACCCTGGGATCATGACCTGAGCCAAAACAAAAAATCAGAACCTCAAGTGACTGAGCCACCCAGGCACCCTAAATGGTTTTAAAAGCAACAGTAACATTGATCCACTTTGCAAAATCACAGCATGATTCAAAATTTAAGTATTGCCACTTATTTGCATTCTTTATTCTCACCTGCCTTTTTCTTTGTATGAATAAATCTTCAGAACAGATGGTGGAAGATTATCAGTAAAAGGCGTTGTTAGCCTCAGTGTGAATCCACTATGCTCAGTCAAAAATGCATTGCTTAGCCACCTGCTCATTTATCACATTCAAAACAAATCTTTTCTGTTTTAGGCACATTCTGGTTGAACAGCTGAATTCTTTTTTCTTATGGATTAAACAGGGAAGATATTCACTTTTCTGAGTAGCTGTCTTTATAATACACTATGTAGCCATACATTGTATAATATGTAGGTATAATTTATAAAATTGCACACTATTAATTTAATGACTTTCATTTTAACGAATCATGTTATTCATATTGCTCATGTTTGTTTGAAGATTCTTGATTTTTGAAAGGTAAAATCAGAAATTAAATTGTAACTAATATGTAGCAAAAACTGGGCCAAAGGCAGCTAAAGTAGATTCAGTTACTATGAGACATAACATGTTAAATGAAATTTATTAACTATGTAACAGTATGCATTATGGACTGAATGTTTGTAGTCCCCTCCAAATTCTTGTGTTGGAGTTCTAACTCCCAATGTGATCATATCTAAAGATAGGGCCTTTGAAAGCTACTTAGAGCTAGATTAGGTCATGAGGGGAGCCCTCATGATGGGATTAATGGAATTATAAGAGGAAGAGGAAAAGAGAGCTATGCCCACACCAAATAAAGGGCCATGTGAGAACATAGTGAGAAAGTGTAAACTAGTAACAGAGGTCTTACTAGGAAATGAATCCATAATCACTTTGATCTCAAAATTCCCAGCATCCAGGACAATGAAAAGGAAATTTTTTTTTTATGACAGCCTAGAACAGTATGCTTATTTACAAATGCCACTATCCTAATGTTGTAAAAATACAGCAAATTGAGTAAAACCCATTATTGCAAAAAGATCATCCTTGATAAATATTAAGCAAAAAGTGACCTTTGAAAACCTCTTTTCTAAACCTTTCATTAAATAAGTGGGAAAACAAGGATAACCTGAAATATAGTGGATTCGTCTCATTTTTTTTTAATGGAAAACACATTGATAAAATAATAAAAACATTTTTCACACTTTTATAATAATATGAACTCTACTTGTTATAGAAACACATTTTCAGACTTATTATTTTCTTAATGTTCAATGGTTAAGAGTTACACATTGTACAGAGAGCTGTATTTATCTATATATACAAATTAGTAGACATGCTGTAAGACACACTTAATGACATAGACTATTCTAGACAGAATGACAAATGCAGAATAGTTATGCTATGATAAAAATTATATAAAGTTACATAAAATTATCAAAGTTACTGAATGCATAGTGAACTGTAATGGAACTAGCAAAACGTTGAAGAACTTTCACCAAGCCGGCATCTCATCAGAGATTAATGTTTGAAGTAGTTAAATATAGGAATTAAATGTAAGAAGGCTCTATACTGTAGAACAGAGATATTCTTTGGAAAGCTGATTAAAACTGTATCTTTCAGTTCCATTGGTTGAGAAAATAGTTAGTGACATTTTTGGAAATGGAATCTCATTATCTCTTACATAAAGTAAACCTCCAGCAGCTAGAAAAGGAATCTACTTCTTCCCTACCTGATTTCCAACCCCAACATACGAATGATGTAATTACTTTTTTTGTAGTGAAAGTGGAATTTAAAAAAGGAATGTCAAATGTATTATTGTGGTTTGTTACTGCTCTTATTTTAAATGTTTATGTATTTGGAGAGAGAGAGAGAGCACATGTGCAAGCAGGGGAGGGGCAGAGGGAATCCCAAGCAGGCTCCACACTCAGTATGGAGCCTGACAGGAGGCTTGATCCCATGACTGTGAGATCATAACCTGAGTTAAAATCAAGAGTTGGACACTCTTGACTTATATATATTTATATATATGTATTATATATATATATATGTGTATATATATATATATATATATATATATATATATATATATATATATATATATATTTAATTGCATTACCTCCAGAACTCTTTGGTGAGGCTATGCATGGAAAGTTTCTGGTAGCTTTGAACTATTTTGGAGAGTCTTGGCATATACCCAGTCATGTTCAAGGATGTTCAAGGGCTTCACATTTCTGGTCATATTTACACATATAACTTTTAGACAAAAAAGAGGAATTATGATCACCTGCTTTATAGTTACAAAGAGAAGCACATATATTCTGGTGCTGTTTACAAAGCATATATTCTAAATTGTGCAAGCCTCTGTATCTTCAGCTTTAAGGGGTGCCTGGGTGGCTCAGTCAGTTTAGCATCCAACTCTATGTTTCGGCTCAGGTCATGATCTCCCAGTTTTTGGATTTGAGCCCCAGGTCCAGCTCTGTGCTAACAGTGCGGAGCCTGCTTGGGATTCTTTCTCTCCCTCTCTCTCTCTCTACCCTCCTTTGCTCATGCTTTCCCTCTTTCTCTCAAAATAAATAAATAAAAACTTTAAAGAAAATAAATAAAACAAGGATAATACTATTTATTTCTCATGGAATTTTGTGAGAATTAAATAAATAAGATGCTAAGTATTCAGTTGGGGTGCCTGGGTAGTTCAGTGGGTTGAGCATCAGACTCTTGATCTCAGTTCAGGTCATAATCCCATGGTCATGGGATGAAGCCCCACATGGGGCTCTTCGCTGAGTATGGAGCCTGCTTAAGATTCTCTCTCACTTGCCTTCTGCCCCTCTCCCCAACTTGTGCTCTCTCTCTAAAAATAAATAAAAACAACAATAATAATAAGTACTCAGTAAACAGGGCTTTAGTTTTAAATGTGAAGACAGTTAGTGGTGAGTATTGAAAAATATATAGTTTACTTTTATAACTGTAACAGACTGTCAATATATAATTCTAAAAAAGAAGTGGCATCATAAAAACAGTGATTAGAAATACACCCATATTTTATTTTATTTATTTTGTAAATTTATTTATTTTGAGAGAGAGAAGGAGAGTGTGAGCAGGTGAGGGGCAGTGAGAGAGGGAGAGAGAGAATCCCAAGTCATCATGCAACCTCATGAGGGGATCGAATTCATGAACCATGAGATCATGGCTTGAGCCAGGATCAAGAGGCAGAGGCTTAATCAACTGAGCCACCCAGGTGCCCATAAATACACCTATACTTTAAAAGTACTTGGTAGTGTAACTCCACAAGGAAACTGCAATCATACATACGACAAAATGTTAGATGCTAAGAATCCAAGATGATTATAGCAAAAGAGCTATGTTATTCATAGCCATTAATCATAGTTTTGTGAAAGTTAACTATGAGGAAACACATTTATTTGAGATGTTTTCCAGCAATTCATTTATGACATGTAAAATTTAAAAATAGATCTGTTATAATGATGGCACTGTTGTGGAATAGCCTTGAATACTTGGGAATTGAGAGATAAAATTGGTTCTGGTAGATTAAAAGGAGGGAGAAAGGCTCTTCTGTGAGTCAAAGAAAGGTATAACTAGGTAGGCAAAGCTGAAAAAAAATTCATGGATAATTGAAGCAGAATGGCCATAATTTGGTGACTGAATATGTAGAATGAGACAAGAATATTTCAAAAGTTCCAAAATAAGAAGGATAGAAAACAAGATACTTTTAGTTGAGCTATTGGTGCTTATCCAAATGAATAAATGTGTGTCAGTGAGTAAGAAGAGGAAAAGGATAACTAGGTATCTAGCACTGTCTACCACCTAATCTCCCAGTAATGTAATCTTCCTTCTCAGATGACCTGAGAGTCTTACAATATGCAGCATGTGTATACATCTCATGCATATCAATAGTGTAAAAAGAAAAAGGGAGATTATTTCTTCTCAAGCCACATAATCTATTGCTAGTTCATCCTAATTAATAAAAACATTGTGAAATTTTAAACAGCTTCAATAGAAAATAAAGATACAAAATACTAATCGATCATAATTAAAGCAAAGAAATAGCTTGATATAATTGCAGAGAAGAGACAGAACATATTGAATTTGATTAGATAATGTGTTAAGTGCTTTCATATATATATCATCTCACAATAACTCTAAAATCTTGACGTCATTATCTCTATTATATAGAAAATAAATTAGAAATCAGAAAATAAGTTTTCCAAGCTAAAATGGTAGTAAGTGGCAGAACTAGAAATACAATCTACATCTGAGTATGTAAATTCAACTCTTTCATAATGCCTTCATGAAGATCTGAGAACCAAGCACAGGACAACAAATACTGGTGAACATCTTTCTGTGCTCTGGAGGTTATAGATAGGATAAGTGACATACTCTTCATTTGTTTTTTCTGGTTTTGTATTCACAAACTAGTGAAATTCTGACCTAGATGTGTTAGCTCTTTAAACTATACAGTTAAGGATTCTTATTATCTTAAGTGTAATTTTTCAGAATAACAGTTCATTTTATTTAAGGAAGGAGTGATTATGAAAGTTGTTTTGATAGACCTTTTGAAGTGAATTTAGCCTTCATGTAAAGTCTAAGTCTTGACAGGCATAGAGACGCAGATTGTCTATTCTGTAGATAATGAAATTTAGAAATGACATTACACTAATCAAAATAGAACTACATTAAAGCTATAGTCATCATCTATGGTGATTATAAAGTGTGATAAATGACAGTCAAGCAAATTATGTACCTTGAAATTGGCACACAGTAACAATGAGATCAATTACCTCATCATAGAGTTCAAAATGATACCAAATATTGTGCTAAGGGCCTAATCCAAAGGTTATTATTTAAAAGAGATAAAATTACCACATTCTTGTAATATTAATGGATGCACATCATAATGAAATTACATCATTTTCAAAACCACAAAACCATTTGAACATCCTAGAAAACTTCTTGCAGAAATGATCAGAGTGACTTGTAATTGGCTGGATTTCAGTAAGCTTCCTAAATGGTTGGCTCCAGATATGCTTCAATGATAATATAATTTTGTAAAAACAAAACAAAACAAAACTGCTTATAGCACCAATTTGCTTTCATATTTTCCACCAACTAATAACCTATAATCATTGGCTCATTTTCTCATGTATATTTTTGCTTATGCTTGAATATCAGTATGAAAACATACAAAGAAAACAGATTTTTTTCCTGTTCATTTTACCAAGGAAGCATAGACATTTTCAGCATAGTGCTGACAAAACACACTGAACATACTAAAGTGAAGAGGAGAGCAAGGGGCCTAGATAATGTAGAATTAAATGCTAAGAGAATAGGTTGCACTTGGGTGGCTCAGGTGGTTAGCCATCTGATTCTTGATTTTGGCTCATGTCATGATTTCATGGTTCCTGGGTTCGAGTCCTGCATCAGGCCTGTGTTGACAGCTGGAAGCCTGCTTGTGATTCTCTTTCCTTCTCTCTCTGCCCCTTCCTCTCTCTGTGTTGTCTCTCTCAAAATAAATAAACTTAAAAACAATGAGAAGAGAGTATCAAAGTACATCTTCTCCTCCTCCTCCTCTCTTCTTCCTTTTCCCCTTCTTCCTCCTCCTTTTTTCCTCTTTTTTTCTCCCTCTCCTCTCTCTTCTCCTGTCCCACTTCTCCTCCTCCTCCTTCCTTCTTCATATTTATAATTAATATAATGTTAAGTTTCACCTTAGATGTTGAAGAGATGTGAGTTAGTATTAAAATAGTTAAAATTGATTTTCTGATGTATTACAAAGCCTTATTTTCCTTACTTTGTAATGAGTATCTGTTGCCAAAGTACAGAGAAACACATAATGTTATAATCTACTTCACCATAATTCTTTCAGAGTAAAAATAAATTCTTCAGAGTAATTCTTGGACATTGAATCATTTAAGAATAGCTCGATTTTAATGTGTTGGTCTTCCATAAACATATTTAATCCCCTTGCAGTGGGAAAAATTAATTGAAGAATATAATTTGGATAAGCAATGTCTCCAAGGATGGGAGATTCTCAACTGAAAGATTTTGGTTTTTGTGAACAATGAGATAAAAGGGCACTTGAGTAATTGGGAGACAGTCTTATATGTCGAACTTAATGTAGAAGGCAATATTTTTCCTGGATAAAAGCTAACCTAATTTTTTTTACACTTTCTAAACATTCTTTAAAAACCTCACTGAGCCATCTCTATCTCTTCGGCTCAGTGTCCAGAAATACAAGTAGAATATTACTTTTTCTTTAAAAAAATACAATGCATTCCTTAAATGAGTTCATAAAATAGAATAAAATACAAATGTCAACAAGTTCAATGACCTGTGTTCTGCTTATAATATCCATAGTTTTCGCGTAGCATCTGCTCTACTTTCCAATGAAAGAGAGCTGATTACCAGCCTGTCTCACATGACAACCTTTTAAATATTTAAAGACAGTGGTCATGCTTTCCCAAAGCTTCTCTTTCTGAAAAATACATAAATTCTTCTAAAATTTGAAAATTTTGTTTAAAGGGGTATGTTTGATATATTTTAAATTCAGAAATTAACCTTAATACAGGTTTTAGAAAATTATCAAAATATTATAGCTTTTTAAGGTTTTCAAATTTTTATAATATGGTTTCTTTTTTAAATAGTTCAAGGGCATCTAGGTGGCTCAGTCGGTTGAATTTACAACTTCAGCTCAGGTCATGATCTCGTGGTTTGTGGATATGAGCCTCATATAGGGCTCTATGCTGACAGCTCAGAGCCTGGAGCCTGTTTGGGATTCTGGGTCTCCCTCTCTCTCTCTGCTCCTCCCCAACTCATGTTCTGTTTGCCTCTTTGTAAAAAATAAATAAACATTAAAAAATTAATAGTCCAAAAGAAGTCCCATTTTTATTTTACAGAATTTAGTATAAATCTTTCCATATACCATAGATAGTAAGAATTTTATATTTTATCTAAAAGGTTTTATCATTTTGTTTGCTTGAACATATGAATCCAGATGTGCTGTGAAATAATTTTTATTTTTATGGACTGTTTTATTAAGATTCAGGCTCTTATACCAGAGATTTGTAAATATTAAACTTATTTTGTTATTATGTTTGATGTTATTTGTTGACTTAAGATTTTAAGGATTCTGAAAGCATTGATAAGCTTCCAAATATGAAGTAGTTCCAGAGGACTAGATCAGTTTAAATACATTTTAAACTTTAAGGTTTTTAAGGCACCCTTGAAGTAGACTAATAAATATGCCAGTTAAATTCTCTTCATCTGTTCTGGAAATATAAGACAAATCTCAGGTGAACAGCATCCCTATAGGTGTCAAATTCATAATATTGCTGAAGCAGTTCTTGCCTCACTCCCAGCAATTCTATTTCTGTAGGTTTACTCCCTTAGCAACGCAGCATAATAATTAAGTTAGAAATGACAGAACAAGGCTCTTGAGTAGTAGTGCCAGATAGTTGGGTTTGGAAAAAGTTGTATATGGCACTCAGATTTAGGAGAGCAGAACTGAAATAGAGTAAGAATCACCTTCCTCTTTTTTATAACAGAAGATTTTACCACATCTGCTCCTCTCAGACAGTAATAATAGAAGATGGAAAGGAGTGGTGATCATATTAAAGGTAATTGGAAGTTAAATGTAACAATATTAAGATTGTAGTACCCTATTTTCTCTGGTTTTCATATATTTCTTAGATCATCATAAGCCCCCACTGTCCATCCTACTACAGTCTGTCATTCAGGCAGATCCCTGCCATTTCCTAAATTCTAGCTTTCCACTATACTACAATACTAAGTGATTTTTAATTCTTTGTACCTTTTTATTTACCTTCAATACACATCCTTACTCCATTCTCTGCTTATTTAAGTCTTCCAGATCTAGTAATTGGCCTTTTTTTTTTTTTTTTTTTTTTTTCTGAGTCTTCCCCTTGAAGTTAATGGCTCCCTAACTTGGTAGACAGGAAAACAAGGGCATGTGTGCAAATATGAGGCACTGTGTCCTTCTCCTTGGTGTCCCAAAAGCTCTCTGCTGCACCCAGCTAACTCTTGGTTGATGGGAAGTGTGGGATGAGAAGGAGAAAACCTCTAAGAATCCTAAAGAATCTAAGAATCCTAAATCACCCAATAATCGTTGTTTTGAAATTGGGACTCTTTAAATCCTGAAGGAAATTAATAACTGAATTGGAAGGTTTTAATTCCCTTAAACCTCTCCCTTTAGTGGGATAGAGATGCAATAAAAAGATTGTGGGGGCGCCTGGGTGGCGCAGTTGGTTAAGCGTCCGACTTCAGCCAGGTCACGATCTCGCGGTCCGTGAGTTCGAGCCCCACGTCAGGCTCTGGGCTGATGGCTCGGAGCCTGGAGCCTGTTTCCGATTCTGTGTCTCCCTCTCTCTCTGCCCCTCCCCCGTTCATGCTCTGTCTCTCTCTGTCCCAAAAATAAATAAATGTTGAAAAAAAAAAAAAAAAAGACTGTGTTATAGAGAATAAATTATATTTAAAATTACTTCTCCTGTTGTATCTGACTCCAAAGTGAAAGTCTGAGAATCTATTATATGCCTACCTGGAATATTTATTTTCCACATTCACATTTATATTCTATCAGTAATGATTTTGTAGATTTTCTAAAGTAACTGCAAAAATGTTATATTTTATAAAAGTTTATAAAATAAATAAGGATTCATGAAAATAGATTCAAGTAAGAAGTATTTGAAAGAATAATCTTGATAGATTTATAGAAAAATGACAAGAACATTCTTGTTCAAATCTAAGAAATGGTAATGATTTCCTCTGTGATGTCTTTATCTATCTACCTACCTATATACCTCTCTAATCTTCAGCAGCATGTATTCAAAGTAGAGTAAAAGGTAGCTGAAAATGGGGTTATTATCATATGTTTATGAGAAAGTGACATTTTATTTAGCAGTTACCCTATTTTCACAACTCTATTGTGGCTTTAACTACAGGCAATATGGATTTCCAAGTTAAAGTTGTTAAACCACCTTTTAGATAGTGGCAAAAAACATATATTGAGGGCATGTTATGAACATAACACTGTACTAAGCCTTGATGATGCAAAGATTAATATGCTATAGCCCCTTTCTCAATCATCTGAGTCTTGTGTGGATGACAGCATACAATTAACTTAAACTTACCAGAGAATTATCCTATAGTCATAACATCATATACTATATAATTATATAGTATATATATACTATATAGTATACTATATATACTAATTTACACACACATTTATATATATACACACATTATATATAATGTATAGATATACTAATTTACACACACACTTATATATATAAATTTATATATATTTATATGATAAATATATAATATATATTTACATATTTATATGATAAATATATATAAAGGTGTGTGTGTAAATTAGTATATCTATACATTATATATAGCTATATGTGTACATATATATATTCACATGATTTGTAGTATGAAAAAAAATTGATCTAAAATATATTTATGAAAAAGAAGTTGAAATCAAGGTTCTAACCAAACTACAGAATACAAAGTATATAAGGAAAATTTTCAAAATTAGAACCATAGACCTGGTATTGCCGATAAAATTATTTGGACAGAAAAAAAGTGTTTAACATTTTATTTATAAATAATTAAAAATAAATTTGTTAAGACATAAATCTACAATTGCTCAAAAGCAACATGCTTTGTGTGTGCGTGTGATTATGTGTGATTTATGCTATGTTCATCGCTTGTTGATAATATTGCTTTAGAATTTGGAGGGAACTCAAATTCTAAATAAGTCCAATAAGTAGTTGTGCCTCCACTAAGTGATTAATCTGGTAATAAGTACTAGACTGACAAAGACTAGGAATTCTTTTCATAAGACAACTATAATGCACTTTACATATTGGAATACACATACTGTTAACTGGTAGCATGTAGACACACATATATATTAGTCGTATTATATCAGTAACATTGCTTTTATGCTAAAGTTTAATTTGAAGATCAAATGCATATTTGTGAAGAAAGAGAATCCTCTTGTGCAAATATGCACAAATATATATGTCTAAAGCAGCCTTAAAAAGCTAATCTACCCCCCCCCCCTGTATTTCTATGAGGCATGCTTCTCTCAAAAGCATTCTAGATGCAAGTGTGAGTTAACCTTTATAAATATTTCTTAATGATTCAAAAGCTTAATGTCTTTTCTTTTCCCCCAATCACACACACATAGTTGAGCCTATATCACTTGTTTTTCTTCTTAGACAAAGCTTAAAAAGAAAGGCTACGATTTTCTATATTATAGCATTTGTTTTTTATACAAATATTGTAAGTGTGATACTTGCATCATTTAGCATAATGCTAGTCACAAACCAGCAAAAACTTGGTATTGAGGTTTTACTGTGTAGTACAATGACTATGATTTTATTCACTGAATATGACTACATTCACATATTCCTAAGATATTGAATTCAGACTTGATGAGAGTTATGTCAGCAAATTGATAGGAGTTTTCTAACATCTTATCCCCAGAGAACAGCAATTTTGACAATCACCCACAGATAAAAGTGCTTTTGTGGAAGTCTAGGAGTCCAGCAGAAATAACGCAACACATTCTTAGAGCAAATAGCCAAGAACAAACAAACAAAACTCAATAAAAAAAAACCCCACAAACTAACATGGGGAAAAATAAACCCTGAGATTGCTGCATGGAAGAAAAGAGGGGCAGTTTCACTTTACCTGTGTTGCCCCTCCCTTTAGGCAGCACACCTCAGTTCCAAGAGAGACCTTCATGGCCCACAGTTTCTCCCATGGGGGAAAGTGAGAGCATGAGAGTGAACACACAGTTGGTCCAGCTATGTGGGATGCTGCCAGAGACACCCACTTCTTTCTTGCACCATCTGGGAAACTCCAGTGTGCTGCACAAATACTGGCAGGGAGGGGTGGGAAAACAGCAGCCAGTGCATTCAGAGGGCAGCAAAGGGAGAGGGATCCTACTAGCCACTAGGTAAATTCCATCAGGAGGCCTGCCTATAATGACACTAGGCACACCTAACTTGTGCATCACCCCCCCAACAGGCCCAAGGGCACCCCCAACATTCTGTGTACCCACACAATGAGAAATAATGAGAAAGAGAAAGGAGAGAGAGAGAGAGAGAGAGGAAGAAAGAGAGGAAGAATAGAGAAAGAGGAAGGAAGGAAGAAAGAAGGAAGGAAGAGGAAAATTCTATTTGTTTTGGAAGATCTATTTTCCCTAACCTAACTTAAACATCATGGGAAAAGATATCCTTTTGTATTTCATATTTATATTTCCAGTGCTTAGCTCAGAGCCTAAAATAGAGTAGGCACAAAAATATGTTTTGCAAACATATTAATGAATAATTTTGTAAATGTTCTTTATTTGTTAAATTAACATATCTCACATACAATTAGAGAAAACTATAGCCTTTTAAAAATAACTTTTTTAATAGAGTATTATGCTAAGAGAAATAAGTAAGTCAGAGAAAGACAAATACCGTATGATTTCACTCATATGTGGAATTTAAGAAGCAAAAGAAAGGGGCAAAGGGAAAAAGAGACAGAGAGGAAAACCAAGAAACAGACTCTTAACCATGGAGAACAACTGATGGTTACCAGACGGAAGAGGGGTGGGGGACCAGTTAAATAGGTGGTGGGGATTAAGGAGGGGACTTGTGATGAGTACTGGGTGTTGCCTGGAAGTGTTGGATCACTCTATTTTACATCTGAAACTATTATTATACCGTATGTTAACTAACTGGAATTTAAATAAAAACTTAAAAAATAACTGATTTGGTGTTTGGGTTTCCCCCCTCCCCCTCCATTTTTGGAGATTTTAAGGAACAGACATGTTATGCATTGTTGCCTGGAAACAAGAAGGTATCTTCTCTTTTATTCCTATGAGCCAGATATTTAAGCCATAAAACCCACACTCTGTACCTTCTGATGAAAGCATTGAATTATGTATAATTACTGACAATACATACTTTTGTGTAAGATATGTGCTTTCAATTGGGAATAGGCATCACAACAAATTACACATTACCATGGAGATTGAAGGAATAATACTTGAAATTTAAACCAGTATTATAAATAATCACTAAACTTTAAAAATACTAGATGACATAAATCTATTTAATATTAAGATAGCTCACATGAAAGAATAAAAATCTCACATGAAATTATAAAGTATAAAAATCTCACATGAAAGAATAGCTTAATGACAACCATATCAGTTCAAAGCAGTACAAAGCTGCCCCAACAAGCAAGTTAAACTAATTTGCAAATGTCAAGCATGTCCCTTTAAATTGGTTCATTAACTCACTTTTGGAGAGGAGTGTCAAGAACTAGGAGTTACTGGCATTCCTCATTAGCAGATCTCCTGGACAGGGTAAATAGGTTTGGACGGAATTAGATTGATTAGTCTGCCTTAGAATTCAGTGCAGCATACCAAACTCCCACTGTTTTTCCTCTGGTGGATAAGAGTGAAACATTTCCAGCAATCTAGGTTTCTAATGAGAACCAAAATGTGTCTTAGTCAACCAGCAAACTGATGTTCACTAGCTGAGACACATATGTATTTTGGTGTGGCTTCCACTCCTGACTCTAGCAACCATAGAAATATTTTGTTGAAAAATGAAAGAAAGAAGCAGTTAGTATAATAAATTCAATAGAAAAAAATTAGTACAACGAAGATAGAAATTTAGTACAACGAAGAAAAAAAATAGTACAACGAAGGAAATACTGAAGTCATAAAATATTAGGTTGCTGAATGTTGGCTCACTAAGAACACAGTATTTTAAGAAGTGAGTGTTTGTAGAATGACATTTAATCTCCTGGATTCTTCACTAGAATATATTTACATTTTCACTTGCTATTGTACCTAAAGCCTTGATTTTTCTTTGAAAGAGTTGAGACAAGATTCGTTTGGAATCCAAGTTAGAGGTAGCCATCCATTATTTTGAGAGGAACTCATTAATCCCAAGGACAAGGTCAGATTAGTGAAAGTGATGCATGTGATATGCTTTTAGGCATGTGGTATGTCTTCAGGATACATTTGAGTAATATGCATTTAAGATAGATTACCATGTAGAATTGTATCAATTAATGGTAATAAGCGAATAAATCATAATTCTTAACTTTGGCTGAGATATTTACCAGCTAGGATGACCATGGAAATGGACATAATGATGCTATTGTGATATGGCTATTTTAAAAATTAATGAGGCTAAGGTATATAAAGCGTATATTAAAGCACATATGACATGAGTCATTCAATGTTGTAACTTTACATCATCACCGTCATCATCATCATAACCACCATCACCATCATCTCTATTATTCTATAACAAACTTGCCCTCAATAACACAAAAATTTGAAATAATTCATTATAAAAATGTCTTAAATTTATATAAGGTATCTTACTTTTTAGGAAATATGCCACAGTGAGAAAAAAGTGAATTTTGGAATTGGACAAATTGATTTTCATATTTATTGTTTTTAGACCGATACTTAATCCACTACATCTTCATCACTGTATATATGATATGTTAAATATATGTGCAACTCACAAGGTTCCCTGTGCCCAGTGTTAGTACCAACTGAGCACATAATGAGCATTATATTTATTTATTTTTTTTAATTTAATTTTTTAATTCATTTTTGAGGGACAGAGAGAGACGGAGTGCTAGCAGGGGAGAGGCAGAGAGAGAAGGAGACACAGAAACCAAAGCAGACTCCAGGCTCTGAGCTGTCAGCACAGAGCCCGACAGAGGGCTAGAAACCACGAACCGTGAGATCATGACCTGAGGTGAAGTCGGAGGCTCAACCAACTGAGCCACCCAGACGCCCTGAGTATTATATTTAATCATACCCAATTTTTTTTATCTTATAATAATTGATTCTCATTCTACAAAAGGAAACTCTGACACTAGATGAAGGGACAATTTGTGAGTTAATATTGGAGCCAACCAGATTCCTGAGTCTGAGCACAAAACTTTGCCTTCTGTTATTGTATATAAACTTATATGAAATGGCATGTATTTGAACCCATGCTCAAGCCCACATCTGTTTCTATGGAAAAATATTCTCAGTAATCTTAACTTCTTTTCTTTCTTAATCATTTATGGATTTATCTGACTCTGCATTCTGGGGTAGTAGTCTAGGGCCTTTTTGTAAACACTTTCTTGGTTTTATAAATGTTTCTGTAGTGCAAAATCGTCAACTTGTAGCTCTGCATCCATCACAGTACCTAAAATTGCTTTTTTCTTTTTTCAACATACTAAGTCACTGTGATACATGCTGGTTTGGGGGGACCTATATTTAAAATAGGAATCAAAGAAGCCAACTTCCCTTTAGTTATACATGAGTCTTCCCTCATTGAGTAGGGGAGTTATAAGTACAATTCTGTACTGCAAAAAGAAAAATACTATATATATGAAATGAGAGGTTTAAAAAAGGAAACATGTCTTCTCTTGTCATGAACTACAAACACAATATCCCAGAAAGAAAACAATAGTGTCAGCACAATTCAAGAAATAAAACAACAGACTGTCACTGGTTTTTATACAGCAGTGTGGTAATGATATAGTGAACAAGGCTTCTAAAAGGACTATTCCAGACACAGCAAACCTCAGTGGTGTGAGCTCAAGTATTGCAGAGAACAGATGTAGCATCAAAGCACAGGAAAGGAAGATATAAAATATAGACATCAAAGTAGAAAAAATACAAAGCTAGAATATGAGTATTCAAATGCTATGTGTGCAGTGTATGAAGAGGCCGACAATGCTAGTGATTATTTCAGAATAGAGAAAATACTGCTGTTTAATAAGTATGTGGAAAACATCTGACCCAAAAGTTAAAAAAAAAAGAAAGAAAGAAAGAAACTCTCCTGGGTACAGGGACTGCATCTAATTCATTTCTTTGTAGCATCTAGGACAACACAAGGCATGCTACTCCATCTATAAGACTAGCAAAGACTTTCGAAACAATGTCATGTATGTTGTTGTAGCAAATGAGGTCCTTCAAACTTTAGTCATAAAAGTTTAAACAGGTGAATGAAACTGGAGAACAGTAGGAATAGGTGAAATTTTTTAAAAATGTCTGTTTCATTAGTTCTAGCAATTATGGTTCTTTGGCTCCCCTTTTTTTTGTGTAATAATCCTAGTTATAAAACAACTGTGTGCAAGGATCTTGATTCTAGTGCTTTTTCTATATAAGAAGATATTAGAAATATCTAAAAAAATTATAAAAACAAAATGATTAACTTATGACATGCAGCTTGATAGAAATAATTGTCCTTCAAATAATAGAAGAGAACACATATGCATATATGTATATTTATCTCAAATATTTCATAGGAAGTACTTTTATTTTTATCAAAATAATGATAATTATTATTGCTATTATATTGGTATACTACTAGATATTATTTAATAATCAGTTAAAATTCCTCATTATTCAAAATATTGATACCTGGTCTCACTATAACCTCATAAATTACTTTTCATTTCATAGATTAGTAAAAGTAACTTTCCCAAAAATCACAAAGCTAATGGTGGAGCTGAACTTTAAATTTACACAATTAAATTATTTTAAATTATTTCTGAAAAGATGGAAATACTGGCCAAAATTCAAATTGGTAAGCTGTAAGTTCAGGTATTCATTGATCATTTAATTGTTAAATATTTGCTTTTTTCAATACATAAATGTGTTTTGTTATGTGCTTTTGTGAGTTCAAGACTTGTAAAATCTAAATAAGCTGTTAAAAGTCTGGACATATTGAATTTTTGACTATATATTAATTTCTTAAAGGTATTGCAACTGAATGTAATAAATATTTTCTTTGAAATAAAATAAACAATTGTACCTGTTTGTGTCAAGATTCAACATGAAACAAATAGCATACACAATGAGATAACCGAGGAAAGTTAAATCATAGAACACTTAAGAAGGTGTGAGCAGTGGCTGTTTCATTTTGTTTTAAGAGAACAAGCAAGAATGAGAAAGGATCCAAGGGCTGGTAAAAGTTAGCAGTTAGCAAGCCATTTACACTCAGAGGCTTAAAGGGCAAGGGGAGAAAGCAATTATCAAAACCCAGAGAGAACAGATCCAGCTTTAAGTGGGCAGCAAAGAATCAGTGCTTCTTAGTAGAGGAAAAACAAAACAAAACAAAACAAAACAAAAACAAAAACAAAAACAAAACAAAAAACAATCTGCAGCAGCTCAGTAAAGAAGGAAGTTGAAGAATAGATACCCACAAATTCACACTTCTTTTTCCCCACTTTTCTCAGTTGTTGTCTCACAAGAAATCCAGTGAGGTCAAGAATTCCTTTGATGGAGGGGCGCCTGGGTGGCTCAGTCGGTTAAGCGTCCGACTTCAGCCAGGTCACGATCTCGCGGTCCGTGAGTTCGAGCCTGGCGTCGGGCTCTGGGCTGATGGCTCAGAGCCTGGAGCCTGTTTCAGATTCTGTGTCTCCCTCTCTCTCTGCCCCTCCCCCGTTCATGCTCTGTCTCTCTCTGTCCCAAAAATAAATAAAACGTTGAAAAAATTTAAAAAAGAATTCCTTTGATGGAATTCATAACGTGAGCTTCCTAGAGCAAGAGCAGGGTGGAGTGAATCAATCTGTGGTAGTTTATTTGCAAAAATTGCTTCAATTATTCTACTTTCTATATTTATGATCTTTTAATATGACTTTACTTCATCTCCAAGTAGGAGGATAGGCCTTGTGAATTTTTTTTTTTTGGGGGGGGGGAATGTCAAATAGAATGTAGAATGATATTGTGCTAGCTCTGAGCCTAAGCCTCAGGAGGCTTTTCACGTGTATTTGTTTTTTTTCACACCCTGCTCAACCATCATGTGTGCAAACACATGCTAACCTGTTGGGTAATGAGCGAACATATGGCCAAAGCACAGTAAGCTTAGTTGGTCCAGTCAAGATCTAAATTATGTCAGTCCAGCCAAGAGCAGCAAATCTACATACCAACACAGATGCCCAGAGTTCCATGAGGAATCCTGTTGACCTGTAAACTTATGAACAATAATAAATGGTTGTTGCCTTAAGCAACTTAGTTTGGGGATGGTTTGCTGTGGAGCAATAATTAACTATCAAAATATCCTCATTAGTGCATTTAACCATTCAAAAAGTATTCATTAGCCATATGTTATGAGCAAGTACTGTGCTAAGCACTGTACTCATAGAATGATTAAATATGAACACATATAAATTATAATACAAAATCTCAGTAAAGTACATAGTGTTTTAAGCATACAAAAGAGAAAAGACTAACTAATTTAGGGAGTTGAGATATTTAAAAAGAAAGACAGACAAAAAGAGTAAAAAGCATGAAATGAAAGATGTTTGTTGAGTTTTTGGCTGGCAACTAATTTGACTTTTCTATAGAGTCCATGAGAGGGAATAGTATTTCATGATGCTATAGTCTTAATGATTTTTACTAAGGCTTATACATAAATCACAGATGTACATTACAACAAAGTTTATGTCTTAAGAAAAAAATATAAGACCCTAGATGTTTGCATAATTTGTACTTTTATATTATAAAGTATTTATAATATTATGATGCAGTATGATTTATTTGTAAGTAATTGTAAGAATTATTAGTATCACTATTAGCAATAAATACTACTAATGAAACATTAATTTTTGAGCATTGCTAGTACTGAGCTAAGTGTTTTGAAAGCATTTCCTTATGTTAATTGGGAGATGGTATTTTCTCCATTTACTGGTATGTCAAATGAGGTGAGAGAAATACATAATTTTTTTCCAGGTATCACAGATATAAAGTGGTGAACTGGCATTAGAATAGTCATACATACACAATATACATATTCAAATGAATTACATATAGTATTTTTATTTACATACTAATCTCTAGATGAGGATTGCTACTTCACTATTATGAGATCATAAAAAAAGTAAATCACAGTTACTTTTATCTACATAATACTGATATTAATTAATTCAACATATATTAATTATTAATTGAACATTTACCATGTGGTGGGCATTTAAAGTTTGTTGTCTCTAAAAATGTGTACAAACAAGACAGAATCTTAGGGTCTTTGCCCACTTGTATTATTTGAGACAGATTCCACAGGAATTAAGCTACTGAATTAAGAAATGAAACAAAACAAATTATATCTTCCTAATTCAACACCTGCTAAATTCACAATTCTCTCTTCTGTTAAAAAGAAATAAGTAATTCAATATTCAAGAAACATTTTAACAAACATTTCAGACAAGTGAGAAAAAAACTTACAAGAGTTTCTAAGATTAATTTTTGTTACCATGATATCATAAATTCAAACTAGGAATGTGCTAAAGCACATTTCTCTTAAAAGAAAAAAATAGTGCAAAATAAGTAAAATAATGCATATGGAAGCTACAATTACTGTTTCTAAATTATTAAGATTTCAGATACAAATAGATAAAATAGCTTGCTGTCTGTGACGATGGAAATAATCATTATCCACATTGTACAATATGGCAGCCAGTAACCACACAGTCTATTGCGAAGTAGAACTATGGTCAATATTGCCGAAGAATTACTTTTATTTTGTTTTATTTTATATCAGTTAGTTTAAATGTAAACATAAATAACTATATGTAGCTAGTTGCCAACACAGTTACAGAGAATCATTCTTAAAGATAGTATGTTTCTCTTTCCCAAAAATTTCCAAGAAGCAAAGTATTTGTTATACAACTCAATGAAAAAAACAATAAAAAATGATAAATATTTATATGCCTTGTATGCTTTGAAGTTGAACTGACTATTCAAAACATCATAAAGCATAAGTAGAGTTAGATTTTAATAAAGCATGTTTATTTTTCAAATTCAATTGTGTTTATAAATTACAGTGAATAAAATAATACAAAGAAAAAAAAACAAAAGAAACTTCTCAATTATCTTAAGTTTCCTAAAAAAAAAAAACACACATCAAAATAAAATTTCAAACCAAAAATGATAGAGAAGTTTGGGAACAATTTATTTCTATCGCACAGATGTGTGACATCTTTGCTAGGAAAGAGCAAAATTTCTCTTCTCGTCTAGATCTACTTTTGCTTCACTATAAGGCAGGAGAGAGAGACCAATACCAGGAAGAGCTAGAAATCAATAATTTTCTTTGAAAGTGAAACCTAAGAACAATGGTTCTGTACAAATAAAGCTGATTCCTCCACTTGGGATACAGTAGAGAAGCTGTTCTAGTGTTCAGTGATATTCAACATTTTGTTTAAATGAACTGGCATTTTGTATTGAGACTCATCTACAAAGTGGTAAAGAAAATTAATAGTGTTTCCTTTTTTTTTTTTTTAGACTTTAACTCACATGAATGTGTTTTGTGAATAAAAAATCACATAGGTGATAGCCATTCCAAGCGCCAAACATCAGTGAAGAAGTACCTTCTGATTGAGGCTTTCCCCCTAAGTCAGTCTAGGATCACCCCAAAACTCCAGGATTCATAGATCTGACTACCCCTTGCTTCTGGGGCCATTTGTCTTTCCACAATAGTTTTAGCTATAAAGGTAAGGATATATTCATGGAACAGTCACTTCCATCTATGTTGTGTAGATATAAATTTTTTAGACATGCTTTCAACGTCTCTTTTAGAAATCTAAACTATACTTTACTCTCTCAATATAAATTCCCTAATTTTATTTCAAATGGAAATTTTATAAGGGATATCTTCTTCAAATGTTTTAAATTTCTTCCCCTTAAAACCAATACTAAGAATATAGTCAGTGATAAGTTTACACTGGGATATATTCCTGCTGACGTTAATTTGAATTTTAACTGGTTTATGTTGACAAATAAATATTTGTATTATTGAATGTGATATATATATGACTTTCAACATTTTGAATATATTCATTATATATAAATATATATATACATATATATGTATATGCATATGTGTGTGTGTATATATATATATATATATATATATATATATAAAGGGCTTAAAGGAACTTTTTCTATAGTCACATTGAAATGGAATAAGTGTTTTTTTTTATTTAAATAAGATCAGTACTTCCTTTGATGTAAGTCATGTGATATAGATTAATTTTTAAGATTGTGTGTTTTTCAACATAATTTCTGTGTTATGTAACAAAATATATCTGAATGAAAGGAAAGAAAGGATTGAAATCATATTTAATTTAGGTGAAATATAACTAAGTAAAAAATAGTATTTCTCCGGTTTTAAAAGAGAAGTTTGCATTAGTTCTCTAAGTTGTTAATAGAAAAATTTCTAGGTAACTTGACAAATCAGTGAATTGTGTTTTTCACTTTTAAAAGTAAAATTACTGTTTGCGTAAACAAGTCCCCATTGATAATGCCAAACACAATTATACACGCAGCACAGGGAAGTGTTTAAAAGCACACATTCTAGAACCAATTTACCCGAGTTTGAAATGTGACACAACCACATAGCTTTGTGACCTTGGGAAATACACTTAGGTTCTCAGTACCTCAGGCTTCTTATGTGTAAAGGGACTAATAATAATGCCCACATCATGAAGTTGGAATGAGAATTAAATAAATTTTCATGTATAACCCCTGGAAGATGAACCAAACATGGTAAGTAATATATATTTGTGATAGTTCTAGGATCTGACCACAGAGACCTTGATACACCTATGTTCAATGGAGCTTAACTCTCCTCCACTTGTGTGAGCTGTTACTTACTGACTTGCTTCTAACAACAGAATATGGTAGAAGTTATTACGTGTGACTTCCAAGGGTAAGCCATAAAAGATATTGAGTCTTTCTCTCTTATCACTCCCTGTGGGAAAAACTGCTGCTATACCATTAGGACACTAAAGCGAGACTAAGGAAAAGTCTATGAGGCCTCCATCAAAAGTCTATAAAGACTTGAGGTCTTGGTGCAGCCACTGCGGAAAACAGTATGGATGTTGCTCAAAAAGTTAAAAATACAACTATCTTATGATCCAGCAATTGCACCCCTGGACATTTACACAAAGAATACAAGAACACCATTTCAAAAGAATACATGAACCCCTATGTTTATAGCAGCATTATTTACAATAGCCAAGATAATGTAAGCAGCCCAAGTGTCCAATGATTGATGAATGAATAAAGAAGATAATGAATGAATAAAGAATAATAGTCCACTGTGTGTATTCAGGCATAAAAAAAGAGTGAAATCTTGCCATTCGTAATGACATAGAGTATAATGCTAAGTGAAATAAGTCAGTCAGAGAAAGACAAATACCATATGATTTCACTCCTATATGAAATTTAATAAACCAAACAAGCAAAGGTAAAAGAAATATAAAAGAGAGAGAGAGAGATAGGGGTGCCTGGGTGGCTCAGTTGGTTAAGCATCAGACTTCAGCTCAGGTCATGGTCTCGCGGTTTGTGAGTTCGAGCCCCACATTGTGCTCTGTGCTGACAGCTCAGAGACTGAAGCCCTATTCAGATTCTGTGTATCCCTCTCTCTCTGCCCCTCCCCCGCTCTCTTACACCCTCTCTCTATCAAAAAACAAATAAATATTAAAAGAGAGAGAGAGAGAGAGAGAGAGAAAGAGAGAGACAAATCAAGACACAGACTCATAAACAGCAAACTGATGGGTGCCAGAGGGGGTGCCAGAGGGGAGGCAGATGGGGGGATGGGTTAAATAGGTGATAGGGATTAAAGAGTACATTTGCTGTAATAATAATAATAATAATAATAAAGAAATAAAAGAAGTGCACTTGTCGCGATGAGCACAGGGTGATGTATGGAAGTGTAGAATCACTATATTTATTGTACACCTGAAACTAATACAACACTGTATGTTAACTAACTGTAATTAAAATAAAAACTTAAAAAAAAAGACTTGAAGTCACTTGCTGACAGTGAGCTATCTTGGAAATGATCATCTCCAAGCAATCCTCAGTCACAGCCAACACCTTGACTACTTCATGAGAAATGCTTTGTCAGAAATACCTAAGTCTCTCCCAATCAAATGCCATAAGAAACTGTGGGATGAGAAATATACGTTATTGTAAAGTCTATACTGCATTAAAAACATTATTCTAAAAATGAATAAGAATTGTTAATGTTTATTTTATTTTCCCATCACATAAATAAAACTCTTTCTTGTGTTTTGTGACACATGAAAACTAGAACAATTGGTAGGATGAAAACATTAATATAAAACAGTTAAGTATGCTATTTTGTTTACCAATTGTGTTTTTATCAGAGTAAATATTTAAAACAAATAAAAAAGGCATTTTTTTCCTTTAATAAGTTTTACATCATTTTACCAAGTACTTAATTTCTCCCAGTTCAGAATTCATGTCAGATTAAATTAACTTTTTTTTTTTTTTTTAAGAGAAAGGAAAAGAGTTTTATTGAAGCCCAAGTTAAGACAACTGCCAGGGATACACAATCTTCAGGAAAAAGAGTGCTCTGGGTAAGGAATATTTGTTGCAGGGTTATATAGGTTTTTTTACAAAAAAAAAAAAAGTTACAAACTATCATGAGGAAGTACATTCCAGAAAATTATATCCTTTATCTTATGTTTTTAGCATGTGCATGGCTATATGACTTTAATCTTATAGGAACCAGGGAAGTTTTTTGTTTTTCTTATCTTTTGTTTTTGTTTTGAATAAACTGTGTGCTTTGGGCAGAAATAGAGCCCATGCTCTGAGGTTTTGCCAAGTCATTTTGACCTTGGTAAGTGTTAAAGTACAGCTTCCCTGGGAATCCATGAGCAGGGCCCACAAATGTTAAAAGCTGAAAATTTCCTTTATCATTTCCCCCAAATTAATTATTTTTTATATCCTAAGATACAAATTAACTTTATTGTAGTATAAAATGTTGTTATAGGAGAACATAAGTCATTTTAGAAGTGGAGAATATAAAACTAGGTAATTCAGCCAGTTTCTACACATATTCATCCACTCATGTAGCAAACATTTAACATGTTCCAAACACAGTTCTATTCACTGAAGATGTAATGGTGAGCAAAATAAACATGACTTTTTGCCTCCAGGAGCTTATACTCTAGAAGAGTATGTTAGTAACAAGTCTGATTGTCATCTTAATGACACAACTTTTATTAGATCACTGCCGTTATGTTGTATGTGAAAATGCACTCACAACAAAACCATATGATCCTCTCAATAGATGCAGAGAAAGCATCTGACAAAATACAGCATCTTTTCTTGATAAAATCCCCAAGAAAGTAGGGATAGAAGGATGATAAATCAAGATAATAAAAGCCATATATGAAAGCCCCAACCCTAATATCATCCTCAATGAGGAAAAACAGAGCTTTCCCCCTAAGGTCAGGAACAAGACAGGGATGTCCTCTCTTGCCACTGTTATTCAATATAGTACTGGAAATCTTACCTTTGCAATCAGACAACAAAAAGAAATAAAAAACATCCAAATCAGCCAGGAGGAGGTCAAACTTTCACTCTTCATGGATGACATGATACTCTATATGCAAAACCCCAAAACTGCTAGAACTGATTCATGAATTCAGCAAAGTTACAGTATATAAAATTAATGCACAGAAATCAGTTGCATTCTTATACACCAATAATGAAGCAACAGAAAGAGAAATCAAGGAATCAATCCCATTTCCAATTGCACCAAAAACTATAAAATACCTACGAATAAATCTAACCAAAGAGGTGAAAAATCTATACACTGAAACTATAGAAAGCTTATTAAAGAAATTGAAGAAGACACAAAAAAATGGAAAAAGATTCCATGCTCCTGGATAAGAACAAATATTGTTAAAATGTCAATACTACCCAAAGCAATCTACATATTTAATGCAATCCCTATCAAAATAAGACCAGAACTCTTCACAAAACTAGAACAAACAATCCTAAAATTTGTATGGACCCAGAAAAAATCGTGAATAACCAAAACCATCTTGAGAAAGAAAACCAAAGCAGGGGAAATCACAATTCCGGACTTCAAGCTGTATTACAAAGCTATAATCATCAAGACAGTATGGTACTGGCACAAGAACAGACACTCAGATCAATGGAACAGAATAGAGAACCCAGAAATGGACCCACAAATGTATGGACAACTAATCTTTGAAAAAGCAGGAAAGGGTATCCAATGGAAAAAAGACAGTCTCTTCAGCAAGTGGTGCTGGGAAAACTAGACAGCGACATGCAGAAGAATGAACCTGGACCACGTTCTTACACCATACATAAAAATAAACTCAAAATGGATGAAAGACCTCAATGTAAGACAGGAAGTCATCAAACTCCTAGAGGAGAAAGCAAGCAAAACCTCTTTGATCTTGGCTGCAGCAACTTCTTACTCAACACGTCTCTGGAGGCAAGGGAAACAAAAGCAAAAACGAACTATTGGGACCTCATCAAAATAAAAAGCTTCTGCACAGTGAAGGAAACTGTCAGCGAAACTAAAAACCAACCAACAGAATGGAGATGTTTGCAAATGACATATCAGATAAAAGGTTAGTATCCAAAATCTATAAAGAACTTATCAAACTCAACACCCAAAAAACAAATAATCCTGTGAAGAAATGGGCAATATACATGAATAGACACTTCTCCAAAGACATCCAGACAGCCAACCAACACATGAAAAAATGCTCAACATCACTCATCATCACAGAAATACAAATCAAAACCACAATGAGATACCTCCTTACACTTCTCAGTATGGCTAACATTAACAACTCAGGCAACAACAGATGTTGGTGAGGATGCAGAAAAAGAGGATCTCTTTTGCATTGCTGGTGGGAATGCAACCTTTGCAGCTTCTCTGGAGGTTCCTCAAAAAATTAAAAATAGAACTACTGTACACCCCAGTAATTGTACTACTAGGTATTTATCCAAGAGATACAGGTTTCTAAGGGACACATGCACCCCAATATTTATAGCAGCACTATCAACAATAGACAAAGTATGGAAAGGGCCCAAATGTCCATCAAGGGATGGATAAAGAAGATGTGGTATATATACGTACAATGGAGTATTACTCAGCAATCAAAAGGAATGAAATCTTGCCATTTGCAACTACATGGATGGAACTAGAGGGTATTATGCTAAGCGAAATTAGTCAAAGAAAGACAAATATATGACTTCACTCATATGAGGACTTCAATACAGAGAACAAATGAACATAAGGGAAGGAAAGCAAAAATAATATAAAAACAGGGAGGGGGACAAAACATAAGAGACTCATAAATATGCAGAACAAACAGAGGGTTACTGGAGGGGTTGTGGGAGGGGGGATGGCTAAATGGTTAAGGGGCATTAAGGAATCTACTCCTGGAATCGCTGTTGCACTATATACTAACTAATTTGGAGGTAAATTAAAAAAATAAAATTAATAATAAATAAATAAATAAATAAAGCATGCAAGGAAGGTGAGAAAAAAAGAAAAGAAAAGAAAATGCACTCAGTGTGGAGTCCTTGTCTCACAGAGATAATTAATACATTGGATAGGACAGAGCTAAAATGATTATATTGGCACCAGCTTTCAGACCGGGTTTGGAATTAGTATAATTTTTTTTAAATATATGAAATACAGCTTATATGAATACTAGGGATGCTGGAAGAGACTCTCTGTCCCCAAATTCTTATTGTATCTCTACCATAATTATTTATGAAATCTTATTAATAATAATAATAAAAAAACCCGTATACCAAAAAGTAAGATGAATCTTGGTAGATGTGAGGAGAGGTCTTAGGTAGACTTATATTTACAATTAAGAGAAAAGACTTACTGATACATTTAGAGTACTAACCCTAAAGGAAGGAGGGAGGGAAGCCATAAATCAAGGACACTATATTACTGACAGGCTCAGAGGTATGTCCCCATTGATAATCCCTGTGTTAAGAAGGTGCTGGAAAAAATTTATCTGATTCACAATTTTTCAGAATAGCAAAATGGGAAGGAGATTTGTGCTTATACAGAAAGACTGTATAGATTAATTTGAAAGATTTTTTTAACACATGCTTATATTGATAAAATATTTATTTATTTATTTACTTATTTACTTATTTATTTATTTATTTATTTATTTATTTTTACTTAAATTTAATTTGTTTTGAGATAGACACAGAGAGAGTGAAGTGGGGGCAGTGAGAAGGAGAGAGAGAATCCCAAACAGGTTCCACACTATCATCACAGAGCCCAACACAGGGCTTTAACTCACAAACTGTGAAATCATGACCTGAGCAAAAATCAAGAGTAGCCAAATAAACTGACTGAGCCACCAGGTGCCCCTTGATGAAATATTTAAAATGGTCTCTCTAATGTGTTATTAATACCACTTCCATGGAGAAAAGGGAGCCCTCATGCATTGTTGGCAGGAACATAAATTGATGCTTTCACTGTGAAAACCACTATGGTGACTGCCTCCAAAATTAGAAATAGAAATACAATACAATCTAGTAATTCAACTTCTAGATATTTGGCTAAATAAAATGAAAACATTAACTAAAAGATATATGCACCCCCACATTAACAGCAGTATTATTTATAATAGCCAAGATATGAAACTAACCTATAGATTAATAAACATGTGTCATATATTCCCAATGGAATATTTCTCAGCTATATCAAGGATAAAATATTGCCATTCAGGACAAATTGGATGAACCTACAGAGTATTATGCTAAGTGAAATAAATCAGACAGAGAAATATCATATGCTTTCTCTTATATGTCGAATCTAACAAATAAAACAAAAAAGCAAACAAACAACAAACAGAAACAGACTCATGAACACAGCGAACAAACTGGTATTTGCCAGAGGAGGGGTGGAGGTGATAAGTTAAATAGGTGAAGGGAATTAAGAGGCACAAACTTCCAGTTACAAAATAAACAAGTCATATTAATGAAAAGTATAATATAGGGAATATAGTCAATAAAATTGTAATACCATTATACGGTGATATATGGCACTACACTTACTGTGAAATGATGGTGAACATTTTGTAAAGTATATAATTGTTGAATCACTATGTTGTACACCTGCAACTAATATAATATTGCACATTAAATACACTTCAAATGTTTTAATTTAAAAGAACTTAAAAATCAGTTATATGCATGTATTGTTAAATCAACACATATCAAAGCATAATATAAAGATATGGAATAGGTCATTTGGAGGCCTTTGTTTTTTTTGTTTCAGTTTATTTATTTATTGGGGGGGTGTGTGGACAAGAGAGAATGCTAATCAGACTTCACCTTGTGGAGCCTTACTCAGGGCTCAAACTCAACTCATAAACCATGATGAGATCATGAGCTGAACTGAAATCAAGTCAGATGCCCAACAGACTGAGCCACCCATCTGGAGGGCTATTACAGAAGGGGTGGAATTAGTGTGAGTGTTAAGGTAAAGGATTGATGAGTAGATAAAGACATTGAGAGAGACACAGACAAACCTTAAACAACTTTATGTACTGCTCATCTACAACATTCAAGCATTTATTTATCGTCCGTCATTTTCTTTTTCATTTCTTGTCAGATAAAGAGCTTGATATTTCAGAAGAAAGACATAGTAACTACCCAATTTAGACAATCGTATATTATTATTGATAAAAAAAAAGGTGGTGAGGACCTGGGTGGCTCAGTCTGTTGATCATCCGACTTCGGCTCAGGTCAGGATCTCACGGCTCCTGAGTTCTAGCCCCGCGGCGGGTTCTGTGCTGACAGCTCAGAGCCTGGAACCTACTTCAGATTCTGTGTCTCCCTTTCTACCTGCCCCACCCCCTGCTTGCACTCTGTCTCTCTTTGTCTCTCAAAAATAAATAAATGTTTAAAAAATGGTGGCCTCCATGAGAATCAGTTTGCTCATTTTATATTTATTTCTTGTACAATTGTTTTGCTCTAAGAAACATGTTTATGAAAAATAATCCTTCCATAGGAATTGTTTTATAATACATTAGTTTTCTGATATATCTACAATTATATCCTAGATATATTTCAAAAAGTGCACTCTCTTAGGTACAAGAGTAGATGTCAGTATCGAAAGGAATTGTGACCAATGTAAGTTAAATTAATCTCTTTGTTAGTATGAGGATATCTCTGCACATGTAAGAAAACCCTTATTCTTAGTAGGAAAAAGGTAAAAATGGTTTAGGAAATGCCTTCCGCGCCACACACACAGTGCAAGATCTTTTCTAATTTACAAATACGTATGTTTAGAAAAAAAAATTGTTCTATAAGCAGTTTGGTGTTAAATGCCAAGGGAGAATCAATAGCAAGTCTTTCAAGTGCACTATTTTTCAAGTACCTTTTATATTAATAGTTTTCCTCACAATTAAAAAATGGGGAAAAGAAAATATTTCAGGTCTGTATCATTAAACTTACTACTTAAAGAGTGATAAAATATAGCATAAATAAAATGTAAGAGGGGTTTATTAGTTATTCTTAAAAACAACAAAAAAATGAGAGAGACAAATGGGTTTAACAAAGAACACTCAGTAAGTCTCTAGCAGAGATGGAAATAAAACTAAAGCACCAGGCAGCTCTCTAGTGCTCAACATCCTGGTGCTTTGGCACTTCGACAGGATGATTAACTTTGACAGGTTAAATTAACACAAACATAAAACAGAGGAAATCTATCCTTGCTTGTCTCTCTGCCAGGAAATACAAGCCTGTAATTGCTGTGATCCAGCTCTTCAACATAAAACTGGCCAAATGCTTACATCAAGAGATTGATTTTGCAGAGCAAGACTCTACTCTGATTTTAGGGTCATTGGAGATTAGTGTCCTTTTCAAAACACAGTTTTCTTTTAAATTTTATCCAGGTTAAATGTAGGTGCAAGTAAATGCCATGGCTTGTCTAAACATATGAATTAGACAAGTATGAGGCCAATGTTGTAAAAGGAATTAGCTTACTACACTAAAAGACTTTGTTTTTTATCCATGCACTTCCCCATCAACAGGACAAATGGGTAGATCTAACCATATCTTTGTTCAAAAATATACTTGATATGCATTGATCCAATTATTCCCGTTGATTATTCATACTACAAGACAAGGTATTTTGTTTTCCACATTAAAGATGTTATAACTTCTCTCATCTTTAAATAAAACACAAGAAATAAACTCCTTTCAAGAGGCACTGTTTTCAAGGCAAATAATGCAGGGATAATGATATTCTTTCAGAATTTTTTCAATTGCCTACTTTAATAATTTTCAATTATCTTGAAAATAGCCTCATTAAACTGATTGTGATCCTTGAAAATTGTTAAAATACTTTGGCAGGTCTTGATTTGCTTATCTTTGGCTTTTCTGGAGTTTCCAAATCCTTGGCTGTACATTTTAGCCCCAGATACTGGCTTCTCAACACCTTTTTAAATTCAAATAGCTGCTCTTTATTCTGAGTTTACTGTACTGTTCTAAACATACTATATCCATAATAACTCTCTTGAGGAAATCGAAGGTCAGAAAGATTAAAGAACTTGCCTTAAGACCAAATAGCTAGAAAATATTAGAGTGAAGATTTAAATCTGGGATTTGCCAGACACCTAGCTAAATGAGAATATTGCAGCTGTATGCACACCCATGTTCTTAGTTCAACTTACACACATCTAGGACTGGGCCCTTTGCATCAGGCTCCAACCTTTAGATTAGAGTGATTTTGACTGGGCAACTATACTTACCCCTTGAGGAAGGCATGTTTTTCAATATAAAAAATACTAAATTTAGAGTAAAAACAACCACAAATAAATCCTTGTTCTGGGTAGGAACACAGTGGTAGCATGTTGCCTTTTAGTTGTATAGAAGTACACTTCTTAAAAAGTTTCTGCAAAAAGCAAATATAAATCTTAGAAAATAAGACTTGAGGCTTCTATGAAATATAATAACACTGGAGTGGTGTGTGTGTGTGTGTGTGTGTGCATGTGTGTGTGTATGTGTGTGTGTGCATGTGTGTGTGTATGTGTGTGTGTTTGTGAGAGAGGGGTGGGGGCGAGAGTGTTAAAAAATGAATATCTGAAGTCACAGCTGAATCCACACACTTAAATGTGTTAGTACATTAGAATGCTAAACAAATGAGATCCAATGAAATGGATGCTAGTTCTTTTATTAATGTTTTCCATTGATTTTATGGGCAGTTGATAGTGGTTTTAGGTCTTTTCATCAAAAAGAAGATGGAGCCTATTTAAATGTTTTAATTGTTGGAGTGAAAAAGATTTGTTTTTATCAGATCAATATTGCTTTGGCTAAATATCAATTAAAATGACAGGGCTTCTATACTGAATGAAGGAAGGGGTTTAATTAAATTCCATTCTCTAGTTTCATGAGAGAAGGATCAGTGTTTGTTATATTTTTAAAATGCTCATGGATTGTAACTTAGAAACCAAAACTATAAGTGTTTAGACAGAATGAATTTTACATTAAAGCACAAAATGAAAAATAGAGGATGACGTTTTCTATTTCCTATTCTACATGTTTCTAAGAATATTTTCATCATTTATTTCTGCTTTATCTTTAAAAACTAAAAAAAATCAAGTAGTTATTTGTTGTATTATTAAAACTAGTTGGAAATTTGGTTTATCTGTGAATAAACTTACCAGTGGGAATTCTATTGTCAGTAGCCAATGTCTTATTTCAGGCATTTCAATCCTGTTTATTGGCCTCTTGTTATCAGTGTCACATCCTCTCCATTCTATAATACTGCCACATGAGATATTCTAGAAGCCAAATCTATTCCAATAACCCCCACTCCCCTTTTAAGCCTTCTATTATTTTCCTTTATTTATAGGATGCAGCTCTGTTGCTCCTTAATATTAAAGACAGACCCCTTTTTAATCTGCCTTTGTCCCTTGTCCTACATGTTCCACGCTGGAACCAACTTCAGTTCCATGAAAATACTGTGTGGCTCTTGGTTTTGTTCAGATTTGCGGTTGCCTATATTCCTCTGCTTCTCTGCTGGAATGCCTAGTCTCATCACATTTGTCTGGCAATGTATTATTCATTCATCAAGAGAAGGCTCAAACATTATCTCTTTTCTGAACTTATTTCCATACTTCACCTACTTCCACATTCCTCTGTCCAAAGTTAGAAATTAATCCTCTGTTCTCCTTGTGTATTGCATATTTCTATCACAAAGTACATTATGCTATATTGTCATGATCTGTTTATGCATTTGTTTCCATCCCTGAAATTCAAATTCAGGAATATATAGTATTCAGCAGTAGCCTTGTATTCATTTTCTATCACTTATGTCAAACTTAGAGCTTAGTATATAGTAGACACTCAATAGCTGCTTACTGAATAAATGAGATTTTACTATTATTTTGAAGCCTACTGTATTCAATAAAGTAGTAAATTGTCTTACAGAGGGAAAAAGCAGAAAGTACCATTGTTCTACTAATAGATGATTTGTTTTGCAAGAAAAAAATACTTGAAATCCAATGCAAGTGGGGTGAAAGTGAAGTAAGATAGCAAAATTCCACCTAAATTGCTAAAAATTACAAAAATTACAATACTAAGTAAAGTAGCTGTGAGCTGGGGAGGGGCAGAGGGAGAGGGAGAGAGAGTCTTAAGGAGGCTCCACACTAAGCAAGGAACACAATGTGGGGCTCGAACCCATGACCCTGGGATCATGACCTGAACCAAAATCAAGAGTTGCACACTCTACCAACTGAGCCACTCAGGTACCATAAGCAGGTGTTTTTAACATTAGGAAGGGAGAGCCCTTTAAACAAGATACCAAATATTCCAAACTTTTTTTCTGCAAACTTTAAGACCTCTGATCATTTGGCTTGGAGAATGAATCATTCCAATTTTCTGACATGTTGTCTTTCATAGTTTTAGTGTCCCTTTGCACTAAGCCAAGTAGAGTGCCAAATAATAGGGCCACAGTCCTAAATGAATTTTCAATACTATTATTCTGTTGCCAGTAGCAAAAGCAATGATAACAATGAAAAATCTATGCTCCTCCTTGCTAAATACCCATTAAAATAAATAATTCAGTAAAAAATCATATTTGGACTCAGTTCTACAAATACACCATCTTTTTCCTGTTTTTATAGAGTTGCATGAAAGAAAAACATTTTTCTCCAATATTATTCTAACTCCAAATTACTAAGTAGTTTTCTCTATACACCCTGCTCTACCAAGTACTCTTCAAATTAATATTTTTATTTGTTTTTAATCTCTTTGAAAATGCAAAGTCAGTGTATCATTTTAATTCAGTGAGATTACTCTGAGTTTTAAGTGTTTAATTCATTTAAGGTCATTAAATGCATTCATTCAGGGGATTTTGCTTCTTTTGTCTATTTTAGTATTAACATTAATAAAGTTTCCTTAGTCCTTACCAAAATTAAGGCTTTATAGGAGCATAAAATTAACTGATGATAAATTTTTCGACTAATAATATTATCTACACTTCATATTAAAATTTGACATTTGCAAAGAATATATATTAATATTCATTTTCCAGGAAAATGAACAAGAATGGAAATTTGCTGAAAGAGAAATCCAGAGACCCAAAATAGAGTCACTTAGGCCAAATTCTCAAACTGGGACTTAATACCTAATCTAATTGCAGTTTCATTTCCCCCAGGCATGTAGTCTTAAGAGATCAGTCAGGATTTTTTTGATCATTGCCAATGAGTTAGCCACATGGCTCCAGCCCCCCAAAGGAAGATGAGGTAATCTGCATGATAAGACATTTTGCTTCTTCCTCCAGCCCCCACCCCCCAAACCTTGCCTGGAACAATCCTATTCTTTTGTTAATGACTTTTTTGCCCCACCCTCCTATAAAACCTTCCATTTTGTATAAATCCTCAGACAACCCCTTTGTGTGCTGAATGAGGTGCTGCCCAATTTGTAAATCATGTAATAAAACCAATTGGATCTTTAAAATTCATTTGGTTGGATTTTTGTTATTTAACACATTTATTATAGAAATTTGCTATGGACAATATGTTACATTCTATCGACATAAAAATAATTTATTAGCTTATGAAGCAGTTTACGAAATTTGAAAATAAATAGAGAAGGTTTCTAAAGCTGTAGCTTTAGGCATAAATTCCTTTAGAACTTCTAAACTCTTAAGCACTTTATAAGGTAGGATTCCCCAAACTGTATGGTATCATTAAATAAAATCCATCATCTTTAAGCTGTATCACTGAAGTAAGCTAAGCATTGTTTTCCTTTGTCTCTGCTTTTGTTTTTGGAATTTCCTTGGCTCCAGTACCCACTGAATACTCATCATTGCCCTAAAAATATAGCACCTCACAAAATCATGCATTCACTGGTGGCCAAACTTGTCTAACTCTATGTTTCTCATAGTAGTTCTGTTTATAGATGACATACTACAGATGGTTTTATCTTAAAGTTACACTTAATGAATTTGAATTAAATGAGAAGATATTTAAATGTAAAACAAGATATTTAAAAAGTTGAACAACATCCAAACAAATTTTGCATATAAATGATTCAGCCCATGAATTCTATCTTATACTTTGGAAGATAAGGAGGGATATTTAAATAATGTCTTCTTATGTGAACTTTGGAATAATCATTGTTCTTTATTGTCCATTGTTGGAGAAATAGATATCATATAAGCAACAGTTATGCTATTTGAAAATTGGAGATTGTAGTTAGAGTATTTTTATTTAAATATATGACTGATTTTTGTCTTACAATCCCTGCATTCTCAAGGAGAAGGCTCAATATGAATTTACCAGCAAAAGACAATCAGAGGCATAAAAAGAATATTAAATAAGGGATAAATATACATTGATTCAGTGATTTAGTTTATTCTTTTTACCTCAAAGGTGTAGGGAATTATTGCTTTAGATAAAAACTAAAGTTCATAAGTGACATAAAATAATTTTTTCTTTTCTCCTTTTTCCCTTAAAGCAAAATCTTTAAATCATCCTCATACTTGTACAATTTTCGTAGATGTCTGAGTGTATAATGTATACATGTCCTTATCATAATTAATTTCCTACAAAAATTAATTAGATAAACTAATATCTTCAGAATATACCAAGGTATAGCACAGGCAACATATTTAGATAAAATATTAGGTATATTAGTGTAAGATTGACAAACTTTATTTTTGATTGTAAATGAGATTTGCACAGTAAAGTTTAATTTCCATACATAATTACTGATCATTAGACATCATGTAGCTTTTCAAAAAGATACACCTCTGTTCCTCATGATAAAGGTAAGAAACTGAGAAGTAAGGTAACATCAGCATTTATGCTCATTAGTAATGCCATTACATGGAGAAATCTTACATGGGAAATCAAAGAGAAGATGTATAAAGCCACCTGATATATCTGCCTGTACCCAAAATTATTTCCCAGTTTTCAGAAATCTAAATTATTTACATACATTTCCACAGGGCTCTTTAAGATTATAGGACCTTTTACTGATTTAATATTAGTTAGGGATCACATGGTCTTGTGTATTTTAATTTTCTTAAGTTTTTATTTATTTATTTTGAGAGAGAGAGGGGCAGAGGGGGAGAGAGAGAACTCCAAGCAGATCCTGCCCTGTCAGCACAGAGTCCGATGTGGGGCTCAGTCCAACAAATTGAGGGATCATGACCTGAGCCGAAATCAAGAGCCTGAGGCTTCACTGACGAGCCACCCAGAAGCCCCATAGTTTTGTGTATTTTATATAATCAAACTTAGAGTATCCAATAGAATCCATTCTGGGGGGGGGGAGAAAAAAAAGAGATATAATACATGAATCCATCCATCCTTCTTTCCTTTCATAATACATCTCACTTTCAGAAGTGTTGATTCAGAAGCATTGGTAAAATAGTTCTGTGCTAGTTGTTGCAGGAGCAAGAAAACAAGTATAAGCCACTACTGTTATCCTCAACTACCTCAAATCTGTATGAACAAATGCATAAATAATTTAAGCAACAGAAATCAATTCAACATTTTTTAATTAAAGAGGGGCTCTAAAAAACAAGCTGGAATAAAACATGGTTGTCTCTTAACAGAATTTCAAATAATTGGTATAAATTTCACTTGATATTAATTTATGGTACTGTCATTCACATACATGTGCAAGATTAAAAGAAATTAGACTGAAAGCTAAAAAAAAGAAAAGAAGAAAAAAACAAAGAGGAGAGTTATAAGGAATAAGTTTGTTTCTTCCCCAGAAGATAGGGAGCTTAATTATGCTAAAACATTGGAAGAAGCTTTATGGATGATGCTAAACTTAAGCTGTGTTCTGATGAAGTAAAATTTGGAGAAGAAATGATGGGAAGAAATATTCATAGAAGATGATAACCCTATTTGTTATTATTATTATTATTATTATTATTATTATTAATATTATTATCAAAGTAGTAAATCAAGTTTTTAAGTTTATTCCAAGTTTTACCTTATAGGTTTTATGTAGATTTTTTTATTTATTAACTGCAAAATCCTTCTCAGCACATTCTGTTTTATCTATTTTAAAGAGGGGGGGTCAGCCTTGGAGATAAAGCACCCTTCTTAAAACTGTAGAAGTAACATCTGCCAGAGGCAAAAGTCATGTCAAGGAGCTCTGTTTCCATTGACCATGCTTTCAAATATCACAATTTACTTCCTGCGTAAGAGAAAATGTTGACAATTGGAAATGTCTTGATGAATCTTGGGGACCATGTGATCATCAGTGTGTGTTAAGTGTATAGTTCATATTGGAAAATAAGTCTTAGTTTTAGAAAACAAATCAGGAGATTTTGGACTGAAAGGAGTACCAAAGAGGGTATACCAGGAGAAGCTTTGTATAGATGGAATGCCCATGGAATCAATGGGGGGAGGGAGGGAGGGAGGGTGTTTCTCATCAAGTGTGCATTCTTATAACTTGTCATAGGGAGGTTCTATACTATAAGGATTTATAGGTTTGGAGTCCTACCTCAGACAGATTACATTGAGCAATTTCTGCTACAAATAATGTGCCACGATAGAATTATAGACTTCAGAGAGGCCATTCCAGATGTAGCTAGTACAGAGTCATGTCAAATTCAAATATACAAGCCACCTTACCTATGAAGGGGAGCAGAATATATCACCCCAAAATATGTCTCTTTGACATAAAGATTGTCTTGAGCTGATTATTTGTAACAGATGGCAGACAAAGGAAAATCTCTGAAAGTAGATGTCACCCTTCTGACAGAGACATTTACATTTATAAGAGAAATTTCCATTTATAAGGAGGTCTCCATGTCTGTACCAGGAAGAGGGGGATGACTAAATCTCTAGATACTCTTTGAAAGGCAATTAAGAAATCTGCAAAACCATACCCTTGTTTATTGTGTTTTGCCTGATAACCTTCCATAACTATCTTTCTTCTCCCTAAACCAATATCATCTTTTGTCATTAGCTGGAGATGATATTTAAGGTAATAGCTTGGGCCATTTTGGGGGAGTTACTCAGTTTTCCTGGATATCTCCAGGATACATGGAGGCATGAATATTATTAAACTTCTGTTAGTTTTTCTTCTGTTAATATGTTTTTATTACAAGGGCATCCCAGCCAAGAACCTAAAAAGGTAAAGAGAGAGTTATTTTCCTCTCCCATGTCCACCTTCAAAGAAGGTAGTTATGTAGATGTTTGTTATGAAAATTACATTGAGAACTGACACACTTGTATGTATCAGAGCCTGACTTCTCAATTCCAAGGCAAAGCCATTTAAAATATCAATTTCCCAATTTATATAAAATGGCTTACTGGAATGTTTTAAAGAAGTTTTGACAACAGAATTTACCTTTATCTTAAAAAGTTAATGGTTTATTATTATATTTACTACTATGGTATTTTGGAGGTTACTGACAGTTTTGGGTAATAGCTAGGTAAATGAAACACATTAAATATAAAAATGCTAATATGTAAATATCAGGTATAACTTCATTTATAAACATTTTTTTAAAGAGTTTCTTAATGCAATTTCTACCCCTAATTTGTGGTTTGATTCACAACCTCAAGATCAGGAGTCACATGTTCTATGGACTGAGCCAGCCAGGTGCCCTCAATTATAAATATTCAAGAATCAATGTTTCAACACTTTAGACACAATGAACAGAGGTTATTGAAATGATATTTCTATTTGTTGCCATTATAAAGATATTGTCTATTGAATGCTCCAGATTATAATTTAAAATCTCTATTGCTTATTGTGAATCAACTTTAAGACTCAATTTGACTTTATTATTACTTATCATTTTACCCAACATTCATGAAACATGTGATATATATAGGTTTCTATAAATTCATTTCTTTGCATTATTAGTTTACTTGAAAATATTACAGAACTTTTATTATGCACTTTTTTACTAGCTACATGTGTTTATTGATTGAATATAATGGATTTTAGGATAAATAGAAGTTTTGACAGTTAAAAAAAAAGAGATGCTATTTTTATGAACTCTTTAAGTTTGGCCTTTAAAGACAAATTCAGGTTGAGTAATTCTGATTGTCTGCATAATTCAATTAAGAGTACTGCCTACTTTTCAAGAGTTTGGAATTTCTAGTCAGTGATTTTATACTTTTGCATACCATTTGTAGTTTCCCAAGTGCCATCACAGGTCTCATTGATATTCATAAAATATCATAAAATTGACTTTATTCTTATTTTTCAGACAATGAACTTGGCTAAGATTGCTCAGGGACATATAGTTAGTATTTGTGAATATGTAAATAGAAACTTCATGATCATCCAGTATTAGCATACTCCTTTCTACATACCAATTCCCTAAAGATAAGAAAACTATACATGTGGAGTATTTTTTTTAAAGTTTGTTTATTTTTTTTGAGAGAGAAGGCAGGGAGGGGCATTTACATTTTATTATGAAATTAGACACAAAAAATCCAAGAGGCATTTTACATAAAAAAAATATAATGTTGATTTTATCCTTTTATATTTATATTTATATTTATATTTATATTTATATTATATTTATATTTATATTTTTTATCCTTTATATATATATCCCTTTTATGATGTTGATTTTATCCTTTATGTATATATTTGTAATACTTAGGAATAATAATATAAAAATATTATATATTCTCCATAAACACAAAGCTCTAAGCTTTAACAAAAAGTCACCCAGGAGAGGTGCCTGGGTGGCTCAGTCAGTTAGTTGTCCACTTCTGTTCAGGTCATGATCTCATGGCTTGTGACATCGAGCCCCACATTGGACTCCAGTCTCGACACTGAGCCTGCTTCAGATCCTACGTCCCCTTCCCTGTGCTCCCTGGCTTGTGTTCTCTCTTTCTCAAAAATAAATAAACATTAAAAAAATTCATTGGACATATGTGAAGAGTACTATAAAAATTTAATTGAAGTTTAAAAAAACAAGGTATAAGTTAAAAATACCTGGAACATAAATAAATGTGGATCCCTTGAAAATTAATATATGTATATTTCAAGCAATTCACACAAATACACATGCACACACATATATAGGCAAATTGAATTCTTGTGAAAAGTAAATTAATAAAGTGTCAAGAAAGTCTAGATTCTATATTTTCAGTAAAGGAACTCCAGATGCTACAAAAAACCTCACATTTTTATATACAAATTTATCATTTGTATTATGAAAAATGCCAACAATAAATAGGAAAATAATATATCTAGAAAATATTTTCATTTTATGTACCAAAGGATTAATATTTATATTGTACAAAAGAGACTTATACATTGGAAAGAAAACAGAAAAAAAGTTAATGAAAAATGATCAAAGGTTGTGAGTAAACAGTTTACAGAGCAAAATACCCAAAGTGAAAAAAAATATATGAAAGGATGTTCAAATTCACTAGTAGTCTAGAAAATTGAAATTATAATAAAGAGATATACTATTTTATACCACATTGGTCTGGAAGAAATAAATAAAAACTATAACATGCATCATTTTCTGAAATAGAGAGTATGGGGTTCTCTCATTCAATGTTATTAGATATGTGAAATGTTACAGTAATTCAAAAGCAATTTTGGAAACCTCTTTTAAATTTTAGAATGTACATAATGCACACAAACACACAGAGACACATATATATGCACTTCAACCGAGACTCAACAGTTCTAATCCTTGGAATCTGAACCATGGAAATAAAAGCACAAGAGTTCAGACTGAAAATATGTCCAATTGAAGAATGATCATCAGTGTTTCTATATGTGACTTATCTGTGCCATATACCAGTAAGGAGTGAATTAGAGCCACACCAGCTCGCCATAGCAGATAAGTATCACTGAATAATCAAAACACAAAAAAGGTGTAGTTTTCATTGTTTAAGGAAAAAAAAAGATGTTCCAAAACCTAACATATATGTTAATATTAGTATTTATGTATAAATGTACCAACATATATGTGTATAGGATTTTAGAAGCACACACACAGAGGAAATATATAGACAATTAACATGGAAAAGAAGGGGCATGCACACAAAAATGCATGGATATGTAATTATATTTATTGTATTCATGAAAATGTATGTATGGATATATAATTTGTATTAGCATAGCAAATTCAATAACTCAAACATAGTAACTTAATGTATATATATGGTGTATACACATGCAAGAGTATATGCATGGACTATATGTAATATATATTTTCACTCATACTATTTATTATGTTAAATTATTTAAAAAGCAATGGTTATATCATAAATTAAAAATTATAATTCTATGCTTTTCCTTAACCTTTTCTATTGTTATTACCATATTATTATTTACTAGTCATCAGTATTTAATTCCTGATATTAGTTTTTTGGAAAAAAAACAGTATCTGTTTGGATACGGCTTATTTGAAAATGTGAAATCTAGCTGAGAGCATGCTCTTGGTGTCTAGAAAAAAACATTTCATATTTGAGTGTGTCTTCGCTTTTCCAAATCATAACTTTATCTGGTGACTATATAGACAGTAAAATTTAAATTTACATCCCAATTATCTTGTCTTTTTTTTGTATTTCAAACTAGCAAAAACAAAACAACAACAAATCCTGGATACAAATTTTGATATCTTATTTGACAATGCATTACCCTTGCAATAAATAAGGTTATTATGTGTACTTAAACTCTCTCAAGCTGAATTATTTTCTGGATGTTTAGAGATGGGATTTTTTTTAATTAATTTACAAATTCCTTATGTAATCAAGTAGATTATATATAAAATACACATAAACAAAAACGAATAAGTGATCTGCAATATAATGCAATAAGCACAATAGATAATAAGTAATCCATATCCAATAGCAAAGTGATAAGGATAAAATGGGTTATTTGATTCACATGAACATAATAAATAAATACAAGAAGTTTAAAATTGCATTCCCATAATTTTGGTTTGAACATGTAGTGAGAATTTCAGATTTAGATATTCAGGAGGTGAAAGACATTATGGTATAGCAAAAAGAACATGGGATTTAATCTTGGTAAGTTTCTATTCCACCTACGTGGGTGCTTCAGTGAGTCAAACTCTCAAATTTCCCATGTGTAAAACAGGAATGATACTTCTTTCAAATGCTTGATTAAAAAATGAGGTCATGTGTCTGATGATTACTTCGTAAACATTATAGCACTACAGGGAACTATGATTATGATTTTCAAATCCTTTTGTTCTTATTTTTCCAAAACAATTATGTCCCCCATTATTGCACAACATTTTTTAAAACTCTGCTCCTTAGGTTACTGATGTATACAATCCTCATGAAAGTATGTATAATTAAGATGATAATTAGAAGACAGTCTTCATGTAACGTCCCTTACAATCAGATGAGTAAATGTATTCAATTACTCACCTGATATGTAAATGTAACCAAGACAGAATCTGAAAATTATAACCACTTTAATATGAATGTATAAAGGAATTATACTTTATATGAACTTTAGTTCATTAAAAAAATAATGAAAATCCATAATGTCTTTTAAATTGCTGCATCAATCCCTGTAAACTGCTCCCATCTTGAAAATATAGCTCTTAACATGTGTATTTAGGAATTGGTAATTTGGCAAACTAGTAAAAACAAAAAAGCATTATTTTTGAAAGCACTTTGTGGGCATGTTTTTATTCTCCACTCGTCTACAGTTAGGTTGTAAAACTTAGAGCAAAGCTCTTAATCTATGCCAGGTCACTTCATATGTAAAATGGAATTATACCTGTTTTTTCTGTCTTCCTTAACAAATGTGACTTACTCCTCTGAGTAAATATTTTTGAAAGTGCTCTGAAAGCAATAGAATTATTATTTCAAAAGCTAGTAGAAAATGGAAATAAATTTGTCAAATTCTCTCACATTTTGCTCCTACATGAGTACCAGTCTCTGAGAGTAATTCAGACCAGGATTTGAATCTGGCTCTACCATTTAGTATCTGAGTGACTTTGGGGAAATAGTCTGATGTTTTAAAGTAAGCTTCTTCAGGGGTGCCTGGGTGGCTCAGTCGGTTAAGTGACCAACTTCAACTCAGGTCACGATCTCACAGTTCATGGGATTGAGCCCCATGTTGGGCTCTGTGCTGATAGCTCAGAGCCTGGAGCCTGCTTCAAATCCTATCTCTCTCTCTTTGTCTCTCTGCCTCTGTCTCTCTCTCACTGTCAAAAATAAACATTAAAATTTGTTAAAGTGAACCTCCTCACAAACTTAAGAGAGATAATACTCTCTTTCAAATGATACTTGTTTGGTTGTTGCTATGGACAGTAAATTAGATATGAGTAAAGCATCAGATTGCCTAGTAGGCTATAAGTATTCATCAATTTTTTAATTCAGTATCCTGCTTATCGCTATCATAATGTCATTGTCCTTTTCACCTAACATACTTAAAATATCTACTTTCTTTTTTTTTTTTTTCAACGTTTATTTATTTTTGGGACAGAGAGAGGCAGAGCATGAACGGGGGAGGGTCAGAGAGAGCGGGAGACACAGAATCGGAAACAGGCTCCAGGCTCTGAGCCATCAGCCCAGAGCCCGATGCGGGGCTCGAACTCACGGACCGCGAGATGGTGACCTGGCTGAAGTTGGACGCTTAACCAACTGCGCCACCCAGGCGCCCCTAAAATATCTACTTTCTAAAAGTTTTTTTTTAATCGTGCATAAAACATGCACTATATTTTCTTTTTTTAAGTTTATATATTTATTTTGAGAAAGAGAGAGAGACAGAGAGAGAGAGTAAGCAGAGGAGGGGCAGAGAGAGTATCCCAGGCAGACTCCACACTATCAGCACATAGCTGGATATGGGGCTCCAACCCATGAACCCTGAGATCATAACATGTGCCAAAACCAAGAGACAGTTGCTCAACCGACTGAGGTACTCAGGGTCCCCTAAGTACTATTTTTTTTTCTTCACAAGCATCAGAGTTTTAGTGGCTTTATGTATTTCCTAAACATTTTGAAGGAAAATCCATGTGTAGCTTATGTGTTATAAAGTCATACAAACACATAGAAGGTAACTCTAAAATGAGTTTTTATATAGTTTTTGAAATCAGTTATATTCATTTATGTTTTATATTTATATTATTTATGTAAACCTTATATTGTAATTATAGTTGTTCTATGCCTGAAACCCCTGAAATAAATACTTGCTTATAGGAAAAGTGGGTATAAAAACATTTTTTAAATATTATATAATACCTCTTCATTGGCTATGCATACATTATATTTTTTAAAAAGTATCATCTTACGTTGGGGCACCTGGGTAGCTCAGTTGGTTAAGCACCCGACTTTTGCTAAGGTCATGATCTCGCTGTTTGTGAGTTCGAGCCCCACATCGGGCTCTGTGCTGACAGCTCAGAGCCTGGAGCCTGCTTCAGATTCTGTGTCTCCCCATCTCTCAGCCTTTCTCCTGCTCATGCTCTGTCTTTCTCTGCCTCTCAATAATAAATAAACGTTAAACAATTTAATGTCATATTATGTAGCATTTTATTATAATGACACCTTCTATTATCCCCTGAACCTTATGAAATAATTGCAATTAAAATCACTCAAAGACTTTACAGTCTAGTAGCTATCTGTGGTCAAATGAAACATAACCATATGTGTGTGTGTATATATGTGTGTAAATAAAATTTACTCTCTAAAACAGTGCTGACCTCAAGTATAATAGCTCTTCACTCTTAATAGCTTAATAGATGGCTTTTGGTAGTTCTATCAAACATAGCTGTAGGGACCTTTAAATTTCTAAAGAACACTCATTTCTCTAAGAAGTTGTACTGCAAGACCAGAGAAAGCTTTTATTTATAAAAATCTAAATGTTTGACGTTTGTACACATTATAGTCTAAATATATAGATATGTGTAACAAACACACATAAGCTAGAAATAATTTGTCTCTCAATGTACAGATTGGTTAAAAACTTAGTAAACCTAGCTCTTCATTACATTTTTTTGTTTGCGTGTTTGTTTAGAATAAATTAAGGAAATGCTGAGTATATTTACTAATTGTAAATGTTTTTCAAAGAATTTGTAAAAGAAAAAAAATACTGCCTGTTATTCATGTGTACAGGTATTTTTAGGCTACTGATAATTATTTTTCACTCCAAAAATCCTACATAGATTTTCAGTTAAAATTTCTGGGTGTCAACCATGAGATTTTTTAAACTTTAGGAACAACTGTTGTTTAAGTATACCAGTGATTTTCTTAACCACCCCAGAAAAGTTACAGAGCCACCACCAGAAATCACACACAAATAAAAATGAGAGTGACCACATTCTTATTTTACACAAATGTATATCTCTTGAATGCATATTTATTATGTAGACTTTGGATTGGTACTTAGCACTGGATCATTTATGGACTAACAAAAGGAAATACATTTTTGCTAAGGCTTGTTAATTGATTTTCTTAATATTTATTTGCAGTTTTTAAATTCATATGGCAAAAAGCTAGTTACTTTAAATTCACATAAACTTTTCTTCTCATATACATGCCTCTATTGTACTTATGTAATTTATTTGTTGAACACAGTCAAATATTACTAGTCTTTTAAAATCTTTAAACAGAATTTATCTTGAGTAAAAACTTTCTTCAATTTGTGCATTATGAACATGAATTCCAAATACCCACAGTAATTGTCATTTAAAAAATTAATTTAGGGGTGCCTGGGTGGCGCAGTCGGTTAAGGGTCGGCTTCAGCCAGGTCATGATCTCGCGGTCCGTGAGTTCGAGCCCTGCGTCAGGCTCTGGGCTGATGGCTGGGAGCCTGGAGCCTGTTTCCGATTCTGTGTCTCCCTCTCTCTCTGCCCCTCCCCTGTTCATGCTCTGTCTCTCTCTGTCCCAAAAATAAATAAAATAAATAAATAAATAAAATAAAATAAAAAATAAAAAATTAATGTAGTTTTATTTAGTTCACTTAAAATACAATCATATGTGCTGAATTACTCTTCATCAATGTTTTTATTTTATGGCTGTATTTAAAAAAATTAATTCCCCTCAAGTCATTTGACTTACTTCTAGAATTAATATTTACTGCAATATTCACTTAAAAAATGTTCAATGTTCAATTCTACCCAAGTGATGCATGAATGACTCTCCCTATGAACTTCGATAAAAATAATATATATTATAGAAACAATTTCTTAACCAATATTGCCCTTACTCCCTTCATATATATATTTGTTGGTTCAGTATCTAAATTTTTTCACATAATTTTACACAAGAAAAACCTCATCAAGAAAACATCAGCTTATTCAAAATTGGACATTTTCAAAAATAGAATTCAGGGCCAAATTGAATGATTTATTTCTAACAAAAATATTAGGACTGTGCATCCTTTTTATATAATTATTTTCTAGGCTCATCTTTTATTTACCAGATTTTACTATCTTTTAATACTAGGGTAAGATGAAAAATATTTATCAGGTCAATAATATTCATTGAGCAAATTTATAGTTAAACTAAAGCATACACTGTTGTAGAAATCTACTCCTTTAATCTGTTCCTTATACATATTAAAATAAGGGATACTCTGAGATGATATTTTCAGTGTTGTTTTCAGGAAACTAAGATTAATGAAATAGGAATAATAATGTTGTCTATTTGAGGCATCAACTTAACAATTTGACTCTAGTAATAAAGAATCTTGAACAATATAGTTTTTATTATTACTTCTACTACCGCCTTAGAAATAACAGAAAATTGGGGTGCGTTGGTGGCTTAGTCGTTTAAGCATCCACCTCTTGGGTTTCGCTGAGGTCATGATCTCACAGTTTCATGGGTTCAAGCCCTACACTGGGCTCTGTGCTGATAGCACAAAGCCTGTTTGGAATTCTCTGTTTCCCTCTCTCTCTCTGCCCTTCCTCCACTCATGGGCACTCTCTCTCATAATAAATAAATAAACTTAAAAAAAAGAAATAGCAGAAAATAAAATTACTAGAATCTATCAAAGGAATAGCTTCAGTTGATGCAAAGATAAATTTTATCATTGAAAAACTACTTTCTCACTATTTTTCCAAATTCATTAAAACAAAAGGAAGAAATTATATTTCTCATAATAAATAATTCTCAGTTGGGTTCCCATTATATATTTGGGCAAGACTTTATACTTAAGTTCACAGAATTCACTCCATTACATCAAAATGATATGTCACTGAATATTCATGCATTAATGTGTGTGTGTGTAAGTGTGTATGGAAGAATATGTTTCTATGTTTTTACTTCTCTTGAATATTTTATCCATTCTTTTCAAACTCATCTCTATAGTATAAATTCCTCCATTAAGTCATCTTCAACTAACCCAGCACATCAAAATCCTCTCCTCCTATGATCTCATATAGCATTATTCAAATATTAATATTAGTCACTGTTCTTGAAACTAGAAATATGTCACCAACAAGTGAAGAAAAGTTGAGAAAAATCATAGATATTATTTTGAACTTATGATATAACAAGTTACTCTTTAAAAATAATTTCACAGTATATGAGATCAGTGTCTATACATATATATAGTCTATAAATATTGCACACATATACATACATATAATATGTTGTGTTAATAAATTTTCATATAGGTGACATTGTAGCATCTATGGATGAATTAAATTTAATGACTTAGCAAAGTTGCTGGATGCAAACTAAATACATAAAATCAATTATATTTATAAACACCAGATAAATGAATGTGAAAAATTGAAATGAAACTACCAATTATATTTATAAAATATAAAGAAATCAGGAATATATCCATTAGAGAATATGCAATCAAAATAAATGGAAAGAAAGGTCACATTCAGGAACAGGAAAATTCAATAATCTTGAAGTGACAATCTCAAATTGACCCCTTGATTTAATAAAATTAAATGAAAAAAATCTTAACAGGAGGAATTTGACAAGGTAATATTGAAAGCACATGGAAGTTCAAAGAGCCAAAAACATTTTCTTTTAAGAGTCATTTAGTCTACATGGTATTGACACAGGGATGGAGAAATACACTAAAGGAATATATAAGAGAACTCATAAACAGAACTCCAGTAAAATGTGAAGTCAAACAATAAAATTTAAAAGAGAATTTTTATTTTATCAGGATAGAAAAGTATTAAGCAGCAAGATGCAAAATGTGTAAATCATAAATGAAAATATTGATTGATACTACTATGTTATAATTCAGAGAAATTATTTACAGTACACAGATCTTTAAATGATATACTCCTTGATTATATAAAAAGGTATCATTTCATTAGAAAATGTGCTAAAAAGATTGACTAGTACTTCACTGAAAAAAAATGTGAATAGTCAAAATCCTATGAAATAAAAACTAAATTTATTAGTAATCAGAGGTTTAAAGCTTAAATCACAATTCTCACTCTCTCAATTAGAAAAATAAGCTAAAATATTTAATATCAAGTCCTTGTGAAATGATAGGTCTAGAGGAATGTTCATACACTGCTGATGGGAGTGTGAATTTGTACACTGTCTTCAAGAGACAATAGAATCTTTCACCCTCCCAAAGCCAATTTGCATTGAGCACATAGTCATTTACAAAAGAAAGACTTGGGATTGATGAAATAAGACTTCAGAAAGAAAGTACAGAAAAAAGGAAAAGCATTTGAAAACCAACTTTAGATATGCAATTTTTTAAAATACTCTGTTGGAGATCATCACTAAGTAACTGAAAATTGAGGAGTGAAACTCAAAAATGGTATCTGGCTTGGATAAATGAGTTATAATTGCAGCCTGGGAGGATTATCAATTGACAAGAAGGACAGATGTGACAAAACAAAAGATACATAAATGGTCTCCTGAAAATACGTATCATTAAATTATCAGTGGAAGAATAAGAACAAGAATTAAGAGTGGAGATAAAATGGAGAATCAAGAGAGAAATAGGTCTCAGAAATCAAGGGAAAAATCTTTAAAGAAGATGAGGACTGATGTCTCCAAAGAAAATTCCATTTGAAAGAGAAATATAAACTAATTTTTATAAATAATTCTGCATTAATTTGGATCTGGAAAGTTATTTGGTTTTGTTAAGAGTAGGTTCATATTAAACCTTTACATATGTATCCTTATTCTTCATGACAAGATACAGATTTATTCATTAAACCATGAATAGAAGAAAGCTTCCCATCCACCATTTCTGCATTTTATGAAAATAAATGCTATAAACATATTTTTAAAATTTGGTTAACTTTTCAAATTGAATTATTAAGTTAAATATTAATATATTCTTATAAAATAAAGAAGACACTAATTCTTTTTTACTTGAAATTGGGTTAGCTATAGCCCTAAATGTAGCAATTTTCTAATAGATGTGTATGTAGGACAGAGAACCAAATTCAATATTTTTTTTTTCATTTTTTACTGAGGTATAATTGACACATAACACAATGATTCGATATTTATGTATATTGTGAAGTGATCATCACAGTATATCTAGTTAATATCCATCACCAAATATAGTTACAGAATTTTTTTTCTTATGATGTGTACTTTTACAATGTGTTCTTTTATCAAGTTCCTAATATACAACAGGGTATTACTAAGTATAGTCACCACGCTGACCATTACATCCCCTTTACTTCCTTTATCTTATATTTAGAAGTTTTCATCTTGTCACCCCCTTCACCCATTTTTCCCTTTCTCCATCCCCAACTTCTGGCAGCCATCAATCTGCGTTCTGTATCTATGGGCTTGTTTTTTGTTTGTTTGCTTTTTGGGGTTGTTTTGTTTTGTTTTGTTTTGTTTTTAGATTCCACATAAAAAATGAGATTGTATAGTATTTGTCTTCTTTCTGACTTATTTCACTTAACATAATGCCTTCAGTTTTCACCAATGTTGGCTAAATTTCTTTCTTTTTTATGGCTTAATAGTATCCCTTCAAAATAAAATGTGTTTTATTTTCTATATCCGTTAATCCATCAATGGACACTTAGGTTGTATCCACATCTTAGTAATTGTAGAGTGCTGCAATGAATATGGAGCTTTATTTATGTCTTCCAGTTAGTGGCACCCCAGAGACAATAAGTAATGTGTCCTAAATAATACCATTAACTATTCAGTATCTGAGCTATGATTAGAATTCAAGATAACTGACTCTGTTATGGTACTTGCTACTCTAACACACTATCTTCCATAAATAACTGTTTTAATTAAAAGATAAAACAGCAATGATCTTACACAAATGCATCAGAATTTTAAAAAATGTCAACTTACAAAAAAAGCAAAAATTTTACACTTCCTTAGATTTTTAATATAGTTACATCTGGTTTTTGTGGAATAAACAATTTGTCAAACGTATATCAAGTGACTTTCTCCAATGCTATTTTAAATATATAAATGAATTAAGAATTTATTACTCAAAACCATTTTTAAGATTTAATACCCTTTATGTATTTCTTGGTATTGTATTGGGGATTGGACATTAATCAACCTCCAATGAATTTATAATATCAAGTGGTGACTACACAATCCTGATGTTAAAGGAAGGATCTTGTTCCAAAATGATCTCTGCTAAGTGCAAAGGTCTGCCTTGAAGGCAATAGAAGTATGTTAATTGATCATTGCAACAGAGGAGACATCACTTCTTAGAGTTTCATCACCTAATCACTATATTTATGCCAAGATGATGCCAATATGTCTACTCAATTGGGTACCACAAAAATGCTTCTGATGCATTTGCTGAGAATCAGCTCCCAATCCCAGTGGGGTCTAGCTCCAAATTCTCCAATAGTAGAGAATAAAAATCAAGTTTTGCTCTATCATATGATAAATTCAAAAACAACTCTTCTCAGGATGCTGTTTCTTTATTATCTGTCTAAATCTAGTGGCAGTGAGTGAAAAAAAGGCTCATATTTTTGACTTGGTATTTGGGGAGATGTTATCAATACCGAATATGTTTGCAATGTTTATCTCTAAAAATTTGAACAGAGAGGAGTGTACCATAGTAGATAAGAGTGTGAACTCTGCTACCTAGGTTTAAATTCCAGGTTCCCATATGTTAGGTGTAAGGTATTGGGCAAGTTTTGCTTCAGTTTCTTCATCTGTAAAAAAGATATTTAATAATCTCTACCTCAGAGAATATTTTGACTTTTGAATTGCACAGTCTTTTTGAAGGACTTAGAAAATTTCTGGCATATAGTTTGTGTTCAGTGAGTTACTGCTATTATTATGTGTATTAAATCTGTGAGCACTCCTTCTGGTTATTAAATTTTATCTCTTTTTTGCCAAATATATTTATTTCTGATCAGAGCTATTGAATGCCTATATGTCAGATACAGTACTGGACACTTAGACCTCTCTGCAAGATCTTGTAACATCAGTTTTTAGATCAGTGAAATGTAGAAGGGCATAGTAAGACCGCATCCTCTTATTTGAAGGGAAGGAATTAGCATATTGTGTTTATGATACATCAGATTTTAGAGCAGATTCTTTACATGCATTGTGCTATTCACTCCTTCTCAAAAACAATTTTACAAATGAAGAATTGAAACAAGAAAACTGATTCAAATTAAATCACTAAATATATGAATGGTGTCAAAATACATCTCAGTTTTCTGTCTAAATCTTGCTTTTGTTATTGTTGTTTCCCCTACATGTAACACCTATGTGATAATAAATGTTAAGAATTCCATGTAATTATCAAATAAGTTCTGAAATATTTTCTATGTTATAGAGAATGGGCAGGCACATAAAAAATTCATATAAATATTTGACTATACTATTAAGGTCTTTTATCTTCACTTTTGACTTCACTTTTCAGGACAGATATAGATTTCTCTCAAGATTAAACCTCAATGAAGTTACCATTTAAAAACTTTTCCAGCCAAAATTTATGATGCAAATCAAAAGAATATGTATTCATACTGTGCTGTTCATAGTTTGGCTTTAATTCTAAACTTTTGCCTTATAAAATTTTGTTTCATATACATAAAGAGAATGTATAGCCTATGATTAGCTATTATCTTTGCTTTTGTGAAATATTGCTTATGTGGCTGTGATACTTAACTTCATTATCTGAATATTGTTTAATCTCAGAGAAGAACCAGTCAGTTTATAAAATATCAGATTGGAGTGGCATGTCTTTCCTAACACTTCTATGCTAAGCCTCATTTCATAAAGTTATACTTCTTTAACTTTTTATTTAAATTCCAGTTAGTTAACATACAGTATAGTATTAGTTTCAGGAGTACATGTTAGTGATTCAACCCTTACATACAACACCCGGTGCCCACCATAAAGATATTTTTTAAATATAGTGATTTTACACTTGAGTTTACTGTTTGGCAGATGCTGAAATATACTACTATAATCATCCTGCATATAGCCTTTGGAAGTATTTATAGGGACAATCATTGCTTCAATTTTTATATTATGGCAGCATCCTAGGAACTTCTGACTGGTTTTAGTTGCACTGCAATTCTGTGTAATGGTGGCCCCTGCCCCATGACAATATAAAAAGTGCCCTTCTACCATTAATTTGTAAACCTCTGGTATTGAGGCCATCTTGATCACACAGTCATTATGTGGCTGGCTTACAGCCACTGCCTCACTGCCATTGCCAGTTATTATATAATTAAATGAAATGATGTGTCGGTAGTATATTCAGATCACTTTAACATTTATAATGATGATGAGCAACTCTTGTTCTTCTAGCATTGTCTGCTTTAGCCAGCAGTACAAAATGTATTCATAGGATAAGAACCACCTTTCCAGTTAAATTTGTGATGTGAAAATATGGTCCTAGTCTCATCTATCTTAATAGGTGGAATCAAGTAAATTAATACTTAACCCAATTGTTGGAACTTCATGCACAAATAATTTGGGCTCAACTAATCAGGTTTATAAGGTAACCTAAGCTATCATCAATTGGTTTAATGTCAATCAAGGTGATATCTTGGGAATACACAGTTCCGTTTAGATCCCTTTAGATCAGCAGATTTCAACTGCGGTGATTTTGCCCTCCAGAGGACACTGGGTAATGTCTGAAGACATTTTTAAATGTCACAACTTGGGACGGTTGCTACTGGCATCTGGTGAGTACATGTTGGGGATGCTGCTAAATATCCTTCAATGCACAAGACAGTCACCCACATCCCCTCTAAAAAAGGATTGCCTGGCTCCAAGTGTCAATAGTACTGAGGGTGATAATCTTGGCTTTAGATGACAAAAACTTGACCCTCAACTAATGCCCTTCAGTGGGATACAGTCAGGGTGCTGCAAAGCTGTTTTCTGGCTTCCACTGTCCATATCACATATAAATGTTTATGCAGAGAAAATTAAAATTATAGAAGTGTACAAAGGGACCTAAGTGTATAATGTAAGTACATATCTCAGGAAACAAGTCTCAACTACTTTCCTACTATAGTCATTTGCTCGTAGACACATTCAAACATAGATCAATAGTAAAATTATACGTACACACTTTTAACTTAAGCATCTTTGTGAAACAATAAGAACTTGAATGTATATAGTTTGACAGTGATGTCAATTTTTACATAGGCCTCTCTGTATTGAAATTATAGGAAAAATAATACTGTTTTTTACCACTAATTTTGTACATATATTTTTGTTTAGAGACTATTTTAATGAAAGTTAACCAGGAGTCTGATTTCAAATTCACAATTAATCACTCATTCAATATTACTGAGTGTGATTTAAGTGCCTGACACTGTTCTCTCATTACTCGAAAAGCCTGTGTTAAGTACAAGGGAACCCACTTCACTTTAAGGGAATGACAGAGGCACTTGAGTGGAATTTAAGTCCTGTGGGTAGCCAGAAGCTGTGCTTCTCAGGTTTTCATGTGCTTAAGAATCACTTGGGGGTACTTTTTATCATATTCTTGGGCTTGAGCACCAAAGAGTCTGATTTAGTATATATAGAGTAGGTATTTTAAAACAAACCATCCTGGTGATTTCATGCAGATGATTTCAGACCATAGTTTCAGAAATACTGCCTTAGATCTGTAGTTCACTGGGTACAACTCTAAATCTACAAGGGATTCAATTTGCAAAAGGAAAACTAGGAAAGGCTAGACATAAAGGTCAAAAAAGTTTATGACTATAAACAGTGAATTATTGTTAATTCATAGCAATAATCCATTGATTCAATAAGTATTTACTGTAAGCCAATTATCTACCAGCAGTAGTGTAGGCACTAAGAATATTGCTTTAAATAAAACAGAAAAAAATAATCTGCCCTGATGGAGTTTACATTCCAGTGGGAGGAGCCAGACAATGAATTACTAACATAAGGCAGAAACAATTAATAGTTTGTATTAGATGCAGACTTTAAGATGATTTATTAGGAAGCTCTTGAAAGAATTTAAAAAATTATTTCCTTTGAAATATGTTCCATCTCTACACTCCTCTCCATAGACCCATAATTTTACCAAATTTTAAAAATACAAATTGATACTACAATTATGGGCCAATGTTTTATTTCAAAGCAATATCATATCTCACTCTCTAAATGATGCTGTTGTCACTTGTTACATAGTATCTAAAAGTAAAAATCTTGGCAAATCCTACTGTCATGTTTTGTTATCCATTGTGAAGAAATATTGCATACATTTTATTTTGGCTGCCTTTAGATCTAACTGCATATGTTGTTATAACTACAATTTATGTAGTTTAGTACGATGTTGCAATTTTTATTAATACAATTATATTGCTTATTACTTAATACAATTTTTAATGTTTTCTGATTTGAATGAGAAAATAAATTATAATATTTGTGTGTATCATTGTTATTGTTATTCCTCAACTATCTAGGACACTAAATTTGGAGGATTTGAAAATTATCCCAATCAATAAGAGAAAAATATTAAAAGTTTTTGAAAACTTTAGAATGCAAAGTTTATTTACTGCAGACTTTCTTGGGACTTTTATTATATGATTATGAATTGTGATCCTTCAAGACATGATAAAATAAACAACGTTACCTAAACTTTTTCAATCATGATTTCTTTTTGTGGAGTTTATAAAAGGACCACATGCTCTGAAAGAATGATTAAGAGAAAAGAAAAATATGGAAAACAATTTTTTAAAAACCTGACAAGCCAGATTTGAAAAAAATCTATCATCTGTCTATCTATACACACACACACACACACACACACACATAATTGTATGACTACATGACCTACATTTAATTGGGTGTGAAAATGTTCCTCAGGACAACTCCTTTTCTACTTAGAGTTGATATTTTCTGATTTTATTGCTTGTATATCAGGCTAAGAAGAAGTAATTTTCAGATTAGTTCCTAATCATTAAGTTACTTTCCTCTCCCAAGAGAGAACATAGTTCTCACCATCAAAGCATTAGAAAGAATGCATCAAAGGAAAATAACAAAGTCAAAGGAAGCAGTAGTCTGAAAAGAGAATGCCAAATCTTTTGCTGGCAAATCTATGAATATTGGCCAAGGTTTTGTAGAATATCTTGGAGGGAGCACACATCCAAGGAAATGAATCACTACAAGTACACGCACAAAGATACTCTGTGAGCATACACATTAGTAAAGATGGAGAGTAATCTTAAAATAAATATTAAAGATTGAAGCAAACAGAACATTCCACTACCCATAGGTTTTGATTAAAAAAATAGATAAAAGACATATAAAAGCATCCATCAAATCTGAAATTGTGTGTTTTTGCACACTGACTTGTTGTAGGAAAGATTTAGAATAATTATTAACTTGATTATTTTAACTTAAAAATTTCACATTATTTTTACATTGCATAATACAAATGTATTTTACAATATAAAATATTGTACAATATGCTACACAATATAAAGATACTATACAATATACTGTTTTTCAGTAGTGATAAATATCAAAACACTTACATTAACACAGTCCTTGTGTTAAGGGCCAGTTGGTATTATGAAAGAAATCTAGACACAAACAGAAATTATCCCTTTAGCCATATAAGACAGAGATTTTTTTCTTTGTGAGGCAGAATTTTGAATCAATATCATAATTTTAATGATTATTATTCTGGATTATATGTGTTTATGCTTCAGTTAAATATAATGAATTTTATTCAGTTCTCATGTAATGGGTTCAGTTCTGTCAGTTCACAAAGTATCTTTTCTTCATAAAGTTTCAATCTTTCATTTATTCATTTAACAAATTAAGGGTTTATGGTACTCCTAGTAGGTCACAATTCAAAGTGTCTACCTAGCATCATGACTACTTTCTTGCATTTCTTTGATACTGTCTGTTTCTTTCAAATAGAATATCAGTGTCCAGAGTTAGCAAAGCAAGGTTAGCTACACCTTTCAGAACACTGTCTCAGTGAGCCTATTCTGTTTAAAACTGTTACAGTGGGCATACATTAAACATCTGTCAATTTACTTGTGGCTCAGTCAGTCTGGACCCTGTTGAGAGTTTACTTTTATTACATAAAAGAATAACACATTTTGTTTTGGCTTACCCTCTTCTTAGTAACTTAGAATTGGTATGTGTATGTAATGTCACACATGGATACGTACAGGTAAATAATCAAAAGAGAGTAATAATGAAAGAAAACAGTAAATCAAAGAAGTTAAGCATTCTGGTATATTTTTGTGTTAGATCAGGAAAATTAACACTATAGATGCAATAATAAATAATACTTATGATAGTGATCCTTCAATATTAAGAAAATGCTAGCTGTTTATGCTATCATAACATCACTTTCCTGGTGAGAAACTAATGGTTCTAGGTCACTAGTTTATAATCCCATTAGGTTGGGATTAGGAAAAAACATCTCCTTCTATAGGCTTTAAGTGCTGCTAAAATTTAGGGAATATGCAGAACAAAGTTCCAAGGAATGTGATTATAAGCCAGAGATCAGAGGAAAAGCTGGCATGTGAAGAGAAAAAAAAGATTTAAAAATGTGACGGAGCACCTGGGTGGCTTAGTCTACAGCTCAGGGCATAATCTCATGGTTCGTGAGTTCAAGCCCCACATCAAGCTTTCTGCTGTCAGCGCAGAGTCTGTTTCCGACCCTCTGTCCTCCTCGTTCTCTGCCCCTCCCCACTCATTCTTTCTCTTTATCTCAAATAAATAAAAACTTTAAAAAATTTTTAAATAAAAAAATGAAGTGACAGAAAATGAAGACACCTATTTTAAATTGTGGCATAAATTGAATTAGAATTCTATCTCTGTAAAATCATAATCATATCTGTTAAATAACTTTTCTTTTAATAATGATGCATAAATAAAAATATTTATGACTTTTTTTCCCTTTATTCCCAGACAGAATAAAAAGAAAGAATAGCTACATATCTAGAAAAGAAAGGGAGGCACATAATACAGTGATTCCTCAACTTTAGCTGCATCAGAATCGCCTGGTGAAATTATTAAGCAACATGGTTCTGGGATCTGCATCCTTACTCTGATTCAATAGGTAGTGCCTGACAATTTTAACTTCTAATCAAAACAAATTTTCTCATTCTTAATTTTAATTTCCAACAAGTCCCTACATCATACTGACTCCTCTAGACACTTAGAGAATCACTGATAAAATCCATAGGGATATCTTTAGAAATCTAAATCTATCTTTTGGATACAGGAAGGAGAATACAGACAGCAGTATACTGCAGGATCAGAAAATGCCTACTCTACTATTCCTCCCTATTGCCCATTCTCCTTTGCAAATGCTTAATGGATATTTCTCCAATTTTTTTTTGTCACCCAAACTTCGATTCAAAATCCTGTGAAATTTAAAGACAATCCTAGGCAAACACCATGAAGGAAATCTCCCCCAATTGTTTTATATGAAGTGTTTCATCATGTAAAAAAATGGACGTTTGAAATAGTAATGGAAAATGATAATTACATTATATGTCAATTTTATATTGTTACCTAAGATTTCCACTTACCATACCAATTTTTGTGTGCATCTGGGAAAAGAGCTATTTAAACATTATTCTCCTCAGGAATAAAATGCCTCCAATAGTACATGAATTAAAATATTAAAGTAGGACTATTCAGTCTTTTATACTCTTTTTCTAAAGTCTCTAATGTGTCTCTTTGTGGCTTTTAGTCACATCCTTGTTGTTATAAACTTTGATGAATCTGTACATGAGGTCTATGAAAAGAGATGAGTGGTTATTAGATGTGAACAAGTATCTTACTATATATGAAAAGCCACAGTTGGTTTACAGAGTCATCCCTCAACAATTTTAAAAGCAATTTCTATGGAACAGTGGAAGTTACCTAATATGTGGGAGACATTATGACTATATCAGAAAATGTTCCATTAGCTTGAATTAGGTACTAAACCTTTTAAGCTATTGATCATTAATGAAATCATATTTTCACAAACATATTATCACTCACATCTCAGACAATAAAACTAGAAAATAATTTTAAACTTTTTTGATTGGTAATTAAACCTGTCTAAATCTTAATTTAATTTCACTTCTTAGAATATTATGGGAAATTAATATTTACACTGTTTAAGTTTCATTAGTTTCAGTTTTTATAAAGTCATGTACTTCTATGGGAAAATGTATTTTATTTTATTTATTTTTTCTTTTTTTTTAATTTTTTTTTCAACGTTTATTTTATTTTTGGGACAGAGAGAGACAGAGCATGAACGGGGGAGGGGCAGAGAGAGAGGGAGACACAGAATCGGAAACAGGCTCCAGGCTCTGAGCCATCAGCCCAGAGCCCGACGCGGGGCTCGAACTCACGGACCGCGAGATCGTGACCTGGCTGAAGTCGGACGCTTAACCGACTGCGCCACCCAGGCGCCCCTGTATTTTATTTTTAATATAGATATATGGGGAACCTAGGTGGTTCAGTTGGTCAAGTATCTAACTGTTGGTTTTGGCTCAGGTCATGATCTCACAGACCATGAGTTTGAGCCCTGTGTCAGGCTCTGCACCCACAGCATGGAGCCTGCTTGGGATTCTCTCTCCCGCTCTCTCTGCCCTTTCCCCATCATGCTGACTCTCTCTCTCTTTCTCTCTTTTTCAAAATAAATAAGTAAACTTTAAAATGATATATAGTTTATAATCAGTTATGTGATCAAATATTTTTGTACAATAATTTTCTTACACTGTTACTTATAATTAATAAAATTAGAAATAAGCCAAATGAAGAGGGATAGAACAATGGCAAAATATACTACAGTATAAACCTACAATGAAATATCATACATTCAACAAAAGTCTTATCTAGGAATTAGGGTTAAGGGTAGTTTTTATTGACCACATTACTTTTCTGCATTTGGCAAGTTTTCTAAACTCAAAAAATTAAAAAAAAATAACAAATTGTTTTTGAATCAATACGTTTTGACATTTACAATTATTTCTTTGTAATATTCTTATTTAATCAGTTTGCTCATTGTAAGGGTCACTTATCTGACAATTGCATAAAGTTCATTTGAGGGGCAGATTGTACGCTTGTATCTAGATAGAATACAATTTTTAATCAATTATAAAATTTCAAAGAAACATTCTTTATGAGACAATAGTGTAAAAAAAGACAAAAAATGTTAGCATGGTAACAAGATTGTTAGAATTCTTATTCAAAAACTCTTTCTCTTGCCAACTCAGGTACAGTTCTAAATCATAATGCTTTCACTGTATGTATTACTATGGCATTTTCATTTAAGAAATCCATAATGTGTTCTCAAACCAAGTTCATTCATAAATATTCCTTACATAACAACCATACAGGAGTTTGTGAAGCAGTATGTAAGACTCAGGAATGGGAGATGTTTCTGGGCACAGGTGTGAGAAAGAATCTGGCAGGAGAGAAAGGAAGACGTGGCAGAGTAGGAGGCCATTAGGCTTGCCTCATCCCATGGACACAACTAGATAGCTTCAATTCATCCTAAATATCACAGAAATTGACTTGAAGACTGACAGAACAAATTCCACAACCAAGGGGAGAGAAGAAGCCACATTAAAGAAGAAGAAGACCAAGACATAGACAAAATATGAAGATAGAAGAATTTATCCCAAACAAAAGAATAAGATAAGACCACAACAAGAGATCTAAGTGAAACAGACATAAGTAACATGCCTGATCGTGAATTTAAAGCAACAATCATAAGGATATTCACTGAGCTTGAGAAAAGAAGACCTCAGTGAGACCCTTACCACAGAGATAAAAGAGTTGAAAAGAATCAATCAGTGATGAAGAGCGAAGAAGAAGAAGAAGAAGAAGAAGAAGAAGAAGAAGAAGATTGGAAACAGGCTTGATGTAATGAACAGCAGGCTGGAAGGAGAAAAGGAATGAATTAGTGACCTAGAATACAAAGTAATAGAAAATAATAAAGCTGAAGAAAAGAGAAAAAGGAATTATGGAAAATGAGATGGAATTAGGGAGATCAGTGATTCCATCAAAAGCAATAGCATTCATAATAAAGGAGACCCAGAAGAAGAAAAGAGAGAAAAGGTGCAGAAAATTTATTTGAAGAAATAATAGATGAAAACTTACCTAATCTGGGGAAGGCAAAGACATCCAGATCCAGGAGGCACAGAGAACTCCCATCAAAATGAATAAAAGCAGGCCAACATCAAGATATATTATAAGTAAATTTGCGAAATATAGTGATGAAAAAAATCTTAAAAGCAGCAAGACAAAAGAAGCCCTGAATTTACAAGGGAAGACCCAAAAAGCTAGCTGGAGATTTGTCAACAGAAACTCACCAAGCTGGAAGGGAGTGGCATGATATATTCAAAGTCCTGAATGGGGAAGATCTGCAGCCAAGAATACTCTATCGAGGAAAGCTATCATTCAGAATATATATATATATATATATACATATACATATATGTATATGTAGATATATATATAATATATGTATATATATAATATATGTAGATATATATATATTATGTAGATATAGATAGATAGATAGATAGATAGATAGATATGTAGATATATAGATATAGATATATAGATATATATATGTAGAGAGAGAGAGAGATAGTTTCCCATGCCAAACAAAAAACAAAACAAAACAAAAACAAAAATAAAAACAAAAACTAAAGGAGTTTGTGACCACTGAATCAGCCTTGCAAGAAATATTAAGATTCTTTGCAATAATAAACTGGAAAGGAAAGACTGAAAGTGACACATATAAGAAAGGAACAGTGAAAATCTCCAAAAGTAACGACAAAACAAGTATAAAATAGCACTAAATACATATCTATTGATAATATAATAGCTTTCAGGGGCACCTGGGTGGCTCAGTTGGTTGGGCGTCCAACTTTGACTCAGGTCATGATCTCGGGGCTTGTGGGTTTGAGCCATGCATCAGGACCTGTGCTGACAGCTCACAACCTGAAGCCTGCTTTGGATTCTTTGTCCCTTTCTTGCTCTGCCTCTCCCCCACTCATGCTCAGTCTCTCTCCCTCTGTCTCTCTCACTCAAGAATAAATAAACATTAAAAAATATTTTTAAATAATATCTTTGAATATAAATGGAATAAATGCTCCAGTCAAAAGGCATAAGGTGTCCAAAAAATAGAAAAGGAAGAAAAACTTACAAATTCATTCTTGGAGGCCAGCATTACCATGAAACCAAAATAAGATAGACTCCACAAAAAAAAGAACTATAGGCCAATATCCCTGATGAATAAGGATGCAAAAATTCTCATGAAAATGTTAGCAAATAGGGTTCAATAATAAATTAAAGAAAGTCATTGACCATGATCAAGTAGTTGTTATTACTGGGTTTCAATGGTGCTTCAATATTCACAAATCAATCAACATGATATACTCCACTTTAATAAAAGAAAGGATAAGCAGCATATGATCCTCTCAGTAGACACAGAAAAAGCATTTGACAAAGTACAACATCCATTCATGATAAAACCCTCACAAAGTAGGTTTAGAGGGAACACAGTTCAACATAATAAAGACCATATATGAAAAACCCATAGGTAATATCATCCTCAATGGGGAAAAACTGAGAGAATTTCCTTTACACTCAAGTCTAGCAATCTTGATAAGAGCGTGTTTTAAAAATCTTTCTGGAAGGCAAGGATTCTATATATTTGGAGTTTTATATATGTATTCAACTTTTCGCTGAGCAGTTCCAGTTCTAAAGATGGATTTTAAGGAAAAAAAAAGATGCTAATAAAAAGATGAATGCTTAAGTATGTTCATAGCAGCATTATGCCTAAGATAGGTAATTTTGAAAAAAATGTGAAAATCATTAGGAATCATTATAATAGAAAGCTATCATGCCATTAAATGTCATATTAGCATTGCATTTTAATGACCTAGGCATCCACATATTCAAAACAATTGCCACACAAAAATATTCACAGTAATTGCTAAGTAAAAATGAGCATTGCAAATGTGTATATTCAGGAGGTATTGTTACTTAATATGTTGGTATTGATAGAATAAGAGTAGAAGGACATATAGCACACTATAACAGTGGTGCTTTTATGTATAGTTTTAATTTTTAGCAACAGTAATATTATTATTAATAACTGACATTTCTAAAGGATATGCTATATGCCAGGCATTAAACTAAGCATTTTATGTGGATCATATCACTAAATAAAACAAATTCTGCAAGAAATATACTATTATTTTATCAATGAAGATACAAATGTTTGGGGAAAATAAATAATTTGTCAAAAATTATAGATACACTAAACAGTTGAACCAAAATTTGGGTCTAATCTGACTCAAATTACTTTCCTGCTCTTTGTGATTATGTGTGTGGGCATGTGTATGGTGGTGGTGAGGAGGGGTCTCTGAAGTTTGTAAGTATTATTTAAAAATAGTGTTAAAGATGTTATTTAAAAGAATATAATGTTATAGGCCTACTCTGGGTACATTGTTTTGATTTTCTTAATTATCTGATAAATATTTTGTATACACTGATACATATCTGCTTGAGATAGAGAACAAGTAGACATTCTTCTTGATATTTGTAAATTATATAAGTTTATCATCTCAAACAAGATTGCCTACACAAGCAATTAAACTTTTTTTTTTTTGTCACTTAGTACCAGGCATTTTAAACAAAACAAAACAAAACATTCAAATGATATTCCAAAGTAAAGGAAAGTATTGGAGAGGAAAGGAAGGGAGAAAAGGAGGGAACACTCAAGAGTAATCTAAAAGGAAGAAAGACAAGATGAATGAGCTGACAGAACCAGTGTTCTCCAATTCTTTAAATTATTAAAGCAAGTTAACTTAGTTATTTGAGTGATTTTCAACAAAATTATAAATGGTACACCAAGACACATTATTGCACAATGCTGGGTGCTCCATTACAGAGAATGTGTTTTGGCCATGGTGAATGTCTTTTTCTGTCTGGATTTTATTTTTCATATTAAAAGTATATTGACCACCCGTAACTGGAGTTCCTATTGCTCACCTAACTCTTCACTGATATAGTTTCTAATAAATTTGTGTTTTTAAAAAAGTGCCATGTTCATGACATGAAGTCTCTTTTTGACTCACTCCAGAAGCCAAATTCCAGTCACTTCCTGTCACTAGGATTAGTGAAACTCAATCCCAGGTAAATTATCTCCTTAAAACATAGGAATTCAAATTATAGTCATGGAAATTCTACTGGCATTGTAGACATTGGCCTTCCTCAGTTAAGTATCTCTCAACTATCCATCCAAAATTCAATATAGATAAAATCTATTAAGTGAATATAACTGAAAGGAAAAGAAGTCCAACCAACTTTTCAAATATTTAAAAAAAATATTCTTTGATCTAACCAGGGCTGGATAAAGTTATATATTTAGGCCATATTGTATTGATGACTACTATAAGAAATCACTCCACTTAATAGTTATGCCTATTGTGAGAATATCATCAAAGATACTTTTCATATTAATATGGAGCTTTCTGTAACATTATTCAAGAATAGTTGAAGAGATGTAATTTTCCTGGGAACTTGGTGATTTTCTATGTTTTTAATCTTGGGGATAGTAAATTATATAACATTTTTTTTTCTTTCTCCTCAGCAGTTAGGTAACTTCGGTTTAAATTTGTGGGCCATGAATAGGTCACGAATGTGTACATGTGAAAATAAAGTATATATATTTAGTCTTACATTTGTTTACTTTTTATCTGCAATCTTTACTGTTTTCTTTATTTTTCATTTCCCTTCCACTTCTCTTTTGCTATATGCTGATTCATTTGCTGCATGCTCTCTTCGGCTTGGTATTTTTTTTTTCTTTTTTCCTGGAAGAACATGCAAGATTATTGAATGAATGAATAAATGAATGATGAATGACTTTCCTAAATTTTTAAAGATGAGTGTTAATGTTTTTATATATATATGAGATCGATTTAATTGTAATTACTGATATAATTGAGGTTGGCTTGATTTGCAAACAACAGTGAGTAGGTTTTGTTTTGTAAAAAAGCATGCCTCAGAAAACCATGGGCCATTTCATCCTGGCTTCCCAACTGACTTCATAAGTACCTCTAGATCAGAGACTATATAATACACTTCAATGTTTGCCCATGTAGTTAGCCGTGGCAAGTCAAGTAGTTTCCCAAAACTTTTGTGATTGATAATGACGGTACTTATTGACAAGATTGTATCTATATCTATGTCAGTTCAGTTTACTTAACATGTCTGTTAGGCACAAGGACTCAATAGGTAATGGAGATAAAAAATAATTATGACCTAGGTCATGCACTCTAGGATAAAAATTAGAGAGTAATGGAGGAAACATACAAAACAAATTATTTCCATCATGCGATTGGTACGGTAATCTAGATATATACAAGGTGTTATAGTGGAATTACATAATAAAACTTACTAGTTACACTTGTAATGAGCATAATATATAGAGTTGTGAGATCACTAAGTTGTACATCTTTAATGTAACATTGTGTCAACAATACTTCAAGAATAACCATGTTTCTAATTAAAAAAAAATTTAATAAAAGTAACAAGTTCTGTAATGCCTATAAATAGTCAATAATTATTTACCAAGTTTCTCCTATGTGTGGATATAATGCTAAGCTCTAGAAATAGAGCACTGAGAAACAACAGTCTTTTTTGTTTCCCTTTCTGCTTTTATAGGTTTTAGATTTTTCCCTCCCTTTCTTGGACAATTCTTTGGCTCCTTTCTTTTTGTCTTTTATTGCAATGTATAATTTCTTTTTTCTTCTATTGAAACAAGTTATTCTATCTGCATATGATTAAAATTTTACATGCCATTAGTATATCACCTCACCCTTTTAATACGACTTAACTGTATATTTTGTTTGTTAATTCTAAATATGTTGTTCAGAACACAAAGGGTCAAGGACTGTCACCACACATAAACAAGAATGTTACTATTTGAGGAGATTTGAAACATCATTCTAAAATTGGTACCATTATGCTGTTTGTACCTGTGTACCAATTAGCATACACCTGAAATTCAGATTTCCATATAAATAAGCTTTTAGAAATGTTTCCATTTCTTTGTTTTGTTTGGATTTTGTCTGTGTTTCAAATAGGAAATTAGGAAAATTCCTACTATGGAATTTTTATTAACTGCAAGATAGTCATCAGAAAAAGCAGCTTAAGAAGAAACTACATATATATATATATGTATATATATATGTGTATATATATATATATATATATATACATATATGTGTATATATATATGTATATGTATTTTTCCCCTTGCTGTGATCAAATGGCATACTTCTCTGGGTTTGAAAAGTCTTATCTAAGATAATTCAATTCAGCTGTGATAAAGCACTATAAAGAACTTCTGTTTTTGTTATCTGAAATTAAATGTAGCTATGTGGACATGTGAGTGAGGGAAAGAAGCCTTGAATGTCTGCTTTAAGAAAAAGAAAAATTACTTGAAGAGTACTTTCTTTAGGAAACCTTTCTCATGACTCCCTCCCTGGCCAAAGTATCATACATTTGCTCTCTCATAAATTCCTTTGAGTTCCTATTGTTATTAAAGAATAACATTGCCATTGTTTCAACTGTTTAACATTTTCCGTATTTCCATATCCTATTACAAATTTTGACTCAGAGGGGGAGCTCACTTTTTGATGAACTGAATTGGGAAAATGAACAGGGCCGTCTAGAAATTTAAGAGACAAATCAGTTATTATATCTAAGGTAAGTATATATCGATTCTAGTTTATCCCAAATTAATACTGTTACATTTTGGCAGTTCTTTATTACAAAACTGAAATTACAAAACATTTGTATCCCACATTAAGTGAAAACAAGTATAGGCTCCAGAAGGGAAAGAATATGGTTATAGACTGATAGGATATTATAATGCCAAGAAGCTTAATCATCATTGATGATCTGCTTTAAATTGATAAGACAAAATCTTTCACATTATTGTCACTGAGTTTTTGCTCTGCTTCTTCCAGAAGACCCTTCATTACATGTTAAAATAATAAACACACAGCAAACAATGAAACACGCAAACAAACAAATCCCATATAACACGGCTTATTCCTATCTGAAAATGGAAGATATGTTAAATGGTAGTTTGATATTTTCTCTAAAATGAAGCAAAATTACCTCCAACATTAAAAGGCCCAATTTCAGAATTAGCTGCTCTGCTAGTTTTTTTTTTTTTTATTGATTTTTAAAATTTTATTTTTTCATTTACATCCAAATTAGTTAGCATATAGTGCGACAATGATTTCAGGAGTAGATACCTTAATGCCCCTTACCAATTTAGCCCATCCCACCTCCCACAACCCCTCCAGTAACCCTCTGTTTGTTCTCCATATTTAAGAGTCTCTTACGTTTTGTCCCCTCCTTGTTTTTATATTATTTTTGTTTCCCTTCCCTTACGTTCGTCTGTTTTGTCTCTTAAAGTCCTCATATGAGTGAAGTCTGCTTGTTTATTTATTTAGTTATTTACCTACTTATTTAAAAAAAGACCTCCATCATTTTTGCTGTCACATTCTGCTCTCTTCAGGGTGAGTATGGCAGGTCCTGCCAGAGAAAAATGTATAATCTTTTCAATTCTAAAAAACAAGTAAGTGTCTAAAATGGCCAGTCCTATTGGAGAAAAATGCTTTCTAGTGTCTTTTAAGTATGATAACTTAACAATAGAAAAAACACTGAATGTAAATTTGATTTCTTTAGAAAATAATCATAAAAATTTAATCAGGAAATTTTAATTAAAGCATACCATTTATAGTTATAATTTACCCATTATTCTGAAAGGTCAATATTTTTGTAGTAAGGGAGATATTTCCTCTTATTTTTCATCAGTGTACCAGATGGTAACTTGCATGTATTTAATAATTGTATATATATAATTCAAATATTATATTTTTTAAAGCAAATCATGTTGTCAGAAGTAGTACAGTGACCACTGAAGCTAAACAGTTCATTTGCTCTAGTTATGCTGACATTGTAGCATGAAACTGTTCCTGTACTCAAAACTTGATAAATGTTTCCTATTTTAGAAACAAGAAATCCTCCAAGGTGCCCCTGGAGGAAAGACCTTCAAGCTTTTATGATTTCCTCTAAATGTTTAAAATCATGCTCTCCTTATGTGTTCTGAGTAACAATTATTGGCTTCTTTCCTGGAAATAAAATGTGCTTTACTCTTTTTTCTCCTTTAGTGGCTTCATGCTGTGTCCTGCTTTTTCCTAAAATTCTGATTTAGTTTTATCATTCATGGCTGATGTAAAGAAACTAAGAAGTAACACAGAAAAATAATGCACTATTTAATAATTATTCATATTATTAGATGTTAGGGTGACTTGCAAAGTGATTTAAAAATCTTACTCCATTAATTTAGGATACATTCAAGAAAGAGGGATTTTTATTATATTTAATGCATATTAGTAATGTTGCTTTTTTAAATTTTTTTTTACATTTATTTTTGAGAGACAGAGATAGAGCACAAGTGGGGAAGGGGCAGGGACTGAAGAAGACACAGAATCCAAAGCAAGCTCCAGGCTCTGAGCTGTCAGCACAGAACCCCACGCAGGGCTCAAACCCACAAACTGTGATATCATGACCTGAGCTGAAGTCGGACAAAACCGACTGAGCCACCCAGATGCCCCCAAATTAGTAATATATATGTGGCATCTAGATTTCAAAATTAAGTAAAGTTTTTGGATAAAATATCCCATGTTGAATTATGAAAGAATTTTGTGGATTTCCTTACTCAGTATAACACATTAAAATGTGCATACTACTTTGATATTTGAAAATTGTTCACTATATACATGAAAAAAATACAAAATAACATGAAGAGTTATGATCCTAATAATGTAAAAAATATAATGTATAGAAATTTATGTAGAAAAAGTGGAAAATTATTTTAAGTGTATCATTACATACTTTAATATATATGTAAAATATATCAGCAAATACTATATATAAAGTCAAAATAAGTAATCATAAATAAAATCCATATATTTGGCAATTTACAATTTTTAATTTATGTACAGCACAAAACATAATTAAAAAAGTAGAAACATTTTTGTCATATATGTCACAGTGTTAATGCACATCATTAATAATTCATATATAATCAGCTTTATGAGAGAACCAATATAAAATAGCAATCTCAAATAATTATATCTCAAATCTCAAATCTCAATTATATCTCAATCTCAAATATATATATATATATATACATAAACATGAGAAAACTTAATTTTAAAGAAACATAAATTAGAACAATATTTGAAATGCTATTATACTGTATTTTGATAAAGGCTACTTAAGTGAATTTCTCATAAAGTGGGAATTATATTAGTAAAAGCTGTATAGAAAACCATATCTCAGGGGTGCCTGGGTGGCTCAATGGGTTAAGCATCCAACTCTTGGTTTTGGCTCAAGTCATGACTCCACTGTTCGTGGGTTTGAGCCCCACACTGGGATCCACACTGACAGTGGGCAGCCTGCTTGAGATTCTTTCTCTATCCTTCTCTCTCTGCCCCTCATGGCTCCTGCTCTCACCTGTGCTCTCTCTCCCGCCCTCTCTGTCTCTCTGTCTCTCTCTCTCTCTCTCTCAAAATAAATAAAGCAAGCAAACAAACAAAAACAATCAGTATCTCCAATGAAACTATATGAAAATATAGCCACCTCCAGGCAATTAATAAACTGATGCTATCTAATGCAAAAAGAATGTTGTAGCCAAATGTGGGCATAACTTTTAAGAACTCTTTTAGATTAAGAGAACAAACATTTCTTGAATAGTTCTCCACTACTATATGTAATGCAGTTTGATAACCATTTTTACTCTTATTTTGAAATTCCTATAGAACTTCCAAATAGGCTTTATTAACTTTTTCTGATGGATGAGAAAACTAACACTCAGAAAGGTAGCTAATTTAACTAATGCCACCCAACTAGTAAGAGTGTATCAGAACTGAGCTCTATTTTACACCAATTTAGCTGAATTCAATAAAAATGCATTTAGCACCCTTACCACACATCAAATGATAAGAGAAATAGGTGAATAGATGTGAACATATCATATATGGGTGATCTTGGCCTAAAAAGAGCTTAATAGAGAGAGAGAGGCTATAGTCATACTAGTTGAAAGGTGGATTTTCTGTAACAAGGATACCACGTATGTGTTAAGGAAACATAGTGGAGCTTTATTTTGATTTCAGAATATTTCATGACAGACAAAGCTGTTTAGCCAGGTACAGCAGGCAGGGAGGCTTTTTGTGGAGAGATGTAAGGGAGGATAGGTACAAATGAGGCCACATACAGGGCTGGCTGAAAGGTATGAAATATGAGATGCTGGGACTATTGTTTGGCAAGAATGTGCACAGAGATGAATATCATCCAGTCACCTGTGCAAAGAAGTAGACGATTTGACTTGTATTTTGTTTTTGGAACTGTGTAAAATTAATAAATATTTTGTGCCAGATCTGTAACATTCATATGTATATTATGTGAAAGGGAAATATGTGAAAGGGAATTCTAAAAACTCCCACATTAGTGGACTTTTAGTTTGGTAGTATACTTTTAAGTTTTATATTTAGGACTGAAATTCTTTGATAGATTGGCTAAAATTCATTTCTAATTATTTGGTTAGAGGCTAAGGCACTTTTAATAGCTTATGACCATAGTTTGAAACCACTTAAATTCTAACCATGATTGTCAAATAAATATCATTATTTCTTATATTTGTTGAATAGTTTATAAAACATTCTAAAAATAATTATTTTCATAATGACCTCAAATGCTTTGTGCACTTTAGTAAAATTATTATTAGCCTCAAACCTAAGTGGTCTTCCTGCCATTTCCTAGTTTACTATAAGAGTCAAATATATCTCTCCTATGAATTTATGACTTACATGCTTAATTATAGAGCAGTCAACCTCTCACTCATACTCTTTAGTTGTTTTAATTACATGTTATAAAAAAATAAAATAAATTTTTTCTTACTATACCAAAATGCCTATATCAGTAGTATTTAATGTTTTTATCAACATTTTGGAAAATGTTGGAAAAGAAAATAACTTTTCAGAAAATAAATAACGCTGAAAAGTTATTTTTACTTCAAATGTTTTACTTCAAATGAAGTATGTTTTACCTCAAAATGAATCCAAATATTACTTTAGACTGGTATTAGTTACAAAGCCAGAAACATGTTGTGATTTATTGAATTTATCTACCTAAATAAGTTAATGTGTCAAGATTATTTAGACTCACTTTTCTCTGTCTCTGATAAAATAGTTGTGGATGAGAACAATCAGCGAGCTATTTTTTTTTCTTTTTCTTTGATGAACAGAAGTGAGATGAAAAAGGGAGGGGGGAGGGAAGGGGAGGGGAAAGGAAAGGAAGGGAAGGGAAGGGAAGGGAAGGGAAGGGAAGGGAAGGGAAGAGAAAAGTGTATGAGCAGAGAGGATTTTACTGTTACAATCTCTTATCACACACAAGGGTTTCTAGGGTGAGCACCAAAACTGAAGTCTATTAGTATTTGTATTAGATTCAAGCCCGCTCTAAGTCTGCTTGGGAGGGGGAAGATGAAGATGCTAGGAGCTGAGCCCAAGTGACGGAGGAGACATGATGATCATCATGAACACTCTTGAGAGAAAGTGTATATTGACTAAAGGGATGAGGAATAGAGTGGATATGATAATTTCTGTTTCTTTATGTTTGCATACCTAAAACACAGCTCTTATTTTCCTTTTAGGTGCCTAGTATTAAATAATGTTTAAATTAATCAACAGTTATTAACAATGAAGTCAAGATAAGGGAGAATAGAATACAAATGAACTTTAAATTATTGAGGTTATTCACAAATAATCTTGCATTAGAAACTTTACACCATATGTTCAAATTGGAACTGTTTCTAATTTAAATTAAGAAACAGGGCCATATATTTACTAAAAGATGTCCAAGTGTTGCAATCTTTTAAGTTTTTCAGTTTCCAAAATGCAATGAATGATTTCTAAATAAACAATGCTATGCTGCTTTGGCTTATAAATGTAATGTGTAATATATCAATTACTAGCTTTTAAAAAGTTTTGTAAATATGATTTGAACCTCCTATTTGAATGTTTTAATCATATGAACAGTTAAAGTTCTGGGCAATTTCCAGATCAGAGAAAGTTTAGTAAAGTTGAGTCTGAGTTAAACATATTTTCCCTTTGGGATAATTCATAGCTTTGCATATTTTTCCTTTCCTTCCTTATTTCCTTCCTTCTTCCTTCCTCCCTCTCTCCCTTCCTTTTTCTTATCTATGTTTATTTATTGTTTATGTATACACATTTTATCATTTTTTGATGTATAATTTCCATATTTTTACAGATGGATACATATGCATATCTATATATTACAGTCAAATAGTTTATATTAATTGTATCCCTTCATTACATATTTTCAAAGTGTGAATATTTTTTCATAGCAAATTACATATAAAAGCAAGAAAAACAAGGTAATTTTGTTATTTCAATTTATTTATTTTGGAAATATAAATAAGGGTGGCATCAATAATCAAAAACAGGGAGATTAGTTTCTAAACTATAGGTTACTGAGAACAAAAATAAATGTTATCCTTTATGACATAAGGAAATATATTTATATAGTGTTTTTAAATCATTTTCATCTGTTAGTTGTTAATATATTTTATTAAGTAAAAGTAAAAATTTCAGGGGCATCAGGGTGTCTCAGTCAGTTAAGTGACTGACTTTTGGTTTCAGCTGAGGCTGTGATCTCACAGTGCATGAGTTTGAGCCCCATGATGGGCTCAGTGCTGACAGTGCAGAACCTGGTTGGGATTCTCTGTCTTCCTCTCTCTCTGCCCCTCCCCCAATTTACTGTCTTTGTCTCTCTCAAAATAAATGAAAATAAACTTAAAAAACTAAAAAAAAATAATTCTAACTTAAACTAAAATAATGATAATAAAAATGGAATTCGTGGGGTGCCTGGGTGGCTCATTCAGTTAAGCATCCAACTTTGGCTCCGGTCATGATCTCGTGGTTCATGGGTTCAAGCTTCACATGGGACTCTCTGCTGACAGCCCAGAACCTGGAGCCTGCTTCAGATTCTGTGTCTCCCTCTGTCTCTACCCCTCCCTCACTTGCACTCCATCTCTCTCTCTCTCTCTTTCAAAAATAGACATTAAAAATTTTTTAAATGGAATTTGTGTTTGTTGTGTATATGTATGTGTTATATAACAAAGAGTTAGTGCTTATACTAAATTATTTCCCAGAATCTCCAAATTGTTGATGACTTGTTTACATGTATTAGTTTATTCCCTTAAACAAAATTTATATAAAATGTTATAAAGATTTTAATACCATTATAGGTACTTATTTTTATTTCATTTTTAAATTCATAAATTGCACTCCAACCTAAACTACACTCCTGGGTTCACAGCAGACAGGAAAATAAAAAGTTGTAACTATTTATCTTAATAAACAGTAAAAAATGAAAGGCATAACTATTAATGTATTTTCCACAAGGGAAGAATAAGCTGTAAAGATGTGCTTTGTATGAATGTATGTGACATTTATGTCACTCTTGAGACACAAAACAGAATTCAGGTAACTGCAATATTATGCATCAACCTATTTTACCTTTTCGATTTTCAAGTAGGACACAATTCCTAGTGATGGCAAGTTTTCCTCTGTAAGCTAAGAAATAGAACTGTAGAGAAAAATTCTTTCTTTCTGTACCTGTGTCTCTGAGATAGTATAAGATTATTTAAGTATTTCCTGAGATTATTCTTCATTGTGAATTAAATGAATTAGAAATATCTATATCCTTTTAAAACTGGATGAAAATTATTTGAAAGTGTACAGTGATCTACAAAAGAGTAAGAATTATCAACAAGGATTTATTTGCATGAATTCTAGAATTGTGCTAACATGGAGTTTAATAAAGGGTACCTCCTAATACTTAATATGTTTTTCTCTCTTTTTAAAACCGCTGAACCTTATTTACCTTAATTTCAAACTAATTGAATCATTCCTCTACATGCTGACACTTTTTTTTCGGTGTCTTAATACATGCTTTATTTTTTTTAATTTATTATTAAAGTACAGTTGACATACAATGTTATATTAGTTTCAGGTGTATAACATAATGATTTGATAATTCTATACATTACTCAGTGCTCACCATGGTAAGTGTAGTCACCATCTGTCACCATACAACATTATTACAATATTATTGACTATATTCCCTATGCTGTACTTTTCATCTTCATGACTTATTACATAACTGGAAGTTTGTACTTCTCAATCTCCTTCATTTATGTTACTCATCCCCCAACCCAACTCCCCTCTGACAACTACCAGTTTTCTGTATTTAAGAGTCTGTTTTTTATTCTTTGTTTATTTGTTTTGTTTTGTTTTTACATTTCACATATATGTGAAATCATACGGTATTTGTCTTTCTCTGACTTATTTCACTTATATAAAAATTTTAAGTTGTCTGTAAATTACATAGATTTCAAGAGAGGTGGAATAACTCCAGAAATAGTTATCTGATACGTTTCTGTGCTGGGTTACCCACTTGATAGACTAAGAAACTGATGTTTAAAGAAAATAATTTTACTCATCAGATGAAAAGTTAGAATTATTTGAGTCTCTTACGTTTATTTACAATTTTCTATTGTTTCTATGTTTAGTTATACAGGGTTGAGGGAACATACCATAATGTTTTCTGTATACAGTGTCACTGGAATCAATCTGGCCCTGCCATTGAAACTATTTTAATCTGCATCACTTACAACAGAAAAAAAAAAATTACATAAGTTCTCTTAAAACATACCTCTTCTATTGTGGTATAAACTAGAAAACGTTGCAAGTAAAAGTGATGAAATCTTTAAAATAAAACTAGCAATGACTGGCATCTATTTGACAGGAAATCATGTTTTTTCTAAATTTACGATTATTAATTTGTGGTTTTAAATACATTAACATTTATTTAAAGTCATAGCACACATCAGGCAGAGTATAACACATTTTTTTTAGAGGCTGTGACACCTCATAATCGCAAAATTGTGCTCAAATTCTTTGTGCCTCTTTGGTGAAGTAGTATTTATATAGTCATAATATCAAAAGTACTTATGGGGGCGCCTGGGTGGCTCAGCCGCCTAAGCCTCTGACTTGGGCTCAGGTAATGATCTCGTGGTTTATGGGTTCGAGCCCCGAATAGGGCTCTGTGCTGACAGTTCAGAGCCTGGCCCCTGCTTTGGATTCTGTGTCTCCCCCTCTCTCTGCCCCTCCCCCCTCACGCTCTGTTTCTCACTTCTTCAAATATAAATAAACATCAAAAAAAAAAACATTTTTTTTAAAATGACTTATGGATATTTCCCTTTATTTCTTTTTTCAATTTTTTTTAACGTTTATTTATTTTTGAGGAGAGAGAGACAGAGCATGAACGGGGGAGGGGCAGAGAGAGAGGGAGACACAGAATCTGAAACAGGCTCCAGGCTCTGAGCCATCAGCCCAGAACCCGACGTGGGGCTTGAACTCACGGACCCGCGAGATCACGACCTGAGCCGAAGTCGGATGCTTAACCGACTGAGCCACTCAGGCGCCCCTTCCTTTATTTCTAAAGAGAGACAGCATAAGCCAGTGCTCCTGTTTAAATATTTGAATTAAAATGGTACATAGTACACAATAACTACTTAGCAAAGGATAATTAATAGACACTATATTTAAAGTTAAGTATTAATGAACTGTAATTGTGTGTAATTTTAAAAGACTTTGAGAGGGCCACCTGGGTGGTTCAGTCAGTTAAGCATGTGATTCTTGATTTGGGCTCAGGTCATGATTTCACAGTTTGTGAGTTTGAGCCCCACATAGGGCTCTGCACTGGTGGTGAGGAGCCTGCTTGGAATTCTCTATCCTTCTGTCTCTGACCCTGCCTTGCTCTTGCTGTCACCTGTGTGCTCGCTCGCTCTCTCTCTCTCTCTCTCTCTCTCAAAATAAATAAATAAATAAATAAATAAATAAATAAACTTAAAAAAAAAAAGAAAAAAAAAAAGAAAAAAAACAGGCATACTCCTAACCAATGGTCTCTGTATGACTATCTCCTTTGCCTGGAAGGACCTTTCTCCAGATATATTTATAGGTTAAACTGCTCACCTGTTTAACTCTTTACTCACTGTTACCTGCCTTAGGAGGAGTGTAACCTCATTTAGACTATTAAACCTCTCCCTATGACCAGAATCTTAAACCTTTTCACCATTACCTATTTTTAATTTTTGCCTTAGCCTTTATGACTTAACATATTATATAATTTATTATATTATTTTAGCATATTAATCTTTTATTATATTTATAAGAATCTACTTATTAGAATTAAAGCTCTGAGATCCCTTTTGTGTTCAGTAGTGTATCCCAAATGCCCAGAAGAGTGCCAGCCAATTAACAAATATTTGTCAAATAAATAAATGAATAAAGTAATAACTGTTAAAAGCCTCTATTGATAAGAATTAGATTCATTTGTAATAAAAAATAAATTAATGAAAGCTAGAACAATATGGGTGTTTATCTTTTACATAAACAAAAGCAGTTTAGGGGGCTAGTTTGATGGTTTATGAAGTATCAATATCCAAACTACTTCTATCCTTTTGTACTGCTATTCTCAATATGTGGCTTCTACCTAAGGGTTCTAAATGACTACTGAATTCATAATCTAGGCAGAATAACAAGAAAAATGATATAAGGAGGGCACATCCCATACATTTAAGCCACTTCCTAAACGTTGCACATACCAATTTACTCTACATTTCATTGCCCAGAACTTAGTCACCTTGTTACATCCAGTGGAAACAGAGGTTTGGAAAAGAGTTCTTATTCTAGAAAGTTATGTGCTCAGCTGAAGATCCAGGGTTCTACTACAAAAGAAGGGAAAATGGGTATTTATTGAAAACTCTGTCATAAAATTCAAATGTATATGATGAGTGAACAATTAGATATAAAACTGGTAATCATAAAAAATTTTTTAGCCAGCATCAGTATTGGTTTACATGTGTTGTCACAGATTAATTGCACTCAGATTCAAAAGGGTCCTTATTTGGACAATAAATTGCATAATCACCTTACATATCTGACTGTAGGTCAGTAGAAATATCTGTGCTAAAAAATGTATTTTTGGGAATCAGAAGCACATGTACTATGTAAAACCAAGAAAAAAGTATAAGGTTACCTAGAGAGCTAGAGAGCTGACATATAGATATAGGAGAGAAGAGGTTCTATAACTGAGATCTAAGTGTTTCAAGAACTATGAAAATAATCTTGATAGATGAGATAAAAATGAGAACTGAGAATTTACCATTAGATTTAGCAATGTAAAGAAAAATGATTGGTCTTAACAATAACTGTTTAACTAGAACCATCACCACAAAATGGAAAGAAAACAATTGGAGAAAAAAAGTATACGATTGTTTGGAAAATTTACTTCAAAGAAATAAAGTAGTGAAGGAAATATCGATACGCTTTGTTTAAAATTATTTTTTAGTTTATTTATTTTGAGAGAGAATGAGCATGAGTGGCAGAGGGGAAGAGAGAGAGGGAGAGAGAAACCCAAGCAGGCTCTGTTCTGTCAGAGCAGAGCCTGATGTGGGACTCAGTCTCATAAACTGTAAGATCACGACATGAGCTGAAACCAAAAGTCAGAGGCTCAACTCAGTCACCTTAACACTTTTTTTTTTAATCTTAAAACAAGAGTACATCTCAGCATGTAAGTGTACTGAAAAGACCAATTCAGTAAAAACTGAAAATGTAATGATGCTTCCTTGGAAAGTAGGTAGCAATTATGGAATTGATGCCTTTGAGAAAGTGAAGGGGATGTAATCCAATAAAGCAGAGGGACTGGCCTTATATAGAAGCCCACTTTTGAAAGAGTAAAGTCTTCCTGGATGAGTGGATTGATAGATTTAATGGCTAAAGAATGCAAAAACTCTTGTCCAATTTAAATTCTTTTTTCTCTTTAAATATCATCTCAGCTGATATGGAGAGAGGGAGCATTGGGAAATTAAGATTAAACAGAACTGGGAGAGTATTGTCTAGATCAGACCTCGCTACTCAGAGTGAATCTGATGGTCAATAACATTAATGTCACCTAAAGCTTGCTAGAAATGCAGATTCTCAGGTATCTCACAAGATTTTCAGAAACTGCATTTTAATAAGATCTCCAAGTGATTTGTGTGCTCATTAATTTTAGGAGTCATCAATCAGAATAGGAGACTGAATTTGTAAGCAAACAGTGGTAGTATTGTCCAAATGACTAGTAGCCCTTTTGAAATTAGCAGTCATGATTTTAAAGTGAGTTTAAGTTTTCTGTTAACCATTTCAGCCAACATCCTCATTAAATTCTCTTGTCATTTCAAACTTAAGTCTAGAACAAAATCTGTTTCTCCACTAGTCTCCCCCATCACAGTAAATGGCACCATAATCGCCTCTGCTGTTTGAACCAAATATCAATAAATCAACCTTGATTCATTTTTGCTCTTCCAACTATACCCTAATCCATTAGAATGTACTATATGGACTTTACCACCAAAACCCACCTGAATTCTGTCTGTTTCTTTTAATCTTCTCAGCTGCTATGCTAGTCTAATTTCTATCATCTCTTCTTGCATGTCAACAGCCTCCTCATTGCTGTCTGTGTTTCCACTTTCAAAGTGTCAATGATTTCTTCATATTCTAGGAATGTTAAACTAACAGGGAAAATCTGTTATAAGATGGCTGACAGGACTGATAGGGAAATTCCAGTCCCTGACTAGACTCCCCTTCCGGGTTCTTCTTCCCACCCTGCTTGCTGCACATGCCAAATTACTACTAATGCGGAATGTGGAAGTAAGAGACTATAAATTGTTACCTCTGCTTATGCTCAGGACTCAAACCTCTGGAGAGTGATCTCCTCTGAGCCCACTGGTGTAAAATAAACCTCCTGCCTTTCAAGATCCCCAAATGCCACTTGGTTCTTCCACCGGGTGATTCAGACCAGGTTCCGTAACAAAACAAATGAACAAACAAAATAGTTGGAAGAACCACAAATTATAGCCAACTTAAAAGACCTCTCATCTGAAATATAATTACAAGAATGCAGGTTGGTTCACACTGAGAAGATAAACCTGAATTTGAAAGAAAGATTATTTAATTTCTACTTTCAATTATTTGAGGGGCAAAGAATCACTAACACATTCTGATTGCCAAAGAGCCACACACTGGGCTAGGCACTGGAAATCCATTATTTCCATTTCTTTAACACTTCATGATAGTTTTCACTTAATCACAACCTCCCAGGCCATTAAAACCAGAACTGTGACCACAGTAATGGTATAAGAATTACTACAGCAATCTAAAGCATAGAAATATTTGAGAGTATCTCACTGAATATCACTTGGAATATTCAAGCACAGTAAAGAAAGCCACTGACAGAGATGCCATGGAGATGATTTAGCATGAGTTGGGTAGTTGTGCTAGATGATGATAAGTTTATACTATCATTGAATTCCATGGTTCTGTGATACATTGTAACCTAGAATTCATTGCCAAAATGAAATTCAGTGTATTTACATTTAGAACATCGTGTGAAATATTCTATGATGTGGATAAGAAAAAAGAATTTCCACCAGATTTATTGGGGCCATCAAATTAATAGGAAGATGCAGAACTTTCTGAAATTTCAAATGCATCTACCAACTAGGCCTTGTTCTTGTGGTTGTTAACATTTCATCAATGAAATCAGAATTGGAAGGAGAATGAAAGTTGCCCCAAACCAATAAATTAATTACACAGATTCACAGATTAATGGATATGTCACATTGCACACAGCCAAAACTAAATACATTTCCTGATAATGACTCTGGCTAACAAATTAATTATAGTGTCCTATTCTACAATGGGTTACTCTTATATATACTATCTATATAAATATTTAAATACAAATATATATGTATTAATATATATTTATAACATTTATATTCACAAGTATAAATATATATTTAATAGTTCAATGCTTTCATTTGCACAGACTACTTTTTTTTCTTCAGATGCCCAGGTTAGTCATACTTACATACATTAAGTTTCCCAAACTGCCATGCTCTCACAAGACTCTGTGCCTCTAAGTATACACTTTTCCTTTGCCTAGGCTACATTTTGTTGGGAAGTTGTGCCAATGCACACCATGCTTCTGATGAGCATTTTTTTCACCTCATTAAAAATTATAAAATCAATGACCCTGGAATGTTTTTAAGTAAAAAATGTAAGAATCCAAGCAAAACTAAATTTAAAATAATAAAAAATTATAATAATAGACCAGAATACAACTTTAATAACATAAAAACTACAAATATATTCACTTGCACAGAGCAAATAAAGAATTGATGGTAAAGTAAATTAGATGGTATGAAAATATTTTTACCAAGTGATACTCAGGGGCGCCTGGGTGACTCAGTCGGTTAAGTGTCCGACTTGGGCTCAGGTCATGATCTCACTGTTCATGGGTATGAGCCCTATATCGGGTTCTGTGCTGACAGCTCAGAGCCTGGAGCCTGCTTCAGATTCTGTGTCTCTATATCTCTCTGTCCCTCTCCTGCTTGTGCTCTGTGTCTCTCTCCTTCTTTCTCTCAAAAATAAATAAATATTAAAAAAGTGATACTCACATAATGTTAACTTTGAAAAGAAAAATAAAATAGCATAAAAATTGCAGAGAGAGGTAGAGGAAGATGGTGGCAGAATAGGAGGACCGTAGGCTCATCTCCTCCCATGAACATGACTAGATAATTATCAAATCATCCTAAATACCACAGAAATCAACTTGAAGAGTGACAGAACAAACTGTACAAATAAATGGAGATAAGAGGCCACATCAAAGATGGTAGGAAGTGCAGAGATGTGGTTTGGGGGAGAAACAGGGAAATGTCATGGTTGTAGAGAAAGGAGAGAGAGAGAGGAAGGAGCATACAGGGGAACAAAGAAAGAGAATATTTACCCAAAGTTATTGTCAGGGAAAAAAAGAGGGGTTGATTTTTGTGTTGTCCTACAGAGAAGGCAGGCAAACAACCAGGAGGCTGATGGCGTGGAAACAGAGATCTGAAGAATGCTTGGGGTATAAAATGGGGATTTATTTGCTTTTCTTGGAGCATATCCCTGAGAGTCATCTTTCATGGAGATGTCTCTTTGGGGACAAAGGAGCTGGCTGGTGCCATTTCCCTCCCCTGTCCCTCAGCCTAAATGCAGAACCATCTGCTTAAAGCAGCTCAGTGCCCCATACTCTGCCTAACACCAAGTCCCACACCTGTGTTTTCTGGAGGGGCTACCATTCTCAGTGAAGTTTGCCTAAGTCCCAGCACAGAGGGCCCATTCACCAAAAGTCCAGCAGAAACCCCTGGCCACATCATATCTCTGGAACAGAGTACTGCAGTGTTTCGGTTCCACTGGAAGTAATATCAGGTTTCATTTCACAAGCAGACAAGAACACACCTAGTTAAACTTGCCACATTCTGGCCAAGGTTCAAGCACTGACCACTGCAGGCAAGGAGTGCCTCTGCAGATAACTGGCCTAAAGGATAGAGCAGCCAAAACACAACAGCACAGCACACACAACACACATCAGGACACTCCCTGAAGTGGCAGGCACTGGACACAACATAACCTCTTCTTCATATAGCCATTACTGTCAGAAGCAGGCAACAGACTTTTCTAATACAATAAACCAGGTAGAAACATAGACAAAACGCAAAGATGGAAGAATTCATCCCAAATGAAAGAACAAGATAAGATCATGGCCCAATCTAAGCAAAACAGATATGTTACATGATGGAGAATTTGGGGGTGTTTTGGTCATCTTATTTTTTCTTTTTTTTCATATTTTCATTTAAATTCTATTAGTTAACATATAATTACCATGTATATAGACAACATATATTGCTTTCAGGAGTAGAATTTAGTGATTCATCACTTACATATATTAGTGCTCAACACATTAAGGGTCTTCTTTAATACCTGATGGAGCATTTAAAACAACAATCATAAGGATACTAGCTGAGCTTGAGAAAAGAATGGAAGATTTCAGGGAGACCCTTACCACAGAGATAAAAGAGTTAAAAAAGAATCAGATTAAAAATCCAATAACTGCAATTAGAAACAGGCTTGACACAATGAACACAAGCATGGCGAAGAGGAATGAATAAGTGATAAAGAAGGTGAAATAATGGAAAATAATGAAGCTAAACAAGAGAGAAAGAATTACTGAACGTAAGAATCGACTTAGGGAATTTAGTGAATTCATTGAATGTAATAACATTCATATTATAGGAGTCCCAAAAGAAGAGAGAGAAAAGGGGGCAGAAAATTTATTTTAATAATTAATAGCTGAAAACTTGTTGAATTTGGGGAAGGGAACAGACATCCAAATCTAGGAAACTCCCATTTAAACTCCCACAGAAAACTCCCATTTAAAACAGACAAACAAAAAAGAAGAAAAAAAGCAGGCTGACACCAAGACATATTGTAATTTAATTTTCAAAATATATTGATTAAATGTCTTAAAAGCAGCAGGACAAAAGAAGTCCTGACTTTACAAGGGAAGACCCATAAGGCTGCAGCAGTTCTCTCCACAGAAACTTAGCAAGCCAGAAGGAAGGAGCATGATATATTTAAAGTGCTGAATGGGAAAAATCTGTAGCCAAGAATGCTCTATCCAGCAGGGCTATCATTCAGACTAGAAAGAGGGATAAAGAGTTTCCCAGAAAACAAAAACTAAAGGAGTTTGTGACCATTGAGCCAGCCCTGCAAGAAATATTAAAAGGTATTATTTGAGTGGAAAGGAAGGACTGAAAGTGACAAAGACAAGAAAGGAACAGAGAAATCTTCAGAAACACCGAAACAAGTAATAAAATGGCAATATATACATATCTCTACATAATTGCTTTGACTGTAAATGGACTAAGCACTCTAGTCAAAAGATATAGAGTGTCAGAATGGATAAGAAAATAAAACTCATCTATATGCTGCCTATAGAGGTTCATTTTAGGCCTGAAGACAGCTGCATATTGGAAGTGAGGGCATAGAGAAATATTTGTTTTGCAAATGGATGTCAAAAGAAATCCAGAGTACCAATACTTAGACTAGACCTTAAAACAAAGACTAGGAACACCTGGGTGGCTCAGCAGGTTAAACATCTGACTCTTGATTTCAGCTCAGATCATGATCTTGCAGTTTCTGGTTTCAAGATCCATGTTGGGCTCCATATTTCAGGGCAGAATCTGCTTGGGATTCTCACTGTCTCCCTCTCTGTCAGGCCCTCCCCCACTCGCAGTCTCTCTCTCTCTCTCTCTCTCTCTCTCTCTCTCTCTCTCTTTCTCTCTCTCTCTCTCTCAAAAACAAAACAGAACTTAAAAAAATAAGTAAAACTAAGACTGTATCAAGAAGTGAAAAAGGACACTATATCATAATAAAGGGGACAACTCAAGAAGAGGATCTAACAAGTGTAAATTTTAATAGGAATATTAATTGGGAAACACCCAAACGTATAAAACAATAATAAACATAAATAAAGTAATAGATAATACAATAATAGTAGGGGACTTTAACACCTCACTTACAGCAATGGACATCATTTAAACAGAAAATCAACAAGGAAACAATGGCTTTGAGTTACACACTGCACTAGAATGATTTAACTAGGATGAATAATATTCACAACATTTCATCCTAAAACAGGAGAATACACATTCTTTTCAAGTGCACATGAGACATTCTCCAGAATAGATTGCATACTAGGTCACAAATCAGGTCTCAGCAAGTACAAAGACTGAGATCACACCATGCATATTTTCTTATCACAACACTATGAAACTTGGAGTCAACCACAAGAAAAAAATGTGGAAAGAGAATAAAAACATGGAGGTTAAACAGCATGCTACTAAACAATGAATGGATCAACCAGGAAATAAAAGAAGACATTAAAAAGAAAATACACAGAAGCCAGTGAAAATGAAAACACGATGGTCCAAAACCTTTGGGATGCAGCAAAAGAAGTTGTAAGAGGGAGGTTTATAACAATACATGCCTAACTTATAAAAGCAAGAAAAATCTCAAATAAACCACCTAACCTTAAACCTAAAAAGCTAGGAAAAGAACAACAAATGAAGCCTAACGCAAGGCAAAGGAAGGAAATAATAAAGATTAGAGCAGAAATAAATGATATGGAAAATTCACAAATAATAGAGCAGATCAATGAAATCAGGAATCGGTTTCTCAAAAAAAATAATAAAATTGATAAACCCCCTAGCCAGAATTATCAAAAAGAAAAGAGAAAGGACACAAATAAATAAAATCACAAATGAAAAAGGAGAATTAGTAACCAACAACAAGGAAGCACAAATGATTATAAGAGATTATTATGAAAATTATATGCCAACAAATTAGACAACCTGGAAGAAATGGGTAAGCTCCTAAAAACATATAAACTACCAAACCTGGAACAGAAATAGAGAAATTGAACAGACCAATAACCAGCAGAGAAATAGATTCAATAATAAAATAGCTCCCAATAAACAAAAGTCCAGGGCAAAATGGCTTCACAGGTAAATTCTACCAAACATTTAAAGATGAGTTAATACCTATTCTACTCAAACTATTGCAAAAAATGGAGGAAGAAGGAAAATTCCAAATTCATTCTATGAGGCCAGGATTACCCTGATACCAAAACCAGATAAAGACTCCACTGAAAAAGAAAACTATAGGCCAATATCCCTAATGGACATAGATGCAAAAATTCTCAAGAAACTACTAGCAAACTGAATCCAATAGTACATTAAAAGAATGATTCACAATGTAAAGTGGGTTTATTTCTGGACTGCAAGTGTGGCTCAATACTCACAAATCAACCAACATGATACAACACATAAATAAAAGAAAAGCATAAGACGTATATGATCCTTTCAACAGATACAGAACAAGCATTTGACAAAGTACAACATCCATTCATAAAAACCCTCAACAAATTAGGCTTAATATCCAATGGAAAAAAATACAGTATCTTTAACAAATGGTGTTGGGAAAATTGGATAACAACATGCAAAAGAAGGGAACTGGATGATTTTCTGATACCATACAACAAAGATAGATTAAAAATTGATGAAAGATCTAAATGTCAGACAGGAGGAAGCTATTAAAATCCTAGAGGAGGAGTGCCTGGGTGGCTCAGTCAGTTAAGTGTCTGACTAATGCTCAGGTCTTGATCTCACTGTTCATGGGTTGAATACCTATGTTGGGTTCTGTGCTGACAGCTCTGAGCCTGAAGCCTGCTTCAGATTCTGTGTCTCCCTCTCTCCCTGCCCCTCCCAGCTCATAGGCTATCTCTAAAAAATAAAAATGAATGTCAAAAATTTTAAATCCTAGAGGAGAACACAGGCAGTAACCTCTTTGACATTGGCAAAAGCGAAGTCTAGGATATATGTCTCCTGAAGTAAGGAAAATAAAAGCAAATAGGAACTATTGAGACTTCATCAAAATAAAAAGCTTCTGCACAGAGTGGCAAATAATCAACAAAACTAAAAGGCAACCCATGAAATAGGAGAAGATATTTGCAAATACCATATCTGATCAAGGATTAGTATACAAAATATATAAAGAATGTCTACAACTTAACACCTCCCAAACAAATCAATCAAAAAATGGACAGAAGGTATGTACAGACATTTTTCCAAAGAATACATACAGATGGCTAACAGACATATGAAAAGATGCTCAACATCACTGATCATCAGAAAAGTATAAATCAAACTACAATGAGAAATCACTTCACACCTGTCAGAATGGCCAAATTCAAAAATACAAGAATAGGTATTGGTGAAGATAAGGAGAAAAAGGAATCCTTTTGCATTGTTGATGGGAATGCAAACTGGTTTAGTCACTGGAAAACAGTATGGAGTTTCCTCAAATATTTAAAAATAGAAATACCTTAGGGGCACCTGGGTGGCTCAGTTGGTATGTCTGACTCTTGATTTCAGCTCAGGTTGTGATCTCATGGTTTGTGAGTTCAAACCCTGAGTTGGGCTCTGCATGGACAGAGCAGAGCTTGCTTGGGATTCTCTCAGTCTTTGTCCCTGTCTTTGTCTTTCGCTCTTTCTGCCACTCCCTGGTTCTTATTCTCTCTCTCTCTCTCTCCCTCTCTCTCTCTCTCTCTCTCTCTCTCTCTCAAAATAAATAAACTAAAAACTCAAACATAGAAATAACCTATGATCTAGCAATTGCACTACTAGGTATTTACCCAAAATATATAAAAATACTATTTTAGGGGGGATGCCTGGGTGGCTCAGTTGGTTAAATGTCTCACTTCAGCTTAGGTAATGATTTTATAGCCTGTGGGTTTGAGCCCCTCTTTGGGTTCTGTGCTGACAGCTTAGAGCCTGAAGCCTGTTTCAGATTCTGTATCTTCCTTTCTTTCTGCCACTCACCTGATGGCACTCTGTGTTTCTCTCTGTCTCTGTCTCTGTCTCTCAAAACAAATAAAAATTAAAAATACCTTTTTTAAAGTTTTTTTATTTGTTTTGAGAGAGAGAGAGAGACAGAGAGAGAGAGAGAGAGAGAGATCATGTGAGTAGGGGAGGGGCAGAGAGAGAGATACAGAGAGAGAGAGAGAGAGAGAGAGAGAGAGAGAGAGAGAGAGAAAGAGAGAGAATCTCAAGCAGGCTCCGTGCTGTCAGCACAGGACGCAATGAGAGGCTTGATCTCATAAACCATGAGATCATGACATGAACCAAAATGAAGAGTTGGCTGCTTAACAGACTGAACAACCCAGGAACCCCACAAAAATACTAATTTAAAGGGATACATGCACTCTGATGTTTATAGAAGTTATATCTACAATAGCCAAATTATGGAAATAGCCCAAGTGTCCATCAACTGATGAATGGATAAAGATACGGTATATACAAAAAATGGAAAATATTGTTCAGCCATAAAAAATACTGAGGTTTTGCCATTTGCAACAATATGGATGGACCTAGAAGGTATAATTTTAACAAATAATTCAGTCAGACAGATACCATATAATTTCACTCATATGTGGAATTTAAGAAACAAAACAAATGAACAAAGGGAAAAAGAGAGAAGGATACCAAGAAATAGACTTTTAAGTATAGAGAATAAATTGACGGTTACCAGAAGGGAGGTGGGTGGTATGTGTGTGGATTAAATAGGTGATGGGAATTAAAGAGTATACTTGTGATGAGCACAGGGTATTGTATGTAAGTGTTGAATCACTATATTGTACACTTGAAACTATTAACACTGTGTTGACTAACTGGACTTTAAATAAAATCTTCTTTACAAAAGAGAAAAAAAATACTAACTATAGCTTTGGAAAAATAAAGCAAATTTTAACAAAGTAGAATTAAAAAAATAGATAAAGATAAGAAAAGTATAAGATTAAATCAGTAGATGCTATGTCCAAATGAGTAAAACTGTTCCAGAAAAACAAAACAAAACATAAAACAAAAACTAGGGATTTACTCAAGAAATAATATCAAATTTGTCAGAAATGTAGAATAGATATTTCCATATAAAAATGTCTCTATATCAGAAAGTAATATAAATATGTCACATATATACCACATCAGAATTTACAAAGTATTACTTGAAATCTTAAAGGTAATAAAATTTAGGAGAATATTTTCTAATCTATATTTTAATATCTGGCCACTTTATCACATAGCTAGTTTCAAATATATAGTGTTGAAAAAATTCTTCCATCTGCATATTTTTTTCACAGGAGAATATTCTTCACAAAAACAAATTAGGAAAGAAAGAGAACACCATGTAATCCAAGATTTAAGAGATATTTTACAGGAAAAGGTCCAAAATTCCCAGGATGAAATAAATAGATATTCCAGGATCACAGCTATGCAATAGGCCATAAGAAAACTTGTCCAGATAGGAGCAGCAAAATAAAGGGGTTTAGGAGATGTGTCTCCAGCAGTAAAAATGGAACCAAAGAGTTAGCTGATATGACTGATCATAGAGAGTGGAATTTTATAGTTCAGAGTTTAGAAAATAGGTAAGTTCAATTTGACAAATGTTCATTGAGCTTCTAATGTTTCACATGTTGTATTAGTTACTTTAGGAAAATCAGTGAACAAAATAGACTATGATATCTGCCCTAGTAGAGTATGCAATCAAGAAAAAAATGTTAGGCAATTATTAACTCCAGAAAACACAGCTAAGAACAATCTTGACACAATCACAATAATTTAAACACTGAAATTGATTTAAACTAATATTGTGCTAAAATTCTTTCGTTTGTTTGTTTGTTTGTTTGTTTGTTTGTTTGAAGAGAATGATGTTGAGACCTGGGGATGGGAAATCAATAAACAAGAAATAATATATGTAATTGGGGGAAAAAAAGATGAAACAAAACTATAATAAGCATGTATGCTTATCCCCATTCTCTAACATAGATATCCCATCATATTAGCACCATTTTCTGTGGAACTTGAGCCAGCTCTCCCACTGAATTCCTCTCCACTCAGACCTACCTCAGGCAGCTATGACTAGAGTTAGCACATTAAATAATACATATTTGCAGTCTCTCAACTAGATGATGTCTAAGATGATTTTTTAGCTAACACATGAGGGAAAAGTTTTACATATTAGAATACCCTGTAAGAGAATATATTGCAAAAATAAAGAAGGAGGGTTAGGGTAATGCTAATGAGAATAATGGAAGATCAGAATGGGAATATTCTTATGCCACAATTTGATATGCAGTTTTTATTTTTAAATGGAAGTGATTTTAATAATATTTTTTTGTTTGCAACCTTTAAAATAAGTTTTCCCAGCCCAATAATCCAGATAGTTTCAAACAACAAATTCAAAAACTTTCAAAAGGAATTATTTTTTTTTCCGATGCTTTATCGATATTTCCAGTCATCTTTGGATTTCAGACTATCAAGCTATATCCATATTACAGACTAACCACAAATGTCATTCTGATAGGTTTTGTATTGGTATAGTAGTATGTATATTTAGCTTTTTATATACAATCTTTTTAAGATGTGATAAATCTATCTACATGCTAAGTGTTTAAATTCTGGGTCTTAGATATTATAAAAATATTTTCAATATAATTGAAATAAATATTTGGTTTCTATTCTACACTGTGACTTGCAAATTGAGATGCAAATAGGAAGTGCTGGATGGTAATCATTTGATTTATAAGATATAAACATAGTTGTTTCCCTTATTCCATGATAAATAAAACATTTTATCTCATATTTCTTTTAAATAGCCTTCTTGATGAAAGATACTGCATTTCTCATAATTTTAAAAGTCAAAAAACTTAAAAAGTCAACTATTTAGATAGTCAAATTGTTTTTTATTGGCATCATTATAACATTTTTTTTGTATCTCATTTAACCACACCATCCCCTGACTGATAATATGATAATTGATGGTTTCTTAAACAAAATAACGTTGGTGCCCTACTCTTCATCCATTAAAAAAAGATAAATTTAAAATTAACGGTGTTTTAAAGTGCCTGGGTGGCTTAGTCTGTTAAGCCTCTGACTCCTGGTTTCAGCTCAGGTCATGATGTCACAGGTCCTGAGTTGGAGCCCTGACCTGGGCCCCACACTGCTGTCAGTGCAGAGTCTGCTTAGGATTCTCTCTCTCCCCCTCTCTCTTTTCCTCTCTCTGTGCTCTTCCCCCATGCTCTCTCTCTCAATAAATAAACAAACAAATAAATAAATAAATAAATAAATACATACATAAATAAATAAACTTTAAAAAATAAAATAAAAATAAATGTATTTTTATACAAAGGTGCAATAACTAGCTCACTAATGTTTTAGGATGTGAAATTTAACTGAAATCTTGTTTGTAAATCTATCACAGATTTAGTCAAGACAGTATATATTATTATTATGGCTTAGAAATAATTATGACTGGTCAGAAGATGTGTCATTAGGGTATTAATTTAACTTTCCTCTAAGCAGGATTAAAGTTCATATTCACTTCATGCACTTTTTATATTGCCAAAGAGTAAGATTTGTCTAAGAAAAAGCATATTTCAGGGGCGCCTGGGTGGCGCAGTCGGTTAAGCGTCCGACTTCAGCCAGGTCACGATCTCGCGGTCCGGGAGTTCGAGCCCCGCGTCGGGCTCTGGGCTGATGGCTCGGAGCCTGGAGCCTGTTTCTGATTCTGTGTCTCCCTCTCTCTCTGCCCCTCCCCCGTTCATGCTCTGTCTCTCTCTGTCCCAAAAATAAATAAACGTTGAAAAAAAAATTAAAAAAAAAAAGAAAAAGCATATTTCAAATAACCAAAGTAAGAGTATTGTAAATGAAATTTCTGTCTTTATGAAAAACTTTTGTATACAATACATGTGCTATTAAACTCATCTGGTATTACACCTTCCAATACAAAAAGGAAACCATTTGAAATTCATGCACTAACCTCCTAAGCTATAAAGCCTGTTTATAAATGCTGTGATTTTGATACATTTCACTTTCCACACATCCAGTGATCATTTGGGGATCAAATCTGGCAGCTAGCAATTTGCCATTCGACATTCTGTCAATAGATCATTCTTTTTATAGCTTGTTACATTTCAAAAAGTGATTAAGCTAATTAAACACAACTGGGAAACTAAGTACATATAGATTTAAATAAAATTGTTCAATGGCTTTGAAAAGGACATTATTTTCAACAACTAAAACTATAGTTAAATTCATTAACGCGTGCTTTTAGTATTACTTCCAAGAGTACAATTTTTCTTTTTATAAATAGCTTACATATGCTTTCTGAAAATGTTAGGAGTGCACAACAAGGTGGTAGACTGCTTAAAAATGTATACACTTTTATAAAGTTAAAAGGTAAACATAAGTAAATCCTTTTAACAAAATGTTTCTATTTGTTATAAAGAATATTTTTTTAAGTTTGACCACTTTCAATTATTTTGTATAAAGTTAAATAAAAATATATTAGCAAAACTAATTTAATAAAAATAGATAAAGCTAAAGCAATAATAAAAAATGGAAGTTTGTAAAAGTAAGGTTACCTATGTACTTGGATTTCCTGGATTCCCATTGATTACGAACTTGAATTTCTGACACGGCTTAATAAATTTCAATTGTTTTAGGCCAATTCAGCAGGGAGGTAAAAAAACACAGAGTTGAATGTGCTTCAGTAATATGATACAATTATTACTGATTACTTGAGACTGTGGTACATGACTCCTCTGAAGATTAATTTACCTGATTGCAGGCTGGTACATACAGTTTCTAGTGCTTTAGCCCTTTGAGATCTGCCATTATAATTAGAACACACGGTACATCCTACAGATTCCTCCTGTACAATATTACAAACAGTTTTATTGGTGACAAAATTATTTAATACCTATAAAATAGATTTCATGTATCCCCATTTCAGGTTTTGATGAGTCATGATATTTCAACACTACTTTTACATTGTTTTTTATTTAAAAAAATTTAATGTTTATTCATTTTTGAGAGACAGAGAGAATACAGTGTGAGTGGTGGAGGGGCGGAGAAGGAGACAGAATCGGGAGCAGGATCTGACTCTGAGCTGTCAGCACAGAGCTGCACATGGGGCTTGAACTCACTGACAGCGAGATCATGACCTGAGCCATAGTCGGACACTCAACCAACTGAGCCACCCAGGTGCTCCGTACACTACTTACACGTTTTTAAAGAAAGAGCAAATAAAAATAATCATAGGAAGCGTTCATATACTGCTTCTGAACAAAACTAACAGCCATAAAATTATTTGTATTAATTTTTATAATGTGTTGGTTACATATTGAGAATTATAATTTGATCTCATTTATAGAATTAATAATTTGATACCATCTAGGAAATATATTGCTTATTTGTTTATTGTTTTGATACTTTGTTATATATGTAAGAAACTTTCAGCCAAAAAAAAAGTTTAATGATTTCTTTTTTTTACTACAAATTGCTATCCAAAGTTTGTGCTTGGATTTTTGTTAAGGATATTTTAATGAAAGATAATTAATAAATTATGAAGTACATGCAAAGAAGGTAGACTGCAAGGCCGAAACCCTGAGAGTTGCAAGTACACTATTGGCTGAAAATATACAGGCTAAGTCTTCTTTCAAAGCCCTTAAAAAAATATACACATACACACACACACACACACACACACACACACACACACACACAACCCTGAGAGTGGGAGAAAATCCGGACAGAAGAAAGGGAAATTTATTGATGACTTAGATCCCCAACCCTGGTTTATAGGATACACATTGCCCAGTATTTATTCCCAGACTGAAAAACAAAGCAAAACCACAAAGCAAGTGGCTTTTATCAAAGCAGAATAAAACAAAATACATGTGGGGAAAGTGAAAAGTTCTTTGTGGAAAGAACAGTCCTAATTTGGAAGTTGACGAGGGCCTCACAGCTTGTCCCCTTCAGGGTCCATTATTACACATCATGACGTGAAGCCTGACAGTACATATCCCACCCACTATATAATGCTCCTGCCCACAAAGACTTTCCACATAGAAAGAGTTGTTTTGGAAACACATCTACCTACATGATATGAGAGGAAATCCACACTAGGTATATCAGTATAAATAAGCAGATAAAACATTGGCACACATAAGAAAAAACAAAAAAAAAACATCAAACAGAAATACTAAGTTGATTTTGCATATGAACTGACACTAAAGGAAACATATTGGGAACAGAAGGAAGCTAAAAACAAAAATCATTCCAAAATTTTATATGCATATTCAAAAAGGGATCGCAGCCTTTAAAAAAAAGTGAAAATTACAATAAATTTGCAACAGAAAAAGAGCTTTTAGAAATTATAAAGGGGCACCTGGGTGGCTCAATTGGTTATGTGTCCCACTCTTAATTTGGCTCAGGTCATGATCTCATGGTTCATGATTTTGAGCCCCGAGTCAGGATCTGTGATGACAGTAGAGAGCCTGGTTGGGATTCTTGCTCGCCCTCTCTCTGCCCCTCCTTCACTATCTTTCTCAAAAGAAATAAACATTTTTTAAAAATTATAAAAATCAGAAGCACCTGGGCGGCTCAGTTGGTTAAGTATCCAACTCTTGATTCAGTCTCAGGTCATGATCTCAGGGTTCGTGCTGACAGCTTGTTTCCTGTTTGGGATTCTCCCTCTCTCTCTCTCTCTCTGTCCATCTCCCTCTCTCTCTCTCTCTCTCTCTCTCTCTCTCTCTCACACACACACACACACACACACACACACTTTCTCTCTCTCTCAAAATACATAAATACTTAAAAAGAAATTATAAAAAATCATTGCTACAATAAAAATACATTACTTTGATAGAATGTCATTAATAAAATGAGAATATATCATGGAGAAAAAGAAAAGAATATTTAAATAAGGGATCAATCCAATTGATAAAGTAGAAAAAATTATCAGGTAAATAATTAAAGGAGAACTAGAAGGAACTTTACCAGAGCTAAAGTTTTCTCTATGTTGAATACAATTAATAAAAATAATGAAAATAAAATACTAGGCTTATCCCCATGGAATTTTATCATTTTAAAATTTGTTAGGAAAGTACAGATACTAACAGCTTCTATTAAGAAATAAGACAAAGGAAAATATCAATTGCTTTCTTATCATAGACAAAGAAAGGAAAAAAATACATATTTAATTTTTAAGTTTTTCATGTCATCAATGTAGAAATTAAAATAATATAATAATTAAAATGTAAAAAAAAATAAGCTAAAAACAGAAACAACCTAACAATGCTGTCTTTGAATAAGGGACTGAAATTGGACAGGGATCTTATGGGTAACTTTTGCTATTCTGTAATATTTAAATTGTGTCTATTTGTACATATGTATTTGCCTAAATAATTTTAAACATTTAAAATAAATCAAATGGATACTTTCCAGCACTTACTGAAAGATATTTCAAAAGAGTTGTAACATGAGTTACTTTAATTATACCAAAGTTAGTCTGCTCAGGCTTCTATACCAAAATATAGGCTCAGTGGTCCAAACAATAGAAATTTACTCTCACATTTCTGGAGGCTGGAAGTCCATTGGTAAATGGATTTGGTTTCCAATGAGAGGTTCTTCCTGGCTCACAGATGGCCACCCTCTTGCTGTATTATCCATTACATGACGGAGAAAAAGAGCTCTCCTGTTTCTTCCTCTTTTCATAAGGGCATTAATCTCATCATGAGGGCTTCATGACCTGATGTAACTCTAATTATCTCCCCAAAGGCCTACCACCAAAACCATCACATTGGAGATAGGACTTCAACATACAGATGAATAAATATGAATTTTGGTGGGATACAAACTTTCAGTCCAGTTCATTTTAAACTCTTTTTAGGACCCAGTCCCCCAAATCTCCCTCTTTTCTCAGTGTACCCTAACTCTTGGTATTTGTGCCCTGTGTTAGTCCCCTTCCTTTGAATATGGGATTGTACTGTGACTTCCTTCTGAATATGGCATTTGAATTTTGAATATGAATATTGGGAATACTCCCAATAGAATATGGAAGAGGCAATCCTGAGTGACTTCTGAGGCTAGGTCATAAGAAGCTTTGTATTTGTTAGTTTCCTCACAATGATCACTCTTTAGATTTTCCCCCTGAGAACCCAGTTACCATGTGCAGGAAGCCACGTGGATAGATCATGCATAGGTGTTCTAGTCAACTGCCTTAGCTGACCTCAGAGTAAATAGCCAGTGTCAAGGGCTGGCCATGTGAATACACCATCTTGGTGTCCAGCTCAGTTGTGCCTTCAGATGCCTCTACCCTTAGCTACTATCTGGCTACACCTGCATGAGACACTCCAAGCAAGGTCTTCCTGACTGAGACCAATCAACCCATGGAAACTTAATAAGTAATAATATATATTTTGTTTTGAGTCACAAAGTTTTAAGATAACTTGTTTTATAGAAATAAGTAACAGGAGCACTCTGTGAGGGAGACCTAATATCCGAATCTAGGTGTATCTGTCACCAAACATTTTCCCTCCGATATGCTATTTCTCTCTCTCTCTCTCTCTCTTTTTTTTAAGTTCACTTATTTTGAGAGAGGAAGGGGGTGGGCAGAGAAAAAGAGAGAGAGCAAGAATCCCAAGCAGGCTCTCCACTGTCAGCAGGGAACCCAGTGTGGAACTCTCACGAACACTGAGATCATGACCTGATCTCAGTGTTCAAGCAATCCAACCAAGAGTTGGATGCTTAACGAACTGAACCACCCAGATGCCCCATGATATTCTTTTTTTTTTTAAGTTCAGTTGTTATAACAAAATTATATATCAATAAGATGTAGGCACCTATGCTTTATAAGTGCTTTTTATAATGGATTTTTGCCGGTACATCATATCCACAGGAATCAGCCCATTCTCAAGATAGCTGAGCTCTCAGCTTCATTCTTAAAATACCTGTATATGGACCATATCTCTGCTTAACAAACACAATATTCCTAGGTCTATATTGGGCTGATGGTGTATGAGGGAACATAGCATCATAAATCTGACAAAGAAAGCATCATCTTCCACAAAGCAGTATGTACTCATGGACTGGGGCATTTGCTGGGGAGAGAGTCTATCACATGATACTATTCTACTCCAGTGTTTACAGAAATTATATGCAAAAAAGAGAATATGGAGATTTGGTATTGGAGAAAGAGAATACTTAAGGGACTCTACTTGTAGGAGTAAGTCATTACTATTTAAAGACCCCAGAGGTAGAAGGAAGGAATTTCAATATTCAGGACAAGATTATTTGAAAGCAATACCCATGACGATAAATCTGCATGCATCAATGGTTTTTCCTGGTCTTTCTTCTCCTTCTTCTTCTTCTTCTTCTTCTTCTTCTTCTTCTTCTTCTTCTTCTTCTCCTTCCTCTTCCTCTTCTCCTTCCTCTTCTTCTCCTTCTTCTTCTCCTTCTTCTCCTTCTCCTTCTTCTTCTTTTTGAGTCTAGTCCCTCTTTTGAGTCCAGTTTGCCAAAACTGGTAGATGTAGACAGAGGTAGGAAGAAGTACCATCCCATTTTGTGTCAGTGTTCTGATGTCAGTTTACTTAATGGTGGTCTACTTTTATTATAAATGTGGAATATGCAAACATAAAATCTTGGAATTTTGGAATTTCACTTCATTATTGGTCCTATAATGTAAGTAAATATGGGCACTGATTATTAATCATATTTATTTTACCAACAATAAACGACTTTATCTAAGAAAGAATGGTTTCTCTAAACACTTTCGAAAGCCACAGTATATAACTCAGACTAAAGATGATGAATTGAAAACATGTAACAATCTCCTTTTTCTCTATAACAAGACTCCATAAAATGAAAAGAAAAAAAAAAAATGATGGGAAGCCCATAATGGAGAGAGGCACAAAACATTTCTAGAGACGCTCTGGAAAACCAAAAGTGGTTTTAAAATATCCTAATTGGTATACAAAGGACATGGCAGTTTTAAGAACTCACAGAGGAGGGTCGCCTGGGTGGCTCATTTGGTTGAGTGTCCCACTTCGGCTTAGGTAATGATCTTATGGTTCTTAGGTTAGATCCCTGCATGGGCTCTGTGCTGACAGCTTGCTCAAAATCTGGAGACTGGTTTGGATTCTGTTGTCTCCTTCTCTCTCTGCCCCTTCCTTGCTTGTGCTCTGTCTCTCTCTGTCTCTCAAAAATAAATGTTAAAAAAAAAGTGAAAAAAACAAAAACAAAAACACAAGAAGAACTCAGAGAGGAGGACATCAACAAGAAGCTCCTTTGCCCTCATGAAGTGCTAAGTAACTCAGAACTACAACTCAAAGATGATTTTCAGCCATAATTCTAAAACCAGATAATCTATCAATTAATAAAATGGTAGAATAAATATATATTTTTTAGAAAGGCAAGGATTCAAGAGCAACTGGGTGGCTTAGTCAGTTGAGCACCCAACTTTGGCTTCGGTCACGATCTCTCTGTCCATGAGCTCAAGCCCTGTGTTGGGCTTTGTGCTGACAGCTCAGAGCCTAGAGCCTGCTTCAGATTCTCAGATTCTGTGTCTCCCTCTCTCTCTGCCCCTCCCCTGCTTGCTGATGCTCGCTCGCTCTCCTCCCCCCAAATAAATAAACATTAAAAAAAGAAAAGGATTCAGAAATCCTTTAATTATCCAATAAATCTTTTCATTGGAATGCAGGAGAAGAGAAAACAAAGAAAATGCAAGACATGGATTAATGGAACAGCAGATCCTCTTCTGGAGAGTTATGGAAAGTCCAAGCTAGGCAGCAGTATCGTTCTGGGCCTTGAGAGAAAATAGCTTCGTCTAGGACTGTAGAATTGGAATGGGGGAAGGTGCATGGGAAACTGCCTTATACAATAATATCTCACTCCCATAGAAGAAAATACCCATTGGAAGAAGTTCTTTTTCAGGAAATTTTGGCATTGCTCAGTAATTACAAAAACATGTTTATCCCAGACTGGCTTCTTTGCGGATTTTTGTTTCTTTGCTTATTTGTTGGTTTGTCAGATATTTACTCCAAATTAATTCTAAAAAGCAAAAATTATCAGACTACGTTTGGAATTCTGAATTTGAATTATGAGAGGGATTTCATTTTAAGATAAATATAAGGCTTTTGCACTTAAAAAAATGCAGGTCTTTGAAATTTGGACTGAGTGAGTCTAATGTTATGTGATGAACACTTACTTAATAGAATGTAAGTTCACTGAACTGTCGGATCAATATTTTCCAGAATGTCAATCAAGCTGAGAAAGTACAACTGTTCAGCACAATAAGGTAAAAAATACCTCAGAAATAAAAGCTGCAAGCAACTGTAGGCTTAATATTTTGAAGCTAGGCAGGTTCAGAACTGAATACCTCTGTGCCAGCTTTCATGCAGCTATATTCATAGCATCGGAGAGCTTTCTTCAGACCTCGCTGCAGGCCATTTACTTTACTTTAGGGGATTGAGCAGTGCATTTAACATTGTAGAGAAACTTTTCAGTTATATACTCAGTTATGGCTCTTAAACCTCTTCCATTCTGCACCGATCACAGGTATTATATAATGATACTCACATAACTTTTGTCATGCCCAGAAGCTAGTCATGATTTTCTGACAAAATAACAAAAGGAAAAAGAAAATTACTCTTTTCCTTATAACATTAAATTTCCTTTGAGAGTTAGTTTAATCGTTCTGCTTTAGGGAGGAGGTATGTAAATATTGGGTTCAATATCTCTTAACTGTTACAGGGAAAAAGAGGAATAAGTGATCTCAAACTCTAACATTGTTTTTAGCCACATCCCTGCAAAAAATTCCAGGCAGAGAATGATATATATCACTTTGGAGTATTTCTCTAATCTAGACTTGATTTTGTAATCTCCATACTGCCAGAAATTTAAATACTGCTTTAGAAATTTAGGGTGGGTGATGGGTATTGAGGAGGGCACCTTTTGGGATGAGCACTGGGTGTTGTATGGAAACCAATTTGTCAATAAATTTCATATAAAAAAAAAGAAATTTAGTATAAACATTACTTTATGAGATATCATAGTTTGATGTTCTATATTTCAAGAATCTGAGAATTAACCATTGCCTTTGCATAAGCAATTTCATGGGCATTTTACCCCAAAGTATATAAAAATCTATTATATACTAATATTTATTATTGACTTAATAAGGTATTATAAAGTATATTTACATTAAGACAAAGCATCATAATAAAACTCTAAACTAAACATACCATTTAGAAGATACAGATTTATCTTGGGAGGAGCTTGGGGAGATGGCAGAGTAGGAGGATGCTAACTAAGTTCACCTGTCCCACATTTACAACTAGAAATCATCCATCCACATTGATCAATAAACTGGTGAGGAATTTGAAGACTGGCAGAACAAACTCCACAACCAAATATAGACCAGAAGCTGCATCTGAAAAGTGAAGAAGGTCAGAAAGGCAGAGGGAAGCTGCCTGCAGGAGGGAGGGAGATGTGGACACCGAGAGGGTAGAGAAACAGACTCTGGCTCCAGGGAACTCAGGAGGGGAAAGACTAATCCCCACCCCTATTGGCTTGAAAACCCAGGGAGGCAAAATTCCTTGAGTTTGTGTGTATGTGTGTGTTTAAAATCTTTATTTATTTATTTTGAGAGAGAGAAGGAGGGAGGGGGAGAGAGAGAGAGAGAGAGAGAGAGAGAGAGAGAGAGAGAGAGAGAGAGAATCCCAAGCAGACTCCACACTGTCAGCTGAGAGCCCACAAACCCTGTGAGATCATGACTTGAGACGAATTCAAGAGTTGGATGCTTAACTGACTGAGCCATCCAGGTACCCTGAATTCTGTGAGTTTATAAAACCGGTGGGGTTTGGAATCTGGAGCTTTGGAGGTAAGTGACTCAGTACTGGGTGAGCTAGGAGGACAAGTGATAGCCAGACCCTGCCTTTAAAGAGACAGCAGCAGGAATTGAGAGACAACATAAAAACAGCAGTTTGCATAAGACCAGGGGCCAACAGGAGACAGATCTGTTAATACTTCTTTCTGAGCATGTTGGGGGAGTCCTCCACAAACAAGGTAGCTGGCAGGTGTCATTTTCCTCTGGCCCACCAGCATAAGCACAAAGATACGCTGGAGGCGGGGCTGCAGAGACACTTGCTAACTAACCCCCTAGCAGTGCACCATTCCCATGAGTTCTTGTGAGGACTCACCAACTCTAAGCCTGCTGTCCTTGGCCCTGGGCTCAGGGCAAATTTTGTTGGGGCCCAGCAGCCACCCTACTTAGCCACTGGGTGCACAGCTGTCACCAAGCACCATGGATGTCTGCCTTGCCACTCTTAGCTGTGACCCCCACCTACCCTCATGTGTTTCACCCAGCAGCATGCCCCCAGCTGCCAATGAAAGGTTTTGAGCCATGTGCCTCCAGGTGCTATTGCATGTTGCACCCAGTGCACCATCATGCACCTTGTCATGTTGTACACCCTGGCTACAGTTGCACGCTGCACCCAGCTGCCAAGTGCACAGCTATAGCCACCCTGGAACAAACCTGCACGCCATGCCCAGCTGCATGTCTCCAGCCTCTATTACATGCTGCACCCAGCCTCAAGCTCCTGGCCAGACTGCGTGAAGACCCCTCACCACTAGAGATGGCCTTCCTGGTTCCCACTAACACCACAGAAAGCAAAAACAGCCCATTACAGCAGAGTGTCAATGTAGATGATGCACCAAAAGGAAAAGTGACTCAGACACAACAGCAGGGCATAAGCAACACACATAGGATATTCTCCTGAAATGCCAGGTTCTGCACTGCAGGGCACTCCAGGACCTCTTCTTCATAAAGTTACTACTTTCAAGAGCAGAAGAGTGTTAACTTTCTTAACAGAAATAGACACAGAGAGGCAGACAAGATGAGGAAATAGAGAAAATGATTCTAAAGGAAGAACAGAACAAGGCCACAGCCAGAGATCTAAGGAAAACATATATAAGTAGCATTCCTGATAAATAATTTAAAGCAATGATCATAAAGATACTTGCTGGACTTAGAAAAGAGTGGGGGACATGAGTGAGATCATTAAGGAATAAAAGATAAAAGATCCAATAAATGAAATGGGAAACACACTTGATGGAATTAACAGTAGGATAGAAGATGCAGAAGAATGAAATAATGACCTGGAAGGCAGAGAAATGAAGGAAATCAATCAAGCTGTAAAAAAAATAAAAAATAAAAAAAAATAAAAAAAATAAAAAAAAATAAAGAAAGAAAGAAAGAAAGAAAAAGATTCATGTCAAATGAGAATAGATTTAGGGAACTCAGTCATTCCATCAAATGTAATAAAACTCATATTATAGGAGTACCAGAAGAGGAAGAGAAGAAAAGAGGAGCAGAAAAAAAAAATCAAAGAAATAACTGCTGAAAACTTTCCTAATCGGGGGAAGGAAACAGATATCCAGATCCAGGAGGCACCCCCAACAGAATCAATAAAAACAGACTGCTAAAAAGACATATTGTAATTTAATTAGAAAAAATATAGTGATAAAAACAATCTTAAAAGCAGCAAAACAAAAGAAGTCCTTAACCTCCAGGGAAAATCCATAAGGTTAGCAAGAGATTTTTCAACAGAAATTTGGCAAGCCAGAAGGAAGTGGCATGATATAGTCAAAGTGCTGAATCGGAAAAATCTGCAGCCAAGAATAAACTATCCAGTAAGACTATCATTCAGAATAGAAGAAGAGATAGAGAGTTTCCCAGAAAACAAAACTAAAGGAGTTTGTAACCACTAAACCAGTTCTGCAAGAAATATTAAAGGGAACTCTTTGAGTGGAAAGGAGAGACCAAAAGTGACAGTATAAAGGTAAGAAACACAAAAGTAGTAAAAACGCATATTTATGTAACAAAAATCTGTCAGAATTTCAACAAAAAAGAATATAAAATATAACATAAACCTTAAATGTTGGGAGGAGAGGAAAAAAATGGGTTCAAACTTAACCATAAAGAGAAAGAAAGAAAGAAAGAAAGAAAGAAAGAAAGAAAGAAAGACCATCAACTTAATACAGACTGATATATGCAGAAGAGGATATATACAAACTTAATAGAGCCATATATCAAAAACCACTAATAAATATGTAAAGAATAAAGAGATGGAAGTCCAAATATAGTCACTAAAGAAAATCAGCAAAACATGAAAGAAAGACAGGAAAGGATCAGAAAAAGTCTTCAGAAACAACCACAAAAGAAGTAATAAATGACACTAAATACATATCTATCAATAATTACTTTGAAATGGACTAAACGTTCTAATCAAAAGATATAGGGTGGCAAAATGAGTAAGAAAATAAGACCTATTTCTATGCTGCCTACAAGACACCATTTTAGGCCTAAAGACGCCTGTAAATTGCAAGTGAGGGGGTGGAGAATCATCTATTATTTAAATGGATATCAAAAGAAGGCTGGAGTAGCAATACTTATGTCAGACAAAATAGACTTTGAAATAAAGGGTGTCACAAGATGCAAATAAGGGTACTATATAATTATAAAGGGGACACTTAATATAGAACAATTGTAAACATGTATGCATCCAATATAGAAGCACCTAAACACATAACAGTTAATGACAAACATAAAGGATTAGTAATAATACAGTAATAGTATGGTACACTCTACTTGCGTTAATGGATAGATTTTCTAAACAGAAAATCATCAAGGAAACAATGGCTTTGAATGACACACTAGAATACATGGACTAAACAGATATATTTATAACATTCAATCCTAAAACAACAGAAAAGACATTCTTTTCAAGCGCACATGGAACATTCTCCAGAATAGATCACATATTAGGTCACAAATCAGGCATCAACAAATTGAAGAATATCAAAGTCATACCATACATATTATCTTTTCTTAATTTTCTTAACCTTTATTCATTTTTGAGACAAAGCATAAGTGGGGGAGGGGCAGAGAGAGAGGAAGATGCTGATTCCAAAGCAGGCCCCAAGCTCTGAGCTGACAGCACAGAGCCTGATGTGGGGCTGGAACCCACAGTCCGCAAGATCATGACCCGAGCTGAAGTTGGACGCTTAACCCACTGAACCACCCAGGGGCACCATACCATACATATTTTTTGACCACAAATCTATGAAATTAGAAGTCAACCACGAGAAAAAATGCTGGAAAGAGCACAAATACATGGAAGTTAAATAACATGCTATTAACAATGAATAAGTCAAACAGGAAATCAAATAAGAAACAAAAAAGTATATGGAAAAATATGAAAATGAAAACACAATGGCCCAAAACTTGTGGGATACAGCAAAATTGTTTCTAAGAGGATAGTTTATTGCAATACAGGTCTACCTCAAGAAGCAAGAAAAATCTTAAATAAACAATCTAAATTGCACCTAAAGCTAGAAAAAATAAGAAACAAAACCTAAAACCAGCAAAAGAAAAGAAATAATAAAGATTAGAGCAGAAATAATTAAAATAGAAACAAAAAAACAACAAAACCCCAAAACAATAGGATAGATCAATTAAACCAGGAGCTGAAAACATCAATAAAGTTAGAAAATTTTTTAGCCAGATTAAAAAAAAAAAGGACACAAGGAAATAAAATCACTAATGAGAGAGGAGAAATAACAATCAAGACCACAAAAATACAAACAATCATAAGAGAAATTATGAAACACCATATGCCAATAAATTGGACAACCTACAAGAAATAGACACATTCCAAGAAACATATAAACTCCCCAAACTGAAGCAGGCAGAAATAGAAAATTTGAACAGATTGACAACTAGCAAAGAAATTAAATCAGTAATCAAAAAGCTCCTGACAGGGGCGCCTGGGTGGCGCAGTCGGTTGAGCGTCCGACTTCAGCCAGGTCACGATCTCGCGGTCCGTGAGTTCGAGCCCCGCGTCGGGCTCTGGGCTGATGGCTCAGAGCCTGGAGCCTGTTTCCGATTCTGTGTCTCCCTCTCTCTCTGCCCCTCCCCCGTTCGTGCTCTGTCTCTCTCTGTCCCAAAAATAAAAAAAAATAAAAAATAAATAAAAAAAAAAAAAAGCTCCTAACAAACAAATATCCAGGACTAGATGGCTTCACAGGTGAATTCTATCAAACATTTAAAAAAGAGTTAATACATTTTCTCCTCCAGCTATTGTAAAAAATAGAAAAGGAAGGAAAACTACCAAATTCTTTCTAGGAGGCCAGCTTTATTCTGATACCAAAACCAGATAAAGGCACCACAAAAAAAGAACTATGGGCCAATATTCCTGATGAACATCAATGCAAAAATTCTCAATAAAATACTAGCAAACTGAATCCAACAGTACATTAAAAGAATGATTCACCGTGATCAAGTGGGCTTTATTCCTGGATCGCAAGGGTGGTTTAATATTTGTGAATCAATCATCCTTGATAGATCAAATCAATAGGAGAAAGGCTAAAAACCATATGATCATTTCTATAGATGCAATGAAAGCATTTGACATAGTAAAACATTCACTTATGATAGAAACCCTTAACAAAGTAGGTTTTGAGGGCATATCTCAATAGAATAAAGGTCACCTATGAAAAACTCACAGTTAATATTATTCTTAATGGAAAAAATCTTAGAGCTTTTCCCCTAAGGTCAGGAATAAGACAAGGATGTTCACTTGTACCACTTTTATTCAACATCATCCTAGCCACTGCAATCAGATAGTAAAAAGAAATAAAAGTCATCCAAGTTGGTAAGCAGGAAGTAAAACTCTCACTATTTCCAGATGACATGATACCATATACAGAAAGCCCAAAGGATTCCAACCAAAAACCTGCTAGAACTGATAAATAAATTCAGTAAAGTTGCAGGGTACAAAATTATTGTACAGAAATCTGTTGCATTTCTACACACCAATAATGAAGCAGCAGAAAAAGAAATAAACAAAATAATCTCATTTACAATTAAACCAAAAATATTAAAATACCTAGGAATAAACCTAACCAAAGAGATAAAAGACCTATACTCTGAAAACCATAAAGCACAGATGAAAGAAATTAAAGATGAAACAAATAAATGAAAAGACTTTCCATGCTCATTGATTGGAAGAGGAAATATTGTTAAAATATCTATTTTCCCAAAGCAATCTGCACATTTAATGAAATCCCTATCAAAATACCACCAGCATTTTTCAGAGCCAGAATAAACCATAAAATTTGTTTGGAACTACAAAAGACCATGTATAGCCAAAGCAATTTTGAAAAAGAAAAACAAAGCTGGAGGCATCACAAACCCAGTCTTCAATTTATATTACAAAGCTGTAGCAATCAAAACAGTATGGTACCAGCACAAAAAAAGACACATAGATCAATAGAACAGAATAAAAATCCCAGAAAGAAACCCATAACTATATAGTCAATTGATCTTCAACAAACCAGGAAAGAATATCCAATGGGAAAAAGACAGTCTCTTCAACAAATGGTATTGGGAAAACTGGATGGCAACATGCAAAAGAATGAAACTGGATGATTTTCTTATACCATACACAAAAATAAATTCAACATCGATTAAGGGCCTAAATGTGAGACCTTAAACCATAAAAAAATCCTAGAAGAGCGCACAGGAAGTAACTTCTTTGACATTGGCTGAAGCAATTTTTTCTAGATAGGTCTTCTGAGGCAGAGGAATAAAAGCAAAAATAAATTATTGGGACCACATCAAAATAAAGAGCTTCTGCACAGCTAAGGAAACTATCATCAAAACTAAAAGGCAACCTGTTGAAATGGTAGAAAGTATTTGCAAATGACATACCTGATAAAGGTATCCAAAATATACTTTAAAAACTTACAAAACTCAATAAGGAACAAACAAGTAACTCAATTTAAAATAGGTAGAAGTCTTGAACAGCGATTTCTCCAAAGAACATGACCGGATAACCAATAGACACATGAAAAGATGTTTATCATTACTTATCATCGGGGAAATGAAAATAAAAATTACACTGAGTTATCACCTCAGATCTGTCAGAATGGTTAAAATAAAAAAACACAAGGAACAATGGGTTTTGGCGAAGATTTGGAGACAAAGAAACACTCATGCACTATTGTTGGGAATGCAAACTGGCCCAGCCACTCTGGAAAACAGTGTAGAGGCTCCTCAAAAAGCTAAAAAATTAACTCTCTTACAATCCAGCAATCACTTCACTAGGTATTTACTTAAGAATACAAAAACACTAATTCAAATGGATACTTGCTTTCCTACGTTTATAGCGCCATTATTTACAATAGCCAAGATGTGGAAGCAGCTTAACTGTCCATCAAGTGATGGGATAAATAAGATGTAGTATATACAATGGAATATTTCTCAGCCATAAAAAATGAAATATTGCCATTTACAAGGATATGAATGGAGCTAGAAAGCATAATGCTAAGTGAAATAAGTCAGGCAGAGGAAGACAAATACCATAAGATTTTGCTCATATATGGTATTTAAGAAACAAACAAGTAAAGGAAAAAGAAAATGAGAGAGAGAGAGAGAGAGAGAGAAAGAGAAAGAGAGAGAGATACAGAGACAAGACAGAGAGAAAAAGAAGCAAAGCAAGAAGCACTTTGAATTATAGAGAACAATCTAATGGTTACCAGAGGGGGATGGGTGGGGGGATGAGTTGAATATGTGCTAGAATTTAAGGAGTGCAGTTGTTATGATGAGCACAGGGTGATGTTTGGAAATGTTGTGTTGCTATATTATATACTTGAAACTAATATAACAGTGTACATCAATTAGAATTAAAATTAAAACTTAAAAATTTATTTTGTATTAATATATCATTTAACAAGTCATGTTTCCGAATGTGCATTTTCATTTAAGGTTATAAAAACAACAGGAGAGGTATAACAGACATAGCACTTGACATAAGGAATGTTATATGAAAATCAGCAACTATAGTTATTGTTTTTTAAGGAAATCTTTCAACCTAACAAAATTTTTTATCAGATGGTATATTCCCTTGTACTTTATTCAGATGGCATACTCTCCTATACTCTATAACAGAATACAAAATTAAAATGCAAGTGAAAATCTATATGTTATATATTCAGAAATGCATCTCCCTCATAAAATGAACTACACCTACATTTTCTTCCCCAAAGACTAGACAGTTGACATTTTGCTGTTAGATGGTACCAAAAAACAATCTGGACTTTCAGCTCAAAGGATGTTCTGTAAAACAGTGTTGAAGGACCCCCAAAGAAACTTCAAGATGAATGCACTGGGAGGCAAGTTCTCTCCAATACAACTCTGTATGCCTCAGTGTCCTTACAGCAAAACACAAGAATAACATTTAAGGTGAGGATTATTCCCATTAGGAGTACTGAAAAGAGGTAAGCTGCCCCCTTGCAAGGTTTCTCTGGGACAAAATAAGTACTAAATAGATATTAGATTAATCTTTATTCTTCCTCCCTTCCCCTCTTCCTTCTTTCTCCACTTCTATCCCTCCTTCCATTTGTCCATTCTTCCCTCCACCCTTCCCTACTTTCTTTCCTCCACCCTTCCTTCATCCTTCCTTCTGTCTGTCCTTCTCTCCTTACTCTCTCTTTCCTTCCCTTCCCCTCAACTTTCATTTTCTTTTCTGGATGTGTTCTGAATTTGAACTTCTAGACCCAAAACCCTTGAGATTACTGGGAAAGAAAAGTCAGATATTTTAATACCCAACAACATTCAAGGACATTCACTCATTAAATAAGGACTTAAAATTTTACCTTGACTTGTGCTATACAATGTCTATGAACTGCATTTTTTAGTGTAAAGCACATACTGCACAGTACAAAGGGGCTCAAATAGTAAAACATTTAACTCCAGAGCTTAAGTGATAAAAATTAAAATTGGCACTAATTTGTCATTTCCTAAGTCTAATTTTGTTACATTAAGAAAGGTAATTAAAGTGATCTTCAGAATTCCCTGATTTTACTTACATTTAGTAATTAGTATTTTTACTATACATTGACTATACATTTAGTATTTGTAATTCCTATTACTAACTAGTATGTTATTAATTAGTATATTTTGTTTCAGCTTTGATGGCAAATAATCCAAACAAAAGCTAAATCTGTTGAAAATTGTATATTTCAATATTCTGTTGACTGTTTTCCATTATATTTGAACTCTTAGACATTGCTCAATTTTCTGTAACCTATATTTTAATCTACTTTCATATCAGTTTTGTTGAAATAATTTAATTTTGGGGCACCTGGGTGGCTCAGACGGTTAAGTGTCCAACTTCAGCTCAGGTCATGATCCCGTGGTCCATAAATTCAAGCCCCGGCGGGCTCTGTGCTGACAGATCTGACACTGGGGTCTGCTTCAGATTCTGTGTCTCCCTCTCTCTCTCTGCCCCTCCCCTGCTCACACACTCTTTCTCAAAAATAAATAAACATTTAAAAAAATTTTAAAAAAAGAAAGAACTTGATTTCAAAGTTATGTCAACTTATATTTTCTGTAACACCATTAGCCTTATAGGCACTGAATGTTAATTGAATTAAATTATTAATTGTATGACATTAGTAAACCATAAGTTCCAACTCAATCTTGAGAGAGAGAAATTGTCTTAACAAAGTTTTTAAGCCCCAAGTCATTTTTTCAAGGAGGAAAGATATCTATTAATTCAAACATATCTATTGAATCAAAATAATTAAAACACATGTATCTTAAACATTTTCCGAAGATGATCATTTAGAATGTAAGGAGTTAATAAATTGATTTCAACTTAATTGCTAAATATAAAAAAATGACATATTTGAACAAAATAAGCAACTTGAAATATTATTTTCCTGTTGCCACTATAAAAAGTATCCACAAACTGCATCTTAAACAAGACAAACTTTATCTTACAGTTCTGTAATTTAGAAAATCAATAGGAGTCTCACTGGGATAGACTCAATCAAGGTGTTGACAAGGCTGTGTTCCTTTCTGCAGGCTCTAGGGGGATCCATTTCTTTACTTTTTGCAGGTTCTAGAGGTCACTGACATTCTTTATCTCACAGTCCCTTCCACCTTTAAGCCAGCAATGTTGCATCCTCTGTGCCTTTCTTCCATAGTCACTGGTTCATCTGACTGGCTACGTTTCTACCTCCCTCTTTCACTCTTAGGAAACAACCTGATTTATGTGGCCCACCTGAATGATCCAGCATGCTCTTTCCTAGCCAACCGTCAGCTGGACAGAAATCTTAATTACATTTGCAAACTTAAATTCCTTTTTTCATGTAAACTAACATATTCTCAGATTCTGGGGATTAGAAAGTGGGGCCATTTCTTTTTCTGCCTACTCTGCTAGAATACATAAAAACAAACAAGCAAACAAACAACATAGCCTGAGATAAGAATTTGCATCTGAATAGTTTATTTTGGAAACTGATCCCAAGGGACATCATTTGAGGACTGGGAAGCACGAGGCAGATGAGGAAGACTAACCAATCCACTGATATGCTATCTGATCACTATTATGGGCAAGTGGGGCTAAATTCTGCTTGGGACCTTTGATGGGACTGTGTGGGTTGCATATTTGAGGTTTGTGCCCAATAATGTAAAAGATGAGTATTTACATACCAGCTCCTAATCCTCAGAATGCCAGATACTTTGCACTTTAAGTTTTATACTTGTATCATAATGGCCAGTTTCCTTCAAACACCCTATTCCATTGTGGCAGAGAAGCATGGCAGCAGACAGCAACAGAAACCCAGTGCACCTGGGACAAGTTGCTGTCAGGTTATTAGGCATGTGGCAACAGCAGTAAGTAAGGGAAAGAGGGCCTGCATCTCTCTGCCATTCTTAGTAGAGGTTAGGTGCACAAATGAAATGGACTATGAAGCAAGATATATTGGAAGAGGTACAATAAAAGCTATAGAAGTCTGAATCATACCTTGGGCACTACTGTCCATCTTTGGGCCTAATTATAAAGTAAGAAGCATATAGATAGGGAGATGCACAAGAGAAATATCTAAGAAGAGTTTATGACTTCAGCAATACCTAATTCATAACATTGTTGTTAGTCATAGAAAATCAAATCCATTTTAGGGAGTAGAACTTGGCAGCTGCAATACTCAAAATCAGACAGTTAATGGCAATATGATTCTGGTAATGGGTCAATTCAGGGAACAACCTTGGCAGAACTCAGGGCTAGTTGGACTTAATAGGGAAGAGTGTTCAGCCCTAAAAGAGTAGTTGGCAAGTATAGCCGAAGTAGCCTGAACAAATCCAGGTGTCTGTATGGAAAGCAATGCTGGAGCAAACATGGTAATGGGATGGAGAAAACTTATATTATCTGATGTATCGTTTCATCTTGTTTTTACCGTCTTAGCCACTTTATATACATACATATGTATGTAGTGTTGAGTATATTCACATTATTATGAAACAAATCTTTAGAACTTTTTCATGTTGCAAATCTGAAACTCTATCCCGTTAAACAATTCCCCTTTCTCTTCTCCCTGCAGCCTCTGGTAACCACCATTCTACTTTCTGTTTCTATGATTTTGACTACTTTACATCTCATATAAGTGAACTTATACAGTATTTGTCTTTTTGCAATAGGCTTATTTCTTTTAGCATAATGGCCTCAAAGTTCATCCATGTTGTAGCATGTGATAAGATTTACTTCCTTTTTAAGGCTGCATAATATTCTGCTGTATGTATGTACATACCACTTTTGGTTTTTTTCTTACGTTTATTTATTTATTTTGAGACAGAAAAGCACAAATGGGAGAGGGACAGAGAGAGAGAGAGAGAGAGGAGAAAGAATCCTGAGCAGATTCCGCACTGTCAGCACAGAGCCCAGTGAGGAGCTCAAACTCACAAAGTGTGAGATCATAAAATGACTGAGCCAAAGTCTGCGGCTCAACCGACTGAGCCACCCAGGAGCCCCAGCATATTTTTTAAAAAAATATTTATTTTTGAGAGACAGAGAGACAGAGTGTGAGGGGGGGATGAACAGAGGGAGAGGGAGACACCCAGGGAGAATCCCAAGCAGACTCCAGGTTCTGAGCTGTTAGCACAGAGCCTGTTGCCCGGCTCAAACCCAGAACCACAAGTCATGACCTGAGCTGAAGTCGGTTGCTCAAACAACTGAGCCACTCAGGTGCCCCACATTTTTTTTAATTGACTTCTTCTTTTTATTATTTATTTAATATTTTCAAATTTTTATTTAAATTCCACTTAGTTAACATACAGGGTAATATTAGTTTCAGGGGCACAAGATAGTGATTCAACATGTCCATACGACGCCTGTGCTCATCACAAGTACACTCCTTAATTCTCATCACCCATTTCATCCATCTCTCCCCTCTGGTAACCATCTGTGTGTTTTCTATAGGTTAAGAGTCTGTTTCTTGGTTTGCCTCTGTCTTTTTTCTCCTTTGCTTGTTGTTTTTTGTTGTTGTTGTTGTTGTTCGTTTGTTTGTTTCTTAAATTCCACAAATGAGTGAGATCATATGTTGTTTTCCATGATGATGATGATGATGATGATGATAATGGTCATAAATTAGCTTTATTATCTCTTGCATTAATGGCTGCTTATTTGGCTTGGCTTTTTTTTTTAACCTCTTCTTATACTTATTTCAAATGCACACATTGCAACTTTTTATTTTTATTTTTTTTTAAGATCCAGTCCTGTATTTAGAACTGGTCAGATTGTAAGTATTCACCTCTCCCTATATCCACATCTTTGCCAAATGACTTTGCAGGTCCTCTAATGCTAGTGCATTCCCCACCCACTGTGTGGACTTTGGCTAAACAACTTGATTTGGCCAGTGGAAAATGGGAGCACAGGATACTGTATGGGTTATATTGTGCATCTCCACTTGCCTGTTTATATTTGTGTCATATTCATGAAAAAAAATCTCTCTAGGTGGCTGGCTGATCCCAGAGGAATGAAGCAGGCCTGCCCATGGCATGGATCAAATTCAGGTAAGATCAGCCTCCATCAGCTCAGTTGCAGCTGACCCCACAGACAAATAAGCATGAGAAAAACTCACTGCCTTTTAAAACATTTCTAGTGCTAGTCATACAGTGTTATTATAACAAAAACCAACCATAACCATTTCTCATAAATTTTAATTTTCTTTTCAACTTTGAGTGAAACTAGTATAAATTAAATGACCATTTATCCTGCACAGTTCGCTTCATGTTTTATCTTACCCACTGTCATCAGCAGTACTATCCATCACACTTGAAACATAGGAGTCAAATTTGACTTCTTTACCTTCATTTATTTATCTGTAACTTGTTGAAATTTCTTGGAAAAGACTTTTTGATGTAATCTTTCCTGCTCAATCTCCAAAGCCAACACTGTAGATGTAGCTTCTCATCACCAAATTATTATATTGATGAACTTGGCCCTTTTGTTCTGTTTTCTGTAGCTTAGTCTCCTAATTATCACCAATATCAATAGCATCATTATTGATAACATTTTTCCCATTCCTCTTTCCCTTTTTCTTTCATACATTAATTCATACTTTTCATAGGCATTTACTAAACTCTCACTGAACACTAACATTACAGATGGAACTGAGAATACAAGGTAGAATATAACAGAAGCTATCTTCAAAGTAACAAGTAGTTATCTCATTTAAAATGTTTTTTTTAATGTTTATTCTTGAAAGAGAGAGAGACAGAGACAGAGACAGAGACAGAGTGTGGATGGGGGAGGGGCAGAGAGAGAGAGGGAGACAGAAAATCCAAAGCAGGCTCTAAGCTCTGAGCTGTCAGCACAGAGCCCGACACGAAGCTTGAAATCACAAACTGCGAGATCATGACCTGAGCCAAAGTCAGATGCTTAACAGACTGAGCCACCCAGGTGCTCCACAAATAGTTATCTCATTTAAAGCTCTACATCATGTTGAAATAAAATTGATCAGAGACAGTTTCAATGAACTAAAACTAACAGCAATAAAAACTAAAACCTCTCTTCTCAATAAGAAAGTCTAGATTCTTTACAGTAAAATTAGTTACAAAAGAGCAAGCACTCTCCTCTTTTTCCACTTTGTAGGGACAATATCAATACTTTATAATGCACAAAGTATTTGACATAAATGGTTAAGACATATTAAACTCTTTTTTTTTTAATTAATTTTTATTTTTGAGAGAAAGAAAGAGACAGAGCATGAGGGGGAAGGAGTAGACAGAGAGGCTACCCAAAATCCAAAGCAGGCTCCAGGCTCTGAGCTGTCAGCACACAGCCCTATACGGGGCTCAAACCCATGAACTGTGAGATAATGACCTGAGCTGAAATTGGACACTTAACTAACTGAGCCACCCAGGTGCCCCATGACATATTAAACTTTATGATAAAAAGTTTATATGTATATCATTTATTTTTTTCTCAAACAGTTAAATCTTTTCCAGTGTCTTGATCAGGAAACATGATTGTAACATCCATAAGCATAAACCTAGGGGCAGAGCACATATATACTTTTGAATCTTCTTATTTGGAACTTTTGCCCCATCTGGCTTGTCTGTGACAGTCTTGTTTTATTGTACTTTATGATCACAGTATTGCAGACATTCCATAACTTCTTTCTTTCTTTCTTTCTTTCTTTCTTTCTTTCTTTCTTTCTTTCTTTCTTTCTTTCTTTCTTTCTTTCTTTCTTTCGTCTTTCTTTCTTTCACCATTCTGAGAAGATCAGCTTCCTCATAATATTCAGAATTCTGAGTACTCAAGGGTACTTACTCTCTTTCTAAAAGCTCTTTATCTGATAAAATTGTTTCTTACAATCCTATATCCAATGTGTGGCAAAGTGTAATGCTTATACTTTCAGATTTCACCATTATGAGGGGACATAAAGATTTAAGCAAATAATTGCAATAGTATGAAGTATAGGAACAAATGAATACATGAGGACAGTGGGATGATGTGGAAAGAAGCCTTTAATTCTACACTGAGAAATAAAGAAAGGCATCAGGGAATGTGCAACTGAAGGACTAAAATTGATTTTGTCTTTTAAGAATAAACAATTTTGCCAATCGGAGAACAGTGGAAGTGCATCTGTACCGAACTGGCTTGCCTTCAGCATCTAGTTTACTACACAAAGTATTTCACTTCTCTTACAAGATTTACACTTGTATAGTAGTCTCCTCTTTAAATTAGAAAGTAATAAATCAAATAAGTGAATCCTTGTTCCTCATGTTAAAAGATTAAGTGATAGGGTTGAGAATTTATTGTTATTATTTATTTTGAGAGAGAGCAAATATGAGCAAGAGAGGAGCAGAGAGACAGAGAGAGACACAGAGAGAGAGAGAGAGAGACGGAGAGACAGAGAATCTCAGGCAGGCTCCACATCATCAGTGAGGAGCCTGATTTCAGACTCTAACTCATGAACCATGAAATCATGACCTGAGCTGAAATCAAGAGTCAGATGCTTAACTAAACCACCGAGCTGCCCCGATAGGGTTGAAAATAGAACTTCTATCACTCTGCCTTTGATCCAATGCCCTTTCCATTCTAAGCACTGGGAATGACAGGCTCAAGAGGAAGGAGAAGTAAAAATACAAATGTAGATAAAGCGAGATAGAAATCCAGAAAAATATCTTTGCAATGAAGTTGAAGAAAGGTGATTGTTATTGAAGAATTTCTATACTGTCCTTTTTAGATGTTCTTCATGTTAGGAATGTGATATTGCCTGAAGAAAAGAAGAAAAAATACATCAAATGTTGATATTTTGAATTTCATATATTATTGAGCAGATACATGAAAATATTTATAAGATGAATTTCTATATTCTGGACCTTATTTCTCAATAATTTTTATTGGAGAATATCAAGTTTAGAGGAATATATTGTTATTCAATAGAAAATAGCTAAGTGATATGTAATTAATAACATAAAAATACGTATTCATTTTCTTATGCATTTAAATATGGTTCCAACACCTCTTTAGTATCTTATTATTATACATTGTAAGTTTTGTGTAGAAATTACAAAATTTCTAAGTTTATAGTATTGTGGCCAAAAAAACATGTTGTATATAACTTTCATTTCTTGGAATTTGTTAAAAATTGATTTGTGGCCTAGCATGTGTTCAATTTTTGAAATATTCCACATATGCTTAGGAATTTGAATATTATGTATTCTTAACTATCTAAGGGCAGGGTGCTAGAGAGGTAGAGTGCAGACATACAAATCAATTGATAAGAGATAAATATAGATTATATTGTATCTCTTCCATCAATTCCTTTGCCTTCTCTGTTAAACTTATAACTTGTATATTCAGTTTCTCAGATCTGTTCCCTAAACCAATTTCTCTCATGATTTCCTGACTTTGAATGATGTGGTCTATGTATTTACTATGCTTTATGATTTTTCTGTGATTCTTATTTTCTCCTTTCTTGACTGTAATTGGATTAGTAATATTTTCTTCATCCCCTTTCCCATACAAGATTGGAAAGTATAAATACTTTTATTGGCTATGTTTAATGTACATATCAAGTTAAAGAATTTTTATTTTTAGTGTTTTTAGTTTTTTTAATGTTTGTTTTTGAGAAAAAAGAAGAGAGAGAGAGCATGAGCAAGGGAGGAGCAGAGAGAGAGGAAGGCACAAAATTCAAAGCAGGCTCCAGGTTCTGATCTGTCAGCACAGAGCCTGACACGGGGCTCAAACTCGTGGACCATGAGATAATGACCTGAGCTGAAGTCAGATGCTCAACCGACTGAGCCACCCAAGTGCCCCCAAGTTAAAGCATGTTTAAACTTAATTTTTAAAAAGAACATTGGACGAGAATTTGGTCATTTATATTAAAATACACATTGTCACTATCCCCAGAATATAATATTGGTGCAGGCATAGACACATAGATATGCAAATCAAAATAGAAAAACAAAATGAACACAGTATATGTGGGAATGTAATATACCAAAAATTCTACTTCAACATAGTGGGAAAATGGCAGTTAGCAAATCTGCTTGTACCACAGAAATAATATAAAGCAACATCTAGTTCATAGGATACACAAAAATGAGTTTCACAAAATTCTAAAAGGATTAAATACCTAAAACAAAACAAAAATAATGTAAAAATACACACGCACTTATTCACACATATGCACTCACACACCATTGTGAAAAATGAAACTCAAATCTCTAAATAAAAAAATAAGCACATTGGTTATACAAGTTTACATTAATTTTGTTAGTCAAACTATACACCAAACAAAATCAAATAAAAAATAAATTGTGAAAAGTATGTTCAGTGATTGTGCTAAAATTTTAACATATATTTCTTCATTTGGAACTGATATTTAACAGTTTTAATGTTGAATACACAAGGGTTTTTATCATAAACCACTCATTGCTTGTAAAACTAGGAATATGTGAGCAAATAAATTTGTATAGACATTAAGACTCCTTCACATTCAAAATCTGTCTCTTCTCAATCACTTTTTGAATTAAATTCATGGCATTCATTTCTGTGCTATATCATTCTCTGTAACAACACACACACATTGGTCATACAGAATTTCTTAAAACAACTCATGAGTAAAAGCAATTAATGCTGGCATGTAATTAGGCTTCGGAATTTTGTAGAACAAACTGATTTTGTAAAACTTTTAAAATTAATGTGTAATATACATAAAGTGTACAGCTCAACATGTCATACGTACCAGAAACAACGTATCATAAATATCCTGGAATTCTAGTCCATTTTTAAACTAGTGCTTAGTATAAGCATTCAGAATCTAGTCTGTTAATAAACTAGAATCTGATAGATATGGATGTACCTGACCAAAATCCAAGCAGAAATCTAAACAAACAATTAATGGGCAATTCACAGAATAGGGAATTCCAATGGCAAATATATGAGAAAATATTTCCACCTTTGGTAGATATCAGAGAAATACAATTAATAATGAAATATAGTTTCTAAAAGTCAAATTGTTAAAAATAAAGAGGAATACCTACTTTTGTTAGGAATTTAGTATAAATAATCTTTTTTATATATTACTGCTTAAAACTGCAAATATTTACAATTTTGAAAGAAAGTAAACACAACAACATATGACAACATATCTTCCAGTTAAAATTGTGTGTACTCTTTAATCCAGAAATCAGAGCTCTAGGAATCTATCTTATAAAAATAAAACATATATAAGTGAAAGCATTAATATAAAGTAGTTGCTTATTTTTTTGAAGTAATCTCAAACTAAAATTAAATCGAATGCTTAGTAATAGGTGAATAGTTCAATAAATCATTCATCCATTTAGAAAAAAGAAGTCCTATTTCACACCCTAATGTGTAGAACTCTATAAAAAGTAGGGTCACCTGGGTGACTCAGTTGGTTAAGCGTCTGACTTCAGCTCAGGTCATGACCTCACGGTTTGTGAGTTCAGGCTCCGCATCAGGCTCTGTGCTGACAGCTAGGAGCCTGGAGTCTGCTTTGGACTCTGTGTCCCATTCTCTCTCTGACCCTCCCCCACTTGTGTTCTATCTTTCTCTGTCTTTCAAAAAAATTAATAAATGTAAAAAAGCATTTAAATAAAAACAAAAAGAACTCTATAAAAAGTAAATTGAGAATCTCAAAATGCTAATAGATGACATATAATCCTTTATTATGCCCACATGTGAAATTAAACTTCTCTCTAGACATATGCGTGTGTGTGCACATCTGAATTTGCATTTAATTAAATGATCCTGGAAGAAATTATAGAAGGATACACACCAGGTCTGAAGAAAGGACACACATCAAGTTACATCAATATTGTTTAGAAGGTCAGGGAAAGAAAGAGATTAAAGGTGAACAGAAAATAAGATACGGTAAAGAAAATGAAATTTGCACATAAAATTATATATATGAATGAACACATATTCATTATTTATATAAGTTTACATCGATTTTGTATCAAACTATACAACAAACAAAATCTAATAACAAATAAATTGTGAAAAATTTGTGCAATACATGTGATAAAATGTTAACATATATTTCTTCAATTGGAACTGATATTTAACAGTTACTTATTTAGTGTGCATATATAGACAAAACTCAGTATGAGGAATGGTGAAGAAAATGTAAATGTATTTATCTTAGAATAGAGAGCTTTTAAGTCATTTTTAGCATTATTCAATTTAATATATGGAGTTACTTGAAAATTTTTATAATAAAATTGTTTTATATATATATATGTATATATATATATATATATATATAATATATGGAATACGATTCTGGTTTTTTGTTGTTGTTCATTTATTTTTGAGAGAGAGATGGGGGACAGAGGATCTGAAGCAGGCATGGTACTGACAGCAGAAAGCCTATCATTATCATTTATCCAGTCTCGTACTGGAACTCACAAACTGTGAGATCATATGCCAGAGTGAAAGTTGGGTGCTTAACTGACTGAGCCATCCAGGTGCTCCAAGGAATATGATTCTGTTTTTATTGTGGGAAAAAAGTACAAAATACCTCTATAACTTATAACAATCTTATTACAACCTTCCATGTTTTGCTGTCTAATAATTTAGTTCTATCTAATTTTAAATTTATCAGATATTTTTTTTTGGTGTGTGTGTGTGTGTGTGTGTGTGTGTGTGTGTGTGTGTTTTAGTTTCTACATACATTGTAATATATCTTATGAATTTCTTTATTTACCATTTTTCACCCATTGTTTGTTTTTTTAATATAATTTATTGTCAAATTGGCTAACATACCATGTATACAGTGTGCTCTTGGTTTTGGAGGTAGATTCCCATGATTCATCGCTTACATACAACACCCAGTGGTCATCCCAACAAGTGCCCTCCTCAATGCCCATCACTCATTTTCCCCTCTCCCCCACTCCTCCATTAACACTCAGTTTGTTCTCTATATTTAAGAGTCTCTTATGGTTTTCCTCCCTTCCTCTCTGTTTGAAACATTTTCCCCCTATACTTCCCCCATGGTTTTCTGTTAAGTTTCTCAAGTTCCACATATGAGTGAAAATATATGATATTTATTTTTCTATGACTGACTTATTTCACTTAGCATAATACCTTCCAGTTCATCCATGTCGCTGCAAATGGCAAGATCTTATTCTTTCACATTGCCAAGTAGCATTCCATTGTATGTATAAACCACATCTTCTTTATCCATTCATCAGTTGATGGACATTTAGGCTCTTTCCATAATTTCACCCATTGTTTTTAAGTCTTTGTTTTCTTTCTTAGCAAACTGCATCCTTTAGTAAATCTAATCCTTTAGCGTTAGACTGGTGACAGTGAATTTGTTAGTTGATTTTATATTTTTCAAAATGTTTTACTTGACAATATTGAACCAAATTTAAGAAAACAAATCTAGGTATAAAATTCAACTCTTTGATTATATCATTGCATTATTTTCTGATTTCTATCATTACTAAAAAACCCTTTGAAGGTAATCTGCACTCCCCCCCCCCATAATTTTAATGTTAAAAAACATTTCATCTTTGTACTTTAATGGCTGTCTGTGCTCTAAAAATTAATCTAGCTTTATCTCATTGAATTTACCTCTTCTAGAATTCTCATAAAAAATTGGTTGGTGATGTCTGTGTGGCTCAGTTGGTTAAGCGTCCGACTCTTGGTTTTGGCTCAGGTCAAGATCTCATGGTTCTTTTTGTGGGTTTGGCCCCATGCTTCAAACACCAAGCCTACTTGGTATTCTCTCTCTCCCTCTCTCTCTGCCCCTCAACTGCTCACATTCACACACTCTCTCTCTCAAAATAAAATGATAAACTTAAAAAAAATTGGCTGGAGATCTTCATTTTATTGTCATTTGTTTCTCAACTTTAATTTCATATTCTTGATATTTTTATCTATACTTTAGGTGATTTCCTCAAATAAATTTCTAATTTATGAATCCTTTTTTCAGCTGTTCACAGAATATGTGTAGTAAGTGTTTAATACAAGGAAATACTTTATTTCTAATATTATTTCAAATTTGCTAAGCTGTCTTATTCTTACTTTATTGGTTCTTTCCCAGCCATGTTTTCTATTAACTTTAATATATATTCATTGTAAAGCTCCCCCCACCCCAAGATGGTCTATTCTAATCACCTCTTAAAAATGTAGTATTTTAATTGTAAAATAATTTCCTGCAGAAATTGTTTCCAATAGATGTTTTTATGCTATGTATTCTAATAAAATTCTCATGAAGTGCTTTTCTTTATATTTCAATTTTCATTTACGTTTGCCTGTGTATGGGTTCATAGGTTACATCATATTTTATGTCATTTTTAGTCATCTCTGAATTTCAGTATCAAGAGGGCAGTGTGAAAAGTCCCAACACCTGGGTAAAATATAAGCCAGGGTTTCCATTTTTCAGTTATGGCTCTTTTATCATTTCCAGCTCAAGTGAAGGGCATGTTATGTTCCATGTTGCATTCTCAAGCAAGGAGGCAGAATTTTTCCAGTTCCATATTTAGAGATGGGTCAATACTTCCTAACTCATTTATTCATCAAAAAGACCAATTATAGCTCCTTTTGTGCACACAAGGTCGATATCCTTGATTAGGGTCCTACCCAATTTTAGATCCTGAGTCTTAGAGCATATGAAGTGCACAATTCCCATGCTTATCTAAGGCATTGAGTTCCAATTTCTGCTGTCTGTTCTTACTTTTTTGTTCACTTCTTGCTTTTGGTCCCTGGGGCTTTCTCTCTCTTAATTTTCAACTTCACGGGCGCCTGGGTGGCTCAGTCGGTTGAGCGTCCGACTTTGGCTCAGGTCACGATCTCATGGTTCGTGAGTTCGAGCCCTGCGTCAGGCTCTGGGCTGATGGCTCAGAGCCTGGAGCCTGCTTCCAATTCTGTGTCTCCCTCTCTCTCTGCCCCTCCCCCATTCATGCTCTGTCTCTCTCTGTCTCAAAAATAAATAAACATTAAAAAAATTTTTAAAAAAAAGAAAAAAAATTTTCAACTTCACTATGTATTTAAAAATCACTTATTATCCCAATTTTCATGTTTGTAGTGGGGATAGGGCTTTGTATATTAGTCACTACCATACTGATGAGGAATATGATGAAAATCTTTATCTACACAAATATTTATCTACACAAACCTTTTAAAATATTTTCTAAGGTAATAATTTCATAATAAAACTATGCATAGCCTTATATCCTAATAAAATACATTTTTTAAAATAAAGTTCTACTTGAATTGAAGAGGTCTTTGAGTCTTCATGACCAGATTGTCGACTTATTTTTCTCAAGTGTTACACATAGTTTATAATTATGTGCAATATACAAGTGCCAAAAGAAATAAATGCCAGGAGCATATGGATATTGTCATTTATGTTGGAGTTAGCATTTTGGTGCTGCTACATGTGCATCTGTTTATAGCAGATGTAACTTAATATTACTTTTAACTAAAGTCCTCAGAAAAACAAATATAACAGTAAGTAAAAATCTGTCATTCTGTCTTTAGTACTTATACCCAAATAAGGAATGTTCTTTTTAAATATATTTCCATATGGTAGATTTAAATAAACATGTTTTAGTTAAGCTTCATAAAATTGGTTTTATTTTTATCTTGTTAGCTATAAGATACTCAAAATGTATATACCAATGCATCATGTCTGAGTGACAGATATCTCATTTCTTTTTGTATAGGCATACCTCAAATATTGCAGATTCAATTCCAGACCACTGCAATAAAGTGAATATAGCAATAAAGCAAGTTAAATAATTGTTTTTGTTTCCCAGTGCACATAAAAGTTATCTTTATACTATACTGTAGTCTATTAAGTGTGTAATTGAATTATTTTTTTAAAAATGTAGATACCTTGTTTCAAAAATACTTGATTGCTAAAAGATGCTAACCATCATCTGAGTTTTCAAAGAGTCATAAACTTTTTGCTGGCAGAGGATCTTGCCTTGATGTTGATGGCAGCTAACTGATCAGGGTGGTGGTTGCTGAAGGCTGGGGTGGCTGTGGCAATTTATTAAAATAAAACAGCAGTAAAGTTTGACATAAAAGTTAAGTTTTTCTTTCACTAATGATTTCTCTGTGGCAGGCGATGATAGCATTTTTCCCAGAGTAGAACTTCTTTCAAAATTAGAATGAATCCTTTCAAGCCCTGTTGCTGCTTTATCAACTAAGTTTTTGTAATATTTTAAATTGTTTGCTGTGATTTCAATGATCTTACGGCATCTTCACCAAGAGTAGATTCCATCTCAGAAAACCACTTTATTTGCTCATCCATAAGAGGCAACTTCTCATCTGCTCAAGATTTTTCGTGGGATTGCATCAATTTAGTCACATCTTCAGGCTCCACTTCTAATTCTAGTTCTTTTTCTAGTTCCACCACATCTCCAGTTGCTTGAAGTCTTGAACCCCTCAAAGTCATCCATGAGGGCTGCAATGAACTTCTTCCAAACTCTTGTTAATGTTGGTATTTTGATTTCTTCCCATGAATCACAAATGTTCTTTTAAAAAAATAATGTTTATTTATTTTTGAGAGAGAGAGGGAGAGAGAGAGAGAGAGAACGAGTGGAGGAGGGGCAGAGAGAGAGAAACAGAGACAGAGACATAGAATCCCAAGCAGGCTCCAGGCTCTGAACTGTCAGCACAGAGCCTGACCCAGGGCTCAAACTCATGAACTGTGAGATCATGACCTGAGCTGAAGTTGGACACCTAACCAACTGAGCCACCTTGGCACCTCTGAATTACAAATGTTCTTTTTTTTTTTTTTTAATTTTTTTTCAACGTTTATTTATTTTTGGGACAGAGAGAGACAGAGCATGAACGGGGGAGGGGCAGAGAGAGAGGGAGACACAGAATCGGAAACAGGCTCCAGGCTCTGAGCCATCAGCCCAGAGCCCGACGCGGGGCTCGAACTCACGGACCGCGAGATCGTGACCTGGCTGAGGTCGGACGCTTAACCGACTGCGCCACCCAGGCGCCCCCTGAATTACAAATGTTCTTAATGGCATCTAGAATGGTGAATCCTTTCCAGAATGTTTTCAATTTATTTCCCAGATCCATCATAAGAATGACTCACTATCTATGACAGCTACAGTCTTAGGAAATGTATTTCTTAAATAACAAAACTTGCAAGTCAAATTGACTCCTTGATCCATGAGTTGCAGAATGGATGTTATACTAGCAGGCATGAAAACAACACTAATCTCCTTGGACAACTGTATCCGAGTTCTTGGGTGACCATGTGCATTGTCTATGAGCAGTAATATTTTGAAAGCAGTTGTTTCGTTTCTGAGCAGTAAGTCTCAAAATTGGGCTTAAAACATTCAGTGAACCATGTTGTAAACAGATATGCTGTCATCTAGGCTTTGCTGTTCTATTTATAGAGCACAGCAGTAGATTTAGCCTAATTCTTAAGAGCCCGAGGACTTTTACGGTAAATGAGTACAGATTTCAACTTAAAGTAACCAGCTGCATTAACCTCTAACAAGAAAGTCATCGTGTCCTCTGAAACTTTGAAGTCAGGTATTGACTTTCTCCTCCCTAGTTATAAAAGTCCTAGATGGCATCTTCTTCCAATAAACAACTGTCTCATCTACATTAAAAGTCTGATGTTTGGTGTAGCCACCTTCACTAATTACCTTAGCTAGATCTTCTGGATAACTTGTGGCTACACCTTGCACTTTTATGTTATGGCTTCTTTCCTTAAACCTCATGAAACAACCTTTGCTAGTTTCAAACTTTTATTTTGCAGCTTCTTCACCTCTCTCAGCCTTCATAGAATTGAATAGAGTTAGGGCCTTACTCTGGATTAGGCTTCATCTTAAGAGAATGTTGTGGCTGGTTTGATCTTCTCTCCAGACCCCTAAAACTTTTTCCATATAAGCAATAAGGTTGCTTTGCTTTCTTATTATCCATCACTGGAGTAGCATTTTTAACTTCCTTCAAGAACTTTTTCCTTTGCATTCACAATGTGACTATTTGGTGTAAGAGACCTAGCTTTCAGCCTATCTCAGCTTTTGACATGCCTTCTCCACTAAACTTAATCATCTCTAGCATTATTTTAAAGTAAGAGACATGAGACTCTTCCTTTCACTTGAACACTTAGACACCACATACAGTTATTAATTGCCCTAATTTCAATATTTTTGTGTCTCATGAAATAGGGAGACCCAAGGAGAAGGAGAGAGACAGGGGAATGGTTGATTGGTGGAACAATCAGTACACACACAACATTTATCAATTAAGTTTGTTGTCTTATATGGATTTAGTTCAGAAAGTACAAAACAATTACAATAGTTGCATCAAAGATCACTGAGTAAAGTTCATCAAAAAAAAATATTATAATACCGAAAGTGTTTGAAATATTGCAAAAATTATTATTATGTGGTACAGAGACCCTGATACTACTGGGAAAAGTGGTACTAACAGACTTGCTTGGCACAGGGTTGCCATAAACCTTCAATCTGTAAACAAAACAAAACAAACAAATAAACCTGCAATATTTGTGAGTCATAATAAAGCAAAGCACAATAAAATGAGGTATGCCTGTAATTTTTATAAATTAATATGAGGTAATTACAACTTATAACACTAATATTTAATTCCATTTAAATATATTTTATTAAACAAGTATGCTAACATATCTAGCAATGCTATTTATATATTATTTTTCTAATTTTGTAATTGATTTTTCCTTTAACTAAATTGAATTAAAAGAATTAAAAAGAAAACTTTAAGAAAACAGAAAAAGGAAGCATACCTTAAAAATGTGGCTTTTACCTCATAGTTAATCTAAATACTAAACAAATTGTGTTATTTTCGTATGATGGGTTATAAGAAAAATATGAAAAACCACATTTCAAATAATTGAAAAGTGTCTGTAAACATAAAAATTGCTTAACCTAACTGTTAGACAAATTCTCTACTTATATATAGGAAATAGCATTTCTCACTTATCAGAATGACAAGACATAAAAGATCTGACAACATATTCTGTTGGCAAGAATGTGATGAAAGAGGCACTCTCACACACAGATGGTTAGGTTGAAAAGTGGAAGGAACTTGGTTATCTTTAACAAAATTACATATGTAGTCACCTTTAAATCAGCAATCTCATTGCTAGGAATCCATATGAAAGTCACAAATATGAAATGGCATATATACAATATGCATTCTAGCATTATTTTCAATAATTATTTTTAATAATAAATGACTGAAATCAACTCAACTATTCATCCTTGGAGAACTGGATGAATAAACTGTGATATATATCTGTATAATAAAGTACTACTCACCTATAAAAAGAATGAGAAAAATCTCCATACTGAGATAAAATGATCTAGAAAGGATAGTCAAAAGCTAGTAAAGATGATTACTTATGGAGGAGAATAGTTCAGGGATAGAAGAAATTCTCCTGAATGCAGTACATCTCTATGTAGTTTCTAAGTCTTATATATTTTATATTAAAGAGTATTTTACATAATTAGACCTGAAATTATGTGAAAAATTCCATAGAACTGTAAAAAAAATAAACAATTTAGGTATCAGCATAGTGACAAAACTATCACACACAAATAAGAAATACCTTAAGTAACTTTAAAGGACAGTATTTTAAGAACGAAGAAAACTGCAACAACAACAACAAAATGTTAGTGGGCTGTCAGTAGATTCAGTGCTTGAGTGCTTCAGTTGGTGTTGGTATTGTTTGAAGCTATTATCAGTAGAATATAAGATCAAAAAAGTAAATAAGAAAAACAAGGTATTCAGCATAAGAATACATACAATTGAAGACATTTGTCAAAAACATTGTGATCTTAAATTTGTATTGTATTGGAAATAATATAAAATCTTTCACATATGCATGTATTCCTATAGAATTTGGCTTTCTTTGAGTTATTAAAAATTCACCACAGACTACTTTATTTTTTTTAATTTTTAATGTTTGTTTATTTTTGAAAGAGAGAAACACAGAATCTGAAGCAGGCAACAGGCTCTGAGCACAGAGCCTGATGTGGGGCTGGAACCCATGAACCATGAGATCATGACCTGAGCCAAAGTCAGTCACTTAACCAACTGGGCCACCCAGTCACCCCACCATGGACTACTTTAAAATTCACATCTCATATTTGATTCAGCATTTTACTTCCTCCCAACTCACTCCCACACTCAACCAGCCAAGCTAGGATTCCAGGGACCTGAGAGAACTGGGGACAGGTTTCGCTCTGAGATTGCTTCTTCTGCTCTAATGCCTGGGGTGGATGGGCAGTGTTGTGGCATCTATGATATGGCTGCCCTCCCTTATAAGGTGCATTCCCCTGGTCTTAGGTGTTATTTGGGACTGCACGGGAGGGAGACAGTTTTTTACTTCACTTCATTGTCTTTGATTGTAATCTTCTCTCTTGGTTGCCTGTCATTTCTCTGTTTTGTACTAACTGCCTGCCAGTGCCTCTATCCAGGGCATCAAACTTAGCCCTTCTCCGTTTTTACACCTGATTCCTTTGGGCATCGCTGTTGTTTGATCTCTTACTCTTCTCTCTGGTCTTGTTGAGAAAACATAGAGAAAATAGTTGCTTTTCTGAGGAAACTATCTGTCCACATTGTTGATGTATCTCTTTAGAGAATGTGAGTACTGAAATACACTTTGTCTTCAACCCCAGGATGGAAGGAAATTCACACTCAATATCCTCCTATAATAACTATGAGAATGATAAACACTGAATTTGAACAAAAAAGTATTGTTTGATAAAATTGATTGAAGGGGTCAAAATGTATAAGAATAAAGTTTAATTTTACATCAAGAAACGATGGAAACTGTTTAAATTTCTATTTTGAAAATGCAGCTATAAATTTCTAGAAAAGAAAATGTGTTTGCCCAGTAAAAGCATGACTGACTAAAGACTTTAAAACTTTGGTAAAGATTATGTAAAGTTATGAGTGCTAGGATTTAAAAGAGGATTTAAAGTAGAAAGTTTCTCTTTGCTGTGTTTTTAGGAAGTATGAATGATGGAACACTTTCTCCTTCTGTGATTTGTGATGAAATAATATCAGAGAAGAGAATCTACAGTAAATTTTACTTCATAAGACATATTTTTGGGGATTTAAATTGCTAATTAGATTTTATTTTTGTATAATTACCACTAAGAAAAATCCCTAAATTTTCCCCTCTTACTGCTTTTAAATATGTGATATTTTTCAGAATTTGCAGAGGACCTATCTTCTGTTATATTGATAAACCTATGCTTTGATAAATGATTGTAAATGATTTGTAAAGCATGGTAGTATTTCTCTTTATTTTACCTCCTCTGTTTCTTCACCAAAGAGAAGAATATATACTTTTAGTTCCAACTAAGAATGAAATTTGAATCATTAGCTCTTACTATTTAGCTGCTGAATTTTTTCAGTTCAGATTTAAGCATTTATATCCTTAAAATAATGTATTTTAATAGACAAAGTGTGATAAAAAGTTCCCTGTGTTTCACAATGATACTAATTAAGGTCACAGAGAAAGATCCTTTTCAGAATTTCACTGTATATTATTTGTGCCTAACAGCAATCATCTTCTGAAAAAGAATTTTCCATTACCTCTGAGTTCACAAGACCAGACATTTTTTTTTAAAGAGATTAGTCCATTTTGGTAATAATTTTTTAACTATCACCTATACATCCTACCAAGATTATTTTTTAACTCTCAATTCTCATGTTTTATTTTAGGTGTTTTTATCAGTATAGGTACTCAAAAAGTACTTAAGTGTATGAATCAAGAATCTTAACATGTTTATTCACCCTAATCAGATTATTCATGTAAGTCTTGCTAACTATACCACCTTAAAAGAAAGACCCTCTCTTTTCTGGTTTTTGTGATAATATTGGACTTGATTTTGTTTTCTTTCTTGATTGCTTTTTGTTGTATTCCCCCAAAAAGAAAAATGAGCAACTTGGTTTTCCTGTTTACATTTTTCCCCTGTTCCCTGTCCCCTGTTCTTCTTAAGTATATGCTGAAACATCTAACTTATTCCCAACTTCCTTTAAGAAAGTTTCTTTATCATCTGGGATTGATTTATTTATACTAAATTTGGTTTATTTAAGCACTACATGCTGTCAAATACAATTTAAAAACCAAGAACTAATTTTTTATTTTATAGCATCATTTTTGATTTAGTGTTAATTGTTATTTCTCCTAGCCACATCTATTTTTAGATATTTCTTTAAACCTCCAGCAAAGCTGGTGGGTTTTTTTTGTCAAAACAACTACCTTATTCCTCATCTTTCTACACAAACAAAATATCTGATGTTAATATTTCCAAGTAAAACAATATACTTCAAGCTCACTTCAAAGCAGTGCACTATAAAAAATCATTTTCTTTGTACTTCTGAATAATCGTGGAATTATATAGTGTAAATAATTCTTATTAAGACTTCATAACATTTACTAAATACTTTTAAGTGCCAGATAATTACCTAGAAACCAAATATATTTTGACAAGTTATTATATAAAGTGGCATATTAAGACAATATTCTATATGGGTATGAAAGATAGCTGCCTGGATAAGGAAGGCTGGCAGGATGGGGACAGGTTACTAAAGAGGTTACATGTGAGTTTATTTTCAAGAAGAAACAGAAGGTTGCCAAGTTAAATGGTGGGAGCAAAAGTTTTTCTAAGCAGAAGTAAGCAGGTATGAATTCATGGATTTGTAAGAAAACATGCACATTCAAGCACTGCCAGTAGTTAGACACAGAATAGTATAATGTGCAAAGGTTATGTGGAGAAAATACCACATAGGGAATAGACAAACCAAGTAAGGAAAGGTTCTGGGTCAAAGATGAGTAACTTGGACTTTACCTTGATTTCTAGTCTGAGAGTAACAAGTAATAAATAGTCTTACCTTTTAGAAACGTCAATGCAGTGATAAAAGAGAGAACAAATTAGAAGGTTAAGCAATGGATCTTCAGAAAAGAGTTAGAGGGTATTTCTATAAGTCAAGCCAGCCATAATGAAGACCTGAATGGAGGCAATGAGAATGAGTATAATGATCCATGGACAGATTCAGGAGATATTAAAGAAGTAAAATTAATAAGTCTTCATCTATTAGACATGTGACTAAGGAAGAGGATAACATTTTTGGACTTACATGGGCAACACAGTGAGTGGTTAAGCTGTTTAAAGAAAGAGAAATACAATTTAAGGTGAAGATGTTGAGTTCAATGTTATACAAGGAATTTCATGTAAAACCAACAAATCCAGTGCAAAATCAGCTATATAGGTTTAGAATTTGTGTAATTGAGTTGGGATAATCATATTCAGAACTATCCATGTATCAATGGTAGCTGAAACCAAAACTGTAAATGGGATCACCTACATCAATAGTATATCACCAGAAAGGAAGAGAATTGAGAATGAAACTTTGGAGCACAACAATATCGTGAAGCAAATAAGATAAGAAAATTTAGCAAAGAAGATAGAAACAAACATTCAGAAATAAGAGGACAACTGGGAAGATTAATACAATGAAAACGAAGACAGAAGAAATTTTTAAGAAGACAGGAATGGATGGGGACCTGGGTGGCTAAGTCGGTTAAGTATCTGACCCTTGGTTTCAGCTCAGGTCATGACCTCACAGTTCGTAGTTGGGATTCTTTCTCTTCCTCTCTCTCTGCCACTCCCCCACTCTGTCTTTATAAAAATAAATTCATAAACTTAAAACAAAAGAAGAAGACAGGAACGGATGATAAATGGTGACAAATATACCAGGAGTTTGAAAAACAAATTACTGGCCTAAGTGCCAAAAAGGTATTATGATATTGGTGGGACCTCTTCAGGGGAATATTACTTAGAGGACCAGCTTCTATCTGGTTTCTGAAATAGTTTTCATAGAATTATTTGGAGTCCTTGCTATTTCTGAATTAAATTTCACATATTCTTTTCAAATTCCTCTTTCATAGAAGATATTAGAGGGAATTTTATCACTGCTGTAAACCAGGAAAGTGAAAGAAGGTGATGCAAAATCTTATGTTGCTTCTAGGTGTGTAAGAACATCTTTAATAAAAGATTAGGTTCAGATAAATATTATAGAGAGACTATAGTGTTTTGAATATAGTAACCAAACAATATAATTATCCCAAATGCATGAGGATAATGGTTGAATAGGAGTTTAAGCTGTCATTAATTCAACAAAACATTTGAGTGTCTTCAATATGATGGGCCTGTTATAGACAGTTTCATGCATATATAAATAATAAAGACTCCATATCACTATCTAGTGGTAAACTACTATAGGTTTGTTGAATTTACTACTTTTTGCTACCATCTTAGTTATCTTTTTTTTCACTGCATATATAGTACTTTAAATACTAACGTTAATTTTTAATTCACAGTAAAACTCAGTTATACAGATTACACTTTTGAACATATATCATCACTTTATTAAAATAGGTTACTATTACTAAGGCAAACTGTGACACATTTATTGGAGAAATACATGCATTGATGATGAAATAGAGGAATCTTATCTAGTTTAAAAATCAAAACCTATGAAAGGACAAATGTTATGTCTTTGATTTGTAATTTTCCTTGTTTTAGAACCCCAAACTCTTGTATGACATCCAGGGCATGAAGGAGATCTAGGCACTATACAATAGAAAAACATGGAAAACATTCCCTTGATATATGACTCAACAAGCCACAGCATTGCTATACTCCTGTAATGTGTTACTTGATTCAAGTAGCTGTATTTTTTCCATCATTTAGTAGTGAATTATTATTGGAAAAAAATGATTGTGTGTGAGGCCACTTTGCCATATAATTCCCAAAAGATCTTTTACTGGAAACTATTATTTTAATGAACAAAGAGTTCTTTCAGTGTATAACTGTGAGTTACAGAATTCAATAGTGTTCCATTCCTCTTCATTATCAAGTAGCTTTGTGACAAAATAATGAACGTGGCATTTACCTGAATTTGACACTCTACATATAATCTGCCATTTCAAATGCTCATTTTCAAAATAATAGTGTTAACATATTGAAAAATTAATGTGGAAAAAAGCAATGTGCCCACTCTTCAAAAAATATGTACTTACTAATCAAAAACATTTATTATGACTTAAAACTAGGGGCACTTTTGGCAAATACCATATGATTTGACACCTATGTGGCATCCAAGAAACATCAAGAAAGGGTAAAAAAAGAGAGAGAGAGAGCAAGAGAAACCAAGAAACAGACTCTTAACTATAGAGAACAAACTGATGAGAGTAGGTGGGTAGGCAGATGGGTTAAATAGGTGAAGGGGATTAAAGAGTACACTTAAGAGTGCTTATGACAAGTACTGAGTAATGTATAGAATTGTTGAATCACATCTTGTACACCTGAAATTATTATAACACTGCATGTTAATAGTGGGATTAAAATTAAAAACTTCTTTGAAAAAGTAAGGCACTTTTAATAAAAGATAAAGTTCAAGGAGATATTACAAGGAGATTATAATATTTTGAATATATTAGCTAAACAATATTATAATTATAACCAAATAAGAATAGTGGTTAAGTTTCCAATTATTTAAGGCTTTGAGCGCTGCCTAAACTTACACTCCAACACTGAAGAACACATACACATCTGTATACATGCCACAAACCACCAGCAACACTAAATCTTATTTGGCTATGTGACTAAAAAAAACAAAATCTATTGCATTTGTGTCTCAAACAGCATTTGAAGCATGAGGATAAAACCCAATGTGAGCAGCTCCCAACCTGAGGTAAATATGGGAATTACTGTGATGTGAATGTCTAAATGAATTTAAGAAGTAAACTAAAGTCTATTTGTGTTTTATTCACACATTCTTTTAGGTATATGAATTATATTCAATACCGATGTATGGGTGATATAAAAGTAATTGTAAAGTTTATATCATCTTTCTAGAAATAATTGTGAAAATTAGATAAAGTTAGATACATTTCAATTTCATTACAAGTGTAATTAATGTTTGTTATATGAAGGTAGGCACATTTGTACGTTTTATAATAAAGTAATAATTTCATATGTATACTATATGTGTATATTTGTGTGTCCAAATAGCTAATGTCATATCTTAATTCATTTTGTGCATTTAGTGTCATATATTTTTGACAGAAAATATTAAACGAATATTTTCTGAATGTATTATTTTCTAATCCAAAGGACATATTTCAGAAGCCTAGGATTTTTTATTTACATTAAATATCACATAATATTATAATAAAGGATTGAATATGAATGGCTGTTCACTTTTAGATGAATAAAATTATCCACAAGAAGGTAAAATTTGGGGCGCCTGGGTGGCGCAGTCAGTTAAGCGTCCGACTTCAGCCAGGTCACGATCTCACGGTCCGGGAGTTCGAGCCCCGCGTCAGGCTCTGGGCTGATGGCTCAGAGCCTGGAGCCTGTTTCCGATTCTGTGTCTCCCTCTCTCTCTGCCCCTCCCCCGTTCATGCTCTGTCTCTCTCTGTCCCAAAAATAAATAAACGTTGAAAAAAATTTTTTTTAAAAATAAAAAAAAACTTAGGTAAAATTTGATCGATGCCACATAATATTTATTTTGAATATATTTTAAATTGTCGGATAATTACAAAAATATTATTGAGAGGAACTCAGATGTACTTAAAAATGAATCTATAGTTTTTCAGAAATGTATAATTCCAATGAATTGTAGATATAAAGTGCAATTTTGGTTAATGCCACTCATCTCTCCTGTCTCTAGAGTTGCTAGATTTTTTTTTCACCGTTTATTTATTTTTTGGGACAGAGAGAGAGACAGAGCATGAACGGGCGAGGGGCAGAGAGAGAGGGAGACACAGAATCAGAAACAGGCTCCAGGCTCCGAGCCATCAGCCCAGAGCCTGACGCGGGGCTCGAACTCACGGACTGCGAGATCGTGACCTGGCTGAAGTCGGACGCTTAACCGACTGCGCCACCCAAGCGCCCCTAGAGTTGCTAGATTTTTTAATTTGCTGGCTGAGTCTATTCAGTACCTCAGTTATAAAGTTTGTCTCTTTCATCTGCTATTTTCCTTGCCTCCTGTTCACTTCATATATAGCAACATGATAAATAGTGTTTAATACATCATGATACCAAAGGGGTTTAAAGATTCTCTCTGATTTTTCCCCTGATCAGTCATTCCAATTTAATAGCTTGCATTATTCCCATAAATCTCTCTAAAGGGTTGACTATTACCTGCTGCTGTGGATTTTGATTTTGATCTAAGTCTCTGAACGATTCGTAGAATTTTATTTTATTTTATTTTATTTTATTTTATTTTATTTTATTGCCTTTATCCTTTTGTTCTATGTATATTACACATATTGCATTATGTTGCTGAATTCAGCTTCTTTACTTGTGTAGCATTCTATACTTCGTTGTGGTATTTTCATGAAAAATAGACCTCAGACCTTTTGGCTCCAGCCTAATAACCTAGCCACTTAGGAAAGTTTTAAATATATATATATATATATATATATATATATATATAATATATATATATATATATATAAAGTTCTTTATATGTGTGTGTGTGTGTGTGTGTGTGTGTATATATATATATATATATATATATATATATATATATATATAAAGACTGCCTGTTCTGGACATGTAGCTACCCACTTACAAGCCCACCTCCTCAGTCTGATTCATTGGACTGATATCCCACACTGTATTGAAAATCTTTTGACAGACATACATAATTAACATACATACATAATTAACATTTAGCTTTTCCATGTGAAAAAAAGACCCAGCTTGAAGACAAGTGCACAGAGGTGATTTCCATGAAAACAATCAGAACCTACTCTTTGGCTTTTCTAGTTTTTCTACATTAGATGTGGAAGAATGCTACTATTTTTTTTAATTAATTGGTTTAATTGTTCATTTATTCAATCATTCTCTAAATATTTATTGGATTTCTACTATATGCCAGTCACTCTTCTATCTGCTGACAATATATACAACCTACATAATGGGGAGAGAAATAAAATAAACACAAGTAAGTAGCATGCTTAGAAAGTCAAAAGGTAATAAATGTTAGGGGAAATTAGACAGGGAAAGGACAGAGAGTATTGGAAGGTAAAGATGCTGCTTTAAGTAAGGTCTTCAACTCTCACTGATAATGTGGTACAGCAAACAGCTTGGAAATAGGTGAAGAAGAGAGCCACGAAGCAATTCATGGTAAGAATTTCCAGACAGTTGCAAATTACCTGAGATTGGAATCGGTCTTGGTCCTTGGCCTATTCCTGTATTGATTATAGCATGAAGGTCATAATTGATGAGAAACAGCTAGATCATGAAAGAGAAGATGTGGTCAGAGTGGAAAAAGAACCAAGATCATGTGAAGCTCTGTAAACTATTATGAGAACTTTCACTCTGAGAAAGACTGGAAGCCATTGATGAGTTTAAGCAGATGAATGATAAAATATGATAAAAATTCTTGGGTGATGCAAGTAAGCCAATGGTAGAAGCTCAGGGACCAAATTAGAGGTTTATTGAAAAAAAATCAGAGAAATGATGGCACCTAGCCAAAAGCTATAGTAGTGGAGGTATTAAGAACTGACCTGATTCTAATATATTTTCAGTGTAGTGTCATGAAAATTTGCTCACTGATTTAAATGGGTTATAAGAAAAAGAGAAGTCAATACTTCAAGGTTTTGGGCTTTGCATAACTCATGACAGAAAGCATAGAGCTGGCATTTACAGATGTGCAAGACAAGAATTGCAAGGAGGGAAGATGGCGGGGTAGGAGGAGGCTGGGCTCACCACGTCCTGTTGATCACATAGATTACACCTACACCTGCCTAAATAACCCAGAAAACCGCCAGATGACTAGCAGAACGGAGTCTCCGGAGCCAAGCGCAGACGAGAGGCCCACAGAAGAGGGTAGGAAGGGCAGAGAGGCAGTGCGCACTACACGGACTGGTGGGAGGGAGCCACAGCGGAGGGGCAGCCCACCGGCCAAGCAGAGGCCCCGAGTCTGGCTTGCAAAAGTGGAGGGGCCAGACAGAGTGTGTTCTGACAGCAAGCAGGACTTAACATCTGGGAGGTTATAAGTTAACAGCTCTGCCTGGAGAGCAGGAAGGCTGGAGGACAATGGGAGGGAGAGTTGTTGAGCCCCGGATGACAGAGCTCATCTTGGCAGGGAACAAAGGTGCTTGCCAGCGCCATCTCCCTCGCCCATCCTCCAGCCAAAATCCCAAAGGGAACCAGTACCTGCCAGGGAACTTGCTTGTACCACGCAAATACCTAACGCTGTGCTTCTGTGGATCCATCCCTCTGCAGGCGGTGGGTTTGACTCCCTCCAGGTGCCACAGGGCCCCTCCTGAAGCAGATCATCAAAGAATGGCAAGCTGAGCCTGCCCCTCCCGCCCCCTTGCACCTTGCAGATCCACCCCAGCTAATACGCCAGATCCCCAGCACCACAAGCCTGGCAGTGTGCAAGTAGCCCAGACAGGCCACACCACCCCACAGTGAACCCGGCCCCTAGGAGAGGGGAAGAGAAGGTACATACCAGTCTGACTGTGGCCCTAGCAGTGGGCTGGGGGCAGACATCAGGTCTGACTGCAGACCCGCCCACCAATGCAAGTCATTTAAGACAGCACAGGGGAAGTGACCCACAGTCCCGCACCACTCCAGGGACTATCCAAAATGACGAAATGGAAGAATTCCCCTCAGAAAAACGTCCAGGAAATAACAACAGCTAATGAACTGATCAAAAATGATTTAAACAATAAAACAGAAAGTGAATTTAGAATAATAGTCATAAAATTAATCGCTGGGCTTGAAAACAGTATACAGGACAGCAGAGAATTTCTTGCTATAGAGATCAAGGGACTAAGGAACAGCCAGGAGGAGCTAAAAAATGCTATCAATGAGTTGCAAAATAAAATGGAGACAACCACGGCTCAGATTGAAGAGGCAGAGGAGAGAATAGGTGAACTAGAAGATAAAATTATGGAAAAAGAAGAAGCTGAGAAAAAGAGAGATAAAAAAAAAAATCCAGGAGTATGAGGGGAAAATTAGAGAACTAAGTGATGCACTAAAGAGAAATAATATACGCATAATTGGTATTCCAGAGGAGGAAGAGAGAGGGAAAGGTGCTGAAGGTGTACTTGAAGAAACCATAGCTGAGAACTTCCCGGATCTGGGGAAGGAAAAAGGCATTGAAATCCAAGAGGCACAGAGAACTCCCTTCAGACGTAACTTGAATCGAACTTCTACACGACATAGTGAAACTGGCAAAATACAAAGATAAAGAGAAAATTCTGAAAGCAGCTAGGGATAAACGTGCTCTAACATATAAAGGGAGACCTATAAGACTCGTGACGGATCTCTCTACTGAAACTTGGCAGGCCAGAAAGGAATGGCAGGAGATCTTCAATGTCATGAACAGAAAAAATATGCAGCCAAGAATCCTTTATCCAGGAAGTCTGTCATTTAGAATAGAAGGAGAGATAAAGGCCTTCTCAAACAAACAAAAACTGAAGGTATTCGTCACCACTAAACCAGCCCTACAAAAGATCCTAAGGGGGATCCTGTGAGACAAAGTACCAGAGACATAGCTACAAGCATGAAACCTACGGACATCACAATGACTCTAAACCCATATCTTTCTATAATAACACTGAATGTAAATGGATTAAATGTACCAACCAAAAGACATAGGGTATCAGAATGGATAAAACAACAAGACCCATCTATTTGCTGTCTACACGAGACTCATTTTAGACCTGAGGACACCTTCAGATTGAGAGTGAGGGGATGGAGAACTATTTATCATGCCACGGGAAGTCAAAAGAAAGCTGGAGTAGCCATACTTATATGAGACAAACTAGACTTTAAATTAAAGGCTGTAACAAGAGATGAAGAAAGGCATTATATAATAATCACAGGGTCTATCCATCAGGAAGAGCTAACAATTACAAATGTCTATGCACTGAAAGAGGAGCCCCCAAATATATAAAACAATTACTCACAAACATAAGCAACCTTATTGATAAGAATGTGGTAATTGCAGGGGACTTTAACACTCCACTTACAGAAATGGATAGATCATCTAGACACACGATCAATAAAGAAACAAGAGCCCAGAATGATACATTGGATCAGATGGACTTGACAGATATATTTAGAACTCTGCATCCCAAAGCAACAGAATGTACTTTCTTCTCGAGTGCACATGGAACATTCTCCAAGATACATCACATACTGGGTCACAAAACAGCCCTTTATAAGTTTACAAGAATTGAGATCATACCATGCATACTTTCAGACCACAATGCTATGAAGCTTGAAATCAACCACAGGAAAAAGCCTGGAAAACCTCCAAAAGCATGGAGGTTAAAGAACATCCTACTAAAGAATGAGTGGGTCAACCAGGCAATTTGAGAAGAAATTAAAAAATATACGGAAACAAACGAAAATGAAAATACAGCAATCCAAACGCTTTGGTATGCAGCAAAGGCAGTCCTGAGAGGAAAATACATTGCCATCCACGTCTATCTCAAGAAACAAGAAAAATCCCAAATACAAAATCTAACAGCACACCTAAAGGAAATAGAAACAGAACAGCAAAGACAGCCTACACCCAGCAGAGGAAGAGAAATAATAAAGATCAGAGCAGAAATAAACAATATAGAATCTAAAAAATCTGTAGAGCAGATCAATGAAACCAAGAGTTGTTTTTTTGAAAAAATAAACAAAATTGATAAACCACTAGCCAGGCTTCTCAAAAAGAAAAGGGAGATGACCCAAATAGATAAAATCATGAATGAAAATGGAATTATTACAGATGTGCAAGACAAGTAGAACATACAACCATAGCAGAAAAATCATAAGATTGATTTTATATATGTTAATTTTGCGATTTTGAGATGTTTACTATATCTAAGTGGTGAGGTAAACTGAATATTCAATATAAAGTATATAGATATATGAAATATACATAGAAAATTAAATATACAAATATAGAATTTAGGGAGAGGTCTAGATCATAAATGTAAGAGTTATCCATGATGGTATTAAAAGCCATGGCAGTGAGATGGCATAGAGAGGAGAAGTAGTCTAAGGACTGAGGATTGTAGAACTCCAGTGTTAAGAGGTCTGGGAAGGAGAAGAAAGCATTAACAGAAAAAGATAGAGAATGGTAAGTGTTGCAGATAAAAAGCATGAAAAAGTGATTTCCTGGAAATAATTTTAAAATGTAAAGGAGTGAAAACTTGTATCAAAAGCAGCTTTTAAATAAAGAACATGAGGGCTATAACTGACAATTGGGTTTAGCGAACTTAAATCATTGGAAACCTTGCAAGGTCAAGGAAACCATCCAATAGTGAGGTAACCATTGTTCTGCAGACAGGAAGCAATTGCTAGAGTGATGGACTTAAGACAACAGTGTATGAGTAGTGGTAAACTATTATGGAATCAAAACTAGCTCAAGCTTTGAAGACTTCATATAATTTCTACCAATAGCATATGTATGCAGTCTGCCATGTTCATCTATCATGTTCATGATTTTGTAATCATCTAGTAGCACCAGTTCTGTCAGATTCCACTCTGTTACCCTGAAAGATGTGGGATTATTGAGAAGGAGTCCTTAATTAATGTATGCCAAACTACATCTGACCCCTTTGTAATTTTTGCATTTTATACAACAGTAAATTGTCAAAATTGTGGAGAGGTCTTTTGAGTTGCCATGTTCTCTGGCAGAAAGGAGAAAGGCATACTTTATTCAATTTTCCTAATGAATCAGAGCCTGAACACCTGCTGCATTATCTGGACTCTTTACCTACAGTCTGGTTGCACTATTTCCTACCTCTTCTCCAGTATATTTCCCTAAATATGATTCCATTCTTAATCAGATACAACTACCTCTTCAGCACTTGCAAAACAACTTCCTGTCTCCTTCCCCTCTAATGAATTCCAAAGCTTACTAGAGCTACTCCAGATTTTTCCTATTGTGGTTTGAACTATAAACATCTGACTCTCCCCATGCCTCCCACCTCTGTAGTTTCATACAGCTCTAAGAAGTTCTTACTACCAAAGTGTACATATTGTACAAATATTGGGCTCCCTTCAAGGACAGTTGTTACAAGGCTACAAACATTCATAATGAATTAAACCTTAAGCTTTTAAATACATTAGAGTGAACATCAATATATACACTTAAAGGCAGCAATTTTAATTTTTTTATAGGTTCCAGACATGATATAATGGTATACATACAATTACTATATCAGGGGAAAATGCTGTTAATGCCTAGATAAACAATTTAATTAATTATATATTTTAATATGTAAAAAATAAAATTAATATTAATATTTTGACAATTGGAATGTAAAATATTTGAACAACAAATTTTTGCATAATAGTACCTTATGTTTGTATAGTGACTTAGCTATTATACAATGCTTTCACTATGAACTGTTCTTTCAATTAGTAGAGCCTGGTTCTGGATGCTAGATTAGTACTAATATGAAGAAAGATGGACTTCAGACCGTCCTGAGTGTAATCTAGATGTTGGTGAAGAATGCTCAAAATGTAAACAGTATTTGTAATCCAGACAGTCTGACCAACTAATGAATCTACATGAAGGGTAAGAAAGAGATAGGGAGCTCTTTATAGATTTTGGATACTAGCCCTTTGTCCGATATGTCATTTGCGAATATCTTTTCCCATTCCGTGTAGCAACGTGGATGGAACTGGAGAGTGTGATGCTAAGTGAAATAAGCCATACAGAGAAAGACAGATACCATATGGTTTCACTCTTATGTGGACCCTGAGAAATTAACAGGAACCCATGGGGGAGGGGAAGGAAAAAAAAAAAAAACAGGTTAGAGTGGGAGAGAGCCAAAGCATAAGAGACTCTTAAAAACTGAGAACAAACTGAGGGTTGATGGGGGGTGGGAGGGAGGAGAGGGTGGGTGATGGGTAATGAGGAGGGCACCTTTTGGGATGAGCACTGGGTGTTGTATGGAAACTAATTTGTCAATAAATTTCATATAAAAAAAAAAAAAAAAAAAAAAAAAAAAGAAAGAGATAGGGAAAGCCAAGGTTAGAAATCAGGGGTAATATACAAAGCTTGTTAAAGTAAAAACAAAACAAAACAAAAAACAAAAAACAAAACAAAAACAAAAACAAAAACGTGATCTTAAGACATTCTGTATCTCACTACTGATATAACCAACATATAATTTAAAAAGAATGAAAGGTAAAGAGAGATTCAGAAAGAACAGTTCCTAAGAACAATTCTTAGGAATTATTGCTGGCACCTATTATGCCCTTAAGCTCAGTATAGTAAGTTTTATAGGTTTAACTTCCTAAGTAGCTCTTAAATTCATCTTGAAAAATCTATTTTGGGGCACCTTGGTGGTTCAATGACTTAAGTGTCTGACTTCAGCTCAGGTCATGATCTCATGGTTCCTGGGTTCGAGCCCCGCTTTGGGCACTGTGCTGACAGTTCAGAGACTGAGCCTGCTTTGGATTCAATGTCCCTCTCTCTCTCTCTGCCTGTCCCCTGCTCGTGATTTGTCTCTCTGTCTCTCTCAAAAATAAATAAAAAGAAAGGATGAACTCTTATGTGCATCCTGAGAAACTTAACAGAAGACCAGGGGGAAGGAGAAGGAAAAAAAAAAGTTAGAGAGGGAGAGAGCCAAACCATAACATACTCTTAAAAACTGAGAATAAACTGAGGGTTGATGGGCAGTGGGGAGAGAGGGGAGGGTGGGTGACAGGCATTGAGGAGGGCACCTGTTGGGATGAGCACTGGGTGTTGTATTGAAACCAATCTGACAATAAATTTCATACAAGAAAGAAAGAAAAGAAGAAAGAAAGAAAGAAAGAAAGAAAGAAAGAAAGAAAGAAAGAAAGAAAGAAAGAAAAGAAGGAAAGAAAGAAAAACATTAAAACATTTTTTTTAAATCTATTTCCACCATCCTCATTCAGAGTACCAGTATCTCTTGCCTGGATTGCCATAAGAGCCTAATAAGTGACATTCATATGTGTAATAGCTCCATAAAGTATTTTCTTCAAATAGCAATCATAGAGTCTTTTAAAAATAAGAATTTTACTATATTCTTTCTCTGATTTTCATTGTTTTGTTAATACAGTCTAAAAAGTTCTTTCACATTTACTCTTATTATCCTGTCTATCCTGATTTCAAACCTTCTAGTCACCCCTTGTCTATAACGTTCTCTTTGTTCAAAAAATATCCTGCCATTGCTTTGACATGGATGTCAGAGAATGCCAGTGACCACTATGTATTAGTTCCCACCTCCCCAGTGAACAGAACCTTATTTTGTAACTGTCTCGTTTCTCAGCATGAATTTGACATTTACTAGCCTTTCTTTCAGTTATAAAATTTTACCAACAACCTAATATGAAATACTGTGGGACGTCTAGGAAATTCTCTTAGGTCTTCTCTCTCTTTTCCCATAACTGTCTCTGTGTACTTGTGATGACCTCATTCTAGCTACCATTTGGGACCATGAATGAGAGCCTCGAGTTGAGGATATTTGAGGTTGTAGGAAATCTTAATACTGTCAAATGAGCTCTGGACTAGCTACTTCCAGAGTTATTTTATTTGCCAGAAAAACACACTTAAATCTCATATAAGTTTCCATTTTGAGATTCTCCGTTACTCATGGTCAAACTAAATTCTCACTGGCGTATAATTTTCAGTTCTTGGCTCAAGTGTCACTTCTTAATCCACCGATTAGGCCAAATTTCTCCATTAAATATTCTTCTAGTTGTCAATTTCCTTTGTTTAAAACTCTTACTTACTTGTCACTGTAATTTTTTTTCCTTTTCCACCAGATTATTTACTTATTTTCAGTCTCACAACTAACTTGCAAATTTGGAAAATATTACAGATTTTAAAAATGTGGAAACTGAGGCTCCAAAATATTAATATCTCACATATAGATTTCCTGACCCTAGTTCAGTGTGTATTTCATTATTCTGAATACAAAACATCAAGCACAATTTTATCAGAAGGTGAAATACATTTTCCTGAATAAAGAGGAAGACTCATGATATTTTTAGAAATCACTTGCATTTGGTTTACCAAACATTTTCGTATAATCTCCTTAGCAATTTTTCAAAGATTATTATTTTTATCCAATTTGTGTATACAAGGAAAATAAGACTTAGTGATTTCCAGTGATTTAGGTAATACCAGTTAGCCACAGTGGCAGAATTGGAATTTTTATACAGTTTCTAGCACAATGCTTCCCAGCATATCTGCCTTCTGTATATGAAGGATGTATAGATCTGCGTTTAAATGGATTTTTGAGTTTGCTGGCATGAATTTATATAATGGTTATGGTTCTGGTTTTAAAATGAAATTGCTCACTTTGGTTGAGGAATTTCATAAGTACTTGGCCACATGAACATTAATCTAGTAACCTTCCATTGGCTCTGGATAAAATTCTCATATTATTCCTTCTTTGGGATTAAAATCTTGAAAGTATTTGAAAAACCTAATGTAACTGAAAAGGGACACTACATTGTCACTACTGATCATTAATATTTTAATGGCAATGAGAAAAATAGTAATAATAAAATTTTAAATGGGAAATATCCAGAATAATAGTTACTAAGAAAAACAAACAAAAAATGGAATCGCATGAATAGTTTTTTTTTATGTATATTCCTGGAATCCATCTTAAAAAGTTCTGATTCAGTAGGTTTTAGTAGAGTCTGAATAACTTCTTTTTAAGCATCTCAGGGGACTTTTATATTGTTTCTACTTCAATAGACTGAGGAACTCATCACCTAATAAATCAAAAGCAATAGGGACATAAGCAGGTTAGTTTTGATGGTGTGGTATGGTTAATATAAAACTGGAATGTGGAAAACATGACAATGGGGAATTGGCTGAGCAGACAGTGAAAGAGGAGGAACTAAATGATGAGATGAGAAAGTGCCAAAGACAAAGGATTGAAAAAAAAAAGAGTATAGGCAATCCACAAAACTGTTAGACAACTAAAACTTTTTTAGTAGAGAAAAACTCCTCCCTGAATATGCGCAAATTCTGACAACACTCTCTATGCAAATGTTATATAAGATCTAGTACATTATGTTGCTTATTATTAGTATATTAACTATTGATGACATATATATCTATGAAATGAATTTTTAAATAAAGTTAAGGATGCAAATATAAAGTACGAAACACATAAAATGCAAGCTAAAATTCACCTAATGAAGCTAAATTAAGTTGGATATATGCAATGCATTCGATTACAAGTTAGGTCAAAAAAACTATTATATACAGTGTATGTGATGCAGTCATGTTAATGATGATAATGAAAACCATAACTTCTGTAGGTCTTGACTTTTCTATTTTTAAAGTTGCAGCGTTAATATTGCATTAGCATATTTTTGCCATATAATTTAGAAATGCTTTTCCAAAGGTTGTAAATTGACATGACGTTATTATTATTATTATTATTTTCTTCGTGGTAACACTATGACTTCATGATTACCATTTAGCCCTGAGAAAGCAGGATTTTAAAAGAGTGGAAAGGTATATGTGTGCCTGTAAAATCTAATGCAACACCTGCCAGGAGCCTGAAGCCTACCTTGGATTAAGGAATAAAATAAAATTGAATATACATACCTTCAGCATTACTTAATGACTTTATTAATCACTTGCAATAGAAAACAAAAATGTTTCTTTTCTATTTATATACTTTTAAACAAAATCTTTCTGCTTCTTTATTCCCCTCTCTCAGTAATATTCATTATATTCTTTTTAGTACATATTTTAAAATTATAATGATCTAGAATATGTCTGTCCAATTGGGAATCTATTAATTCCAAGACATTGTAATAAAACTTAGAAATAAAAACAATCTTAGATATCATCTAGTACAACTTATATATTTAGATATCAAGAAACCAAGCTCCTGGGAAGTAAAGTGATTTGCCCATACCTCGTGGATTACAATATCAGAAGTATACCAGCCTGTCATAATCGCCTGGTTTTGATTAAATCTTCTGAGTTCAGACATGACCTAAAGACCAGTGTCTATGTTATCAGAAATACACTGTGAATGGGAGAATTTGAAATAAGTAAGAATTGCTGTAACCAGGCTTACTTAGCTTTTGATTTATTGCTGCTCATTATTTGGCATATTTTATTTTTCTCCATATTCCATGGTTTAGGCTTTAGGTTTGGGTTTAGTTTGTTTTTCTTAGTCAATATTTGTTCTAACTACCACTCACCCATCTTTAGGTAATAGACATGGCACACCTATTGATCACCTTTCAACTCTTTCACTTGATTTTTCTTTTTATAACAGTGCTAGAATTCTCTACGTTATTCCTGAAGTGATCTCGAATTATTGATTTTACCATTCCTCCTCATAAGAGAGTCTTATTTTCACAACAATTTCAACATAAATCTTTAGGATTAAAGTTGCTTATCGGGTTTCTTGGTGCTCCCAAATCTTATTTTACTCAGCCTCTCCAAAACTGTACTCATTCGGTAACTATTTACTGAACTCCTATTATATACCATGTTTAGGGTTATGCCATGGAGATTGCAAGAAAAATAAAACATGTTCTCTATTGTACACAAGCTCACTCACAGTAGTTGGTCAGCTTACCTATCATTTACTTATTCAAATCCACTTTGTGAATGTTTCCCAATATACAACACAAAGCAGAAATATACTTACTCTTACCATAATAACAAGCCCATCTTTTAATCTATTAGTCCTTGTATTTCCTGTCTCTTTATTAAACTTTTCTACTTTAGGAAAGTAATGTATCTTCAGAGTGTTTAAGAATAAAACTCCAGAGACAAGAGAAAACAAAACTAAAACTCCAGAACCAACCTGCTTGTGTACACACCTCATTCTGCCTTTTGTATATATTATCTGTGTGACCTTGGGAATTATAGTGAAGTTTTTTGAGCCTTATGTTCTTATCTGCAAAATAAGAGTGATATCAGAACCTACCTCTTATGATTGCTGAGAGAATTATTTGACTTAATATCCTAAAACACGTAGGACTGATGTCTGGAGAAGATGGTAGAGTAGGAGGAACCTGAACTCATCTCCCATGGGTACACCTAGATAACACTCACATCATTGTGAATAATCCAGAAAATGACTCAAAGACTGGCAGAACAAACTGTACAGGTAATGTAGAGAAGAGGGTAGGGATGGTAGAGATATGCTGAGGAGCTAAACCCTCTGGGTCTGGCCACCAGACAGAGAACTGCAGACAAATAAAGGGGAGAGAAGCAGACTACCACACTGAGGCGCCTGCATGGAAAAGATGAATCTTCATTATATTTGGCTCTGAAAAACAGAGGGGATGCATTTTGTGAGTTCTTACAACCTGTGGGGACCTAAAGCCTAGAACTTTAAAAGTCAGCAGGTTCAAACTATGGGACAGCTGGAAGGGAGATAGGAAACTGACCCCTGCCCTTAAAGGACAACAAAACAAACAGTCCTGGGAGATAATGCATAGATAGAAGCTTAAAATATGCCTGGGGCAATAGAGAGGGAGAGCTATTTACTAATATCAGAGTTCCCAGAGAGACTTCTCTACTAATAAAGAAGCTGGTAAGGTATCATTCCCCTCTGCAGCCACACAGCTATAAACACAGGCTACATGCAGGAACCAGCTTGCCTGCATTGACTATACAACTTATTATACTATGACCTGCCCCCTCCAGCAGGGCCAGCCTCAGTTCCAGCTCTGCAGGTTCTCTCCCCCAGAAGACCTGCACAAACCTTGCCAACACCTTGTCTCCTGACTGCATGTCTTAGGGGTGTTCTAACATCAGCAACAGCAGCTGGTCATATGACCCCCTCCCTTCCCTGCCAGAGAAGGATGCAAGTACCTTGTTAAAACTGAGAGTCTTGCCCATGCATGCTTTGCAGAGCAACCACAGCCAGCCCCAATCTTTGCATCAGCTGTGTGTCCCCTGTGGAAGAGGACCAACAATCTCTTGTTAAAAATTTACACCCTTCCCGCTACTTACAAGAACAAGAGAGTTAACACAGAAAAACAGATGCAGAGGGCTAGACAAAATGAGGAGACTGAGGAACAGATCCCAAATGAAAGAATAGAACAAAATCACAACAAGGGACCTAAGCAAAATGGAGATGAGTAATAACCTGATAGAGAATTTAAAGTAATGATCATAAAAGTATTCCCTGGGCTTAAGATTAAAGGACATAAGTGAGAACCTTAACAAAGAGATAAAAAAGAATCAGGCAGGATGAACAACACAATAATTGTAATAAAACATACACTAGATGGGGGCACCTGGGTGGCTCAGTTGGTTAAACATCTGACTCTTGATTTCAGTTTAGGTTATGATCTCATGAATCATAAGACTGAGCCTCATGTTGGGCTCTGTCCTGACAGCTTGAAGTCTGCTTAGGATTCACTCTCTCCCTCTCTCTGCCCCTCCCCTGCTCATGTGAACTGGTGCTCTCCCTCTCGCTCTAAAAAATAAATAACCTTAAAAAAAACAAACGTAATGAAATAAATAGCAGGCTAGCAGAAGCATAAGAATGTATCAGTGCCCTGGAAGATAGAATAATGGAAAATAATCAAGCTGAGCAGCCAAGAGAAAAAAAAATATGAAAATGAGAATAGACTTGGAGAACTCAATGACTCCATCGAGTATAATAACATTTGTGTTATATAAATCCTAGAAGAAGAAGAGAGAAAAGGGGGCAGGAAACTTATTTGAAGAAATAATAGTTGAAAACGTCCTGAATCTGGAGAAGGAAACAGAAATTCAGATGCAGGAGGCAAAGAGATTCCACAACAAAATCAATCCAAGGAGATCCACACCAAGACACATGGTAATGAAAATGGCAGAAAGCAGTAGTAAAGAAAGAAGCAAAAGAACAGAAAGCAGTTACATACAAGGAAAACCCCATAAGGTTATTAGCAGATTTTTCAGCAGAAGTCTTGCAGGACAGAGGGAGTGGCATGACATATTCAAAGTGCTGAAAGGAAAAAATCTGGAGTCAAGAATATTCTACCCAGCAAGGCTATGATTCAGAAGAGAAGGAGACGTAACAAATTTCCCAAACAAATAAAAGTTAAAGGAGTTCATTACCACTAAACTAGCTCTATAAGAAATGTTAAAGGGGACTCTATAACTGGAAAGGAATGATCACAGGTAAAAGTAAGAAAAGTAAGAAGCACAACAGCAATAAAAAATATATCTATAGAAATCAGTCAAGAAACTCTCAAAATAAAAGGGTGTAAACTATGAAACCATATACCTGAAATGTGGGGGGAAGAGGAATAAACAATGGGCTTAAACTTAAGCATCTATCAATTTAATATAGACAGATATATACAGAAGATGTTATATCCAAACTTAAATGTAAACACAAATCAAAAACCAGTAGTACATATGGAAAGACTAAAGAAAAATTAATCAAAATATGTTACTAAAGAAAGCCAACTAATCATGAGAAAAGAGAACAAGAAAAACAAGGAATAGAGAAAAATTACAAAACAACCATAAAACCAGTAACAAATTGGCAATAAACATGTACCTATCAATGATTACTTTGAATGTAAATGGACTAAACACTCCAATCAAAATACCTAGGGTGACAGAATGGATGAACAAACAAGAAAGAGTACAACATCCATTCATGATAAAAATCCTCAGCAAAGTAGGGTTAAAGGGATCATATAATAAAGGCCATATATGAAAAACTCACAGCGAAAATCATACTAATGGGGGAAAAAACTGACAACTTTCCCTCAGATATCAGGAACAAGACTGGGATGTCCCTCTTACCACTTTTATTCAACATACTACTGGAAGTTCTAACCACAACAATCAGTCAAGAGAAATAAACAAAAAACATCCAAATTGGTTAGGAAGAAGTAAAACTTTATCTGCAGATGATATGATAATATATATAGAAAACCCTAAAAACTCCACCAAGAAACTCCTAGAAATGATAAATGAAGCTAGTAAGGTCACAAGATTACAAAATCAATGTACAGAAATTGATTGCATTTCTATACATTAATAATGAAGCAACAGAAAGAGAAACTAAGAAAACAACCCCATTTTCAATTGTACCAAAAATAATAAAATATGTAGGAATAAACTTAACCAAAGAGGTGAAAGGTATTCTGAGAACTACAAAACAATTATGAAAGAAATTGAAGATGACACAAAGAAATGGAAAGGCATCCCATGCTCATGGATTGGAAAAGGAAATACTGCTAAAATATCTATACTACCCAAAACAATCTACACATTTAATGCAATCTCTATCAAAATACCAACACATTTTTCACAGAACTAGAACAATCTCAAAATTTGTATGAAACCACAAAAGACCCCAAATAGTCCAACTAATCTTGAAAAAGAAAAATTAAACTGGAAGTATCAAAATTCCAGACTTCAAGGTATACTAAAAAGCTATTATCAAAACAGTGTGGTACTGGCACAAAAAAATAGAATAGAATAGTGGAACAGAAAACACAGAAATAAACAGAAACACAGAAATAAGCCAACAGTTATATGCTCAATTAATCTTTGACAAAGGAGGAAATATCCACTGGGGAAAAAGTCTCTTCAGCAAATTATATTAGGAAAACTGGTTACCTACATGCAAAAAATGAAACTGGACCACTTTCTTACACCATACACAAAAATAAACTCAAAATGGATTAAAGACTGAATTGTGAGGCCTTAAACCATAAAAATCCAAGAAGAATGCACAGGCAGTAATTTACCTGATGTTGACTCTAATGTCAGTTTTTATACGTCTCCTGAAGAAAGATATGTGTCTGACATTGGCTCTAATAACACTCTTTAGATATGTCTCCTGACACTGTCTCTAATAACACTTTTTAGATTTGTCTCCTGAAGATATGTATCCTGAAGCAAGGAATATAAAAACAAAAGTAAACAATTGGGACTACATCAAAATAAAAATCCTCTGCAAGCAAAGGAAACACCGACGAAACTTAAAGAGAACCTACAGAAAGGGAGAAGATATTGCAAATGACATATCTGATAAATATTAGTATTCAAAGTATATAAAGAACTTATAAAACTCAACACCCAAAGAACAAATGATCCAATTAAAAATGGGCAGAAAAAATGAATGGACATTTCTCCAAAGAAGACATACTGATGGCCAAGAGACACATAAAAATTAATGCTCAATATCTCTCATCCTCAGGGAAATAAATACAAATAAGAGCACTGTGAGGCATCACCTCATACCTGTCAGAAAGGCTAAAATCAACAACACAAAAAACAAGTGTTGACAAGGATGTGGAGGAAAACGAACCCTCATGCACTGTTGGTAGACATGCAAACTAGTGCAACCACTGTAGAAGACAGTATGGAGGTTCCTCAAAAAATCACTGTTTTACACCTGAAACAAATGAAACACTGTATGTTATACACACTGGAATCAAAACAAACACACAAATAAAATACTTAGGACAATGGCAAATTATACATGTTGTATCGATGTTAGTGATTATTATTTGGAAAATCAGAAAAAAATTATTCCTTACTCTAAATATGAAAAATTCTCCTTTACTTCTAAATTTTTATTATATGTTAGGTAGTTTTTCTTTCTAAAAAAAATACAATTAATTAATTTAAATTTTCCATGATGTTTATTCCATTACTTGTGTAACTGGGCAAATTAGATTTTTATCTTTGCTTATTATATTATCCTAGTTGTGAATACTGCATTATCTTTGAGATGAGGATTGTGTATTACATAATTCAAACATTATAAAATTACTTATCTGTATGCAAAATCTTCCTCACTCTCTCTCTATATATCCACTCCTTATTACTTCTTGACTTGCACCATCACTGCTTTTAGGAGGCCAGTAATAAAGAAAGTGATACTCAAACTCTTCCTTCCCTTCTCTCGTGGTTCAAATACTTGCAATGGTCTTTACTTTTTATTTTCTTATTTATGTTAGTTAGATTTTGCCAGCATACTCTTTATTCTTGCTCCTCTTTAATTTCTTTCATATATTTCTTAATTAGTTATCTCAAAAGAGATGTGAGTATATGTGGGAAAATACATATATACTAAATATATTACACACACTTTATTTTTTATCTACCTATTTATTCATAGCTTCTTTCTGCCTCTCCAAGCCATGAATATTAAATGGGACAGAAATTCCAGGAGTTCTAAACCTTTTACAAATATAGGCATATGCAAATTCAGAGATCACTCTGCAGGCCAGATGTAACTATTGTCATATATAACATTTCCAAAACAGAAAATGTTTTCTAAAACACGAATGAAGTATAAATATTATGTTTTTTTTTTAATTTTTTAACGTTTATTTATTTTTGAGACAGAGAGAGACAGAGCATGAACGGGGGAGGGTCAGAGAGAGAGGGAGACACAGAATCTGAAACAGGCTCCAGGCTCTGAGCTGTCAGCACAGAGCCCGACGCCGGGCTCAAACTCACGGACCGCGAGATCATGACCTGAGCCGGAGTCGGCCACTTAACGGATTGAGCCACCCAGGCGCCCCCAAATTTTATGTGTTTTGATATCAACAGTCATGCATTATTTGTGTTGTTCAGAAACTTGAGATACTACTCCCAGCCATCAGTCTATTCTTTAGTTATCAACCCTAAATAACAAAATATTGAGGTATAAATTTATGGTTCGCAAGGCTCTTTAATAGTATATCTTTACATCAGGTGTGTAAAGAAGCATGGAAGCTGACATCATGCTACATGTGAGGGGGTGAGGCCCAGGGAGGTTCAGCTCCTTACACAAAGATCCAAAGATCTTAAATACAAACCCTTGAACTGAAGCCAGGTCAGTTTATTTAGTATTCAGTGCTATGTTGACAAGAATGTAGTGCCACTAATATACTACATCGTGTACAGAAATACTTCAGAAACTCTACCAAAGCTTCATGTATTTTTTCTTCTTTTACCAGTTGCTTGGTTTTCGTTGAGTAAATATAGTTGAAATATTTTAATGTTTTGTATTGAAGTTTGTCTTTACGTTTGTCTGCAGATGACCCTGACCACAAGATAATGAGGGAAAATCCAAAGGAAGAAACTCAAGTTGCACCCACTGTATATGCGACAGGCATAGTGAAACTTTACAGCGTCAGCTTTGTGATCTTATGTCATTTTTTACTGTGTCATGACAGTGTAAATTGAGGATTTTTTTCAAAGTCAGGGTATAATACAAAATTTAAAAAAAATCTAGAGATACCTCATAGGTACCATGATGTCATCTATGACCCCCTCTAGTGCACATTTGTCATCATTTTGTCTCAGTACTTGAACCTTTTCATAGATTTGGAATCTTGAAGAAAAAAAATCCCATTTTTACTCTATGCTTATATTACAGGACCAAAAATATGGTTTAGACAGTCATTATTTTTTATTTCTTATGTTGATTTAAGGAATAAAATTTAAAAATACCAAAATGAATGGATTGCCCACAGCAATAACAATCAACACATATTACCAAATCATGAAACATTTAAGATTATGCTAAATATTAATATTGACTCTCAACTATTATCTCACTGCAGATAATAAATCTAAGGCAATCTTAGAAATTCCAATTCTCTTTCCAGTGAAATATTTGGGAAGAAACATCCACCCAAATCTAGTAGTGTGATTTGAAGTTTGATCTATTAGGAAGCCCCTGAGGAAAATTGTCTCACTGTGAAGACAGTTATCATTTCTAGACAGGATCTTGTGTATTGACCTGAAGATGAAGCCCACTGAGAATGGGAAACACTGAATCAAGTGGAAAAATGCAAAGACTCTGGATTCTATAAAGTCACTGAACCATAAAATCACACAACTATGAAATCTTCCTCTCTCTGGACTTACTGTTATGTGAGGAAATTAATTTCTACTTTAAGCTTGGTTTGGCCATTTGTGCACAAAAATATCCTGACTAATGTCAAAATAAATGTTCAGTTTAAAGTTAGTTCTCTCCATTTCCTCTCCCTCTGGGAAATACCATAGTATGTCTGTAGACTCCTAAAGTAAAACCAACTAATTAATAACCCTGTGTAACCATGGCAATTAATATGCTACCAAAATGCATGTAATGCTGAATTTTATCTTCTTGAAGAATAATATTGCTTGGTTCTATCTAATAATTATAATCTACTAATTTGTCTCTGAAAAACTGCTATTTAGTGAATTTAATGAATGAATCCTTTATTGTTTTCATAATGATAGCCTCTATAAACAAAAAAGCTTAACTTTCAACTGGGTTTTATGAATCCTTATTAATGGTTTAACAAGATGTGAAACAATCACTATAACTATCAGATTTACAACCCCATTAACCACTAAATGGTACTAAATGCTAATTTGTATGCTGAAATAAATTTCATTCCAGTACCAAAAACATATTCATTAAATCACTGATATAAACTAAATCCTTTTAAGAATTTTTGTTATGTGTTATGCTCCAACTTAAAAGAAAAGAAAAAATGGTAAACAATTAGATAAGATTATGTTGCCTATACAATATTTTCAAAGGAAGAGAAATTCAGCATGCTCTCTCTAGATAACTACACAAATGCATACACATACACACACCTATTAAGAGAGAGAGAGTAATCTTATGTAAATTTATATACATATAAATGTACACATACAGCATGTGTGCCAGACATATAAAGTATGCAATTTTCATGTATGCATACAAACTCATGCACAAATACAATTTCAATCATATCCATCTTGTGCTGCAAAACCAAGGAATCAAAGTTCTAAATAAGTGATGATTATCTATTTTGTATTTATTATTTTACATTTTAATTTATAAGATTATCATGAAAATAATATTTACTTGCAGTTTAGAGACATTTTGTATATGTTAATAATTACACTACAGTTTCTGTTTCTCAAATTAATTTAACAATTAATTTATGTATGCCAGGAGTAAATATTGCAGTCCACAGATCAGAATTATACTACATAGACACATGATAAATAGAAGAGTTCTAATAATGAAGCTCCAATTCACTAAATGTTTACAAATACTACAGCTTATTCTTAATTCTTAATATATTATTTGTACTCAGGCATTTGACACAGTTATTATATAATTTTTAGAAGTTTTTCTCTTTAAATAAGTTCACAGAATTCTGAACCAATTTTTTTCAGCTGTAACTCTTTTATTTTCTAAATAGAATTTTATATTGTTCATATTAATCTGAGAACTGAGTTGAATTTTTTAAAGTCAGGTTAATGTATTATATCAGAATGCATTGGACTTGCAATAAGCTATGCCCCAATTTATAACCAGTTCCACATATTTGCACTGTTTTCACCTACAACTAAGAAATGCACTAACAATGAATTACTTGCTTACACAAATAGAAGTGGTATACTCAGAAAACCTCTGTAGGAAACTCAGAGAAGGCAGAGGTTAAATGGTGTATTCAAATCAGGGAATAAATAAAGTGCACCAGGTTTTTTTTTGTTTTTGTTTTTTGTTTTTAATGTTTACCCTTGAGAGAGAGACAGAGAGAGAGAGAGAGAGAGAGAGAGGGAGAGAGAGAGCGCATGGGCAGGGGAGGGGCAGAGAGAGAGAAGGAGACACAGAATCCAAAGTAGGCTCCAGGCTGTCAGCACACAGCCCAACACAGGCCTTGAAACCACAAATTCTGAGATCATGGCCTGAGCTGAAATTGAACACATAACAACTGAGCCACCCAGGCATCCCATACTGTACCAGTTTTTAATGTGTATTATATCTAGTGATTTCTATGCAGATTATTAAAATTGGAAACTTTCATTATTTTTTTAAGTATTATGGCAATATTTATAATATTACCAGAAAAATAACTTTCAGTTTATTAACCAAATGAGAAATATATAAACTCTATATGAGAAATATTTGAAGAAATACATAAATAACCCATGATATTGCTCAAAAATGTGTTAAAATGGAGATCCTAAGGATATTTGCAATTCGTTTTGGAATTTTAATAAATAGGTAATTTGAAAATTATTAAATATTAATTATTAAAATAATTCGAGAACATTTTCACACGCTTAAAAATGGTTATTCCAGCAAATGGCAAAACCTGTCTCCTTATGAAGATTCAATTCAATTAGAAACAACAGGTTTGTTAAGCAAGACCCCAGAAATATTTTTGTTTTATTTTATTTAAAACACATCAAATGAAATGTATTCTACAAAACAATCTAAATCTATTTTGTTTAGGGGCGCCTGGGTGGCTCAGTGGTTAAGCGTCTGACTTCAGCTCAGGTCATGATCTCGCGGTCCGTGAGTTCGAGCCCCGTGTCGGGCTCTGTGCTGACAGCTCAGAGCCTGGAGCCTGTTTCAGATTCTGTGTCTCCCTCTCTCTCTGACCCTCCCCCGTTCATGCTCTGTCTCTCTCTGTCTCAAAAATAAATAAACGTTAAAAATTTTTTTACAAAATAAATAAATCTATTTTGTTTCTACAAAGTCATATTTCAGTAAAATTAAAACAATGGAAACTAACCAATAATCAGAAAAAATCCATAAAAATATTTCTATTCTTTTTTATGAATGTGTATCTTTTGCAAATTACCTAAGTTCTACTGTGATAAAGATTGTTGAATAATCTGTGAAGTCAATAATATGTCAGAAGAAACAAATCCTACTTTCACTCTCCTACTTATAAATGTCTTCAGAAAAAGCAACTTTTGTTGTGGAGAGAAAGTAAAGCAGTATTAAAATTATGCTATGGGAATGTCTCCTGATTTTTCTGATGTTAAGATTAACATATTTCCTACCAACATTTCATAAAGAACATTGAAACAATTATGCTAGATTAAGAAGTAAAAATGATATAAACTAGTCATTTTACTTTTGTATGCCGATCTTGGAAAGTTGACACTTTGGGAAATATCTAACTCAACTTAATTCATTGCTTATATCTTTATCACAGCCTGTGGGAAAGCATTTCTTTAAACATAAGCGATTCTTTGCTTTAATTTTTGATACAGATGCAATAACCATAAATATTGTGCAAAGGGCATCAGCTACGTCTGAAGTAGAATTATAATAGTACTTCCTTTCCATACTCCAGACAAGTCTGTGGATAGTATTCTACTTCTGCCATGTTTGTACCAATCTCCAATTTTGACACTAAATGCAATCTAGATCTGTTATGACATATAGTTCTCTTTTGCTGTACTGAACTGTTGTCATTTATACCAACTAATTCTCAAGACCCAAAGGGGAGTGAATTCAATTAGTCTCACACAGATTTGCCATCTAGTGATGACAGAAGGTAAATATAGATTAAAAAAAAACTACAAATACTTATGAAACATTCTAAAGTACTGACAAAGTTCAGTGTTGTTAAGATAGTTCCGTGGTGATATCAAGAAATTGGTCTCATTTTAGAGTTGTGCTCTACCATTTGTAAAAAGTGACATGACTCTCCATGTTCACAGTTGGGCTGAGTCATAATTGTGAAGGTCCAAGAGACAAGCCATCCTTGTATGCCCCATTTAAAAGGCCTCTACAAGCATCGGATAGTTACTTCTGCTTTTATCTCAATGGCCAAAACTGTCATTTGACTCTCCTTGGGTGGAAAGAAGATAAATAAAGGTTATTCCTTAAATGTGCTGCTGTGAAAAAAATTGAAGTTCTATTATTGAGGAAGAAATAGTAATTGAGTATTGGACATGGATTTAGTAGTGCCACCACTGAGTCTTTAAAAATATCCAATGATGTGCCCCAGTGCTTATGGATTGAAGAAATGACTTTTAAATATTCCTAGACTTCTTTATAATCACATCTCCTAATCACCTTTGCAGCAATTAACATTCAAACAAATATTAACTGAATTCATGGTGGATGTCAATCAGGAGACTATTCTAGACCCTGTGAAATAAGAAGAATATGGTGGGATTTCTCCCCAAAGGTATTCCTCTCTAGTCCACCTTCCTTATAGCAAGTTGATATTTCGTAGTATTTTTATTTATTTTTTTTCCTTTGTAAGTTTTTATTTAAATTCCAGTTAGTTAACATACAATGAAAAAATTAGTTTCAAATTAAAATTTAGTAATTCAACACTTCCATACAACATCCAGTGCCCATCACAAGTGCACTCCTTAATCCCCATCACCTATTTAACCCATCCCCTCACCCTCCTCCCTCCTGGTAACCATCAGTTGCTCTCTATAGTTCAGAGTCTGTTTCTTGATTTGCCTCTTTTTTTTTTTCCCTTATGATCATTTGTTTTGTTTCTTAAAGTGAAATCATATAGGGTTTGTCTTTCCTGACTTATTTCACTTAGCATAATACTCTATAGCTTCATCCACATCAATGCAAATGACAAGATTTTATTCATTTTTATGGCTGAGTAATATTCCATTGCATATATATATATATATATATATATATATATATATATATATCACATATTCTTTATACATTCATTAGTCATGGGCTTTTCCCATAATTTAGATGATGTTTTTAAACTCCTCATTGAATGCCACCTTCTGTCTTAAACATAGAGAACACAGATGAACAAAATAAGAATAGTTATGCCTTCCTGGTACTTTATCTTTATTGAAAAATGCACATAATATGTATTAAAATTATAAGAACATCTCTTGATTTTTCTGATGTTAACATTAAAATATTCCCTGTCAATCTTCCATGTCGTATCAGCCATAAGTCCCCTAAATTCACAACTTTTTCATTTCAATGTATAAATCTAGTAAACTATTAAAACTGTTCCCCAGTAACCTAACCATTAAGACTTTACTAGTTTTACAGGAAACTAGTTCAAATTCCACCTCTCAACATAGAGACTTCCATTACCTACCTGTCAGAGTTCATTCTTCATCCTCTGTTCTCTCTCAGAATATATTATATACATCTTTCTTTCAAAATATCATTTTACCTTAAAATTAGTTGTTTATGTGCTTGTCTCTCACTGTATTGGAGCCCTTTCACCTAAGTTCAATCTCGTATTCATCCTTTATCTTTGTCAGTGCTTTAGAGTGTTTCATAAATATTTGTAGTTTTTTTTTAAATCTATATTTACCTTCTGTCATCACTAGATGGCAAATCTGTGTGAGACTAATTGAATTCACTCCCCTTTGGGTCTTGAGAATTAGTTGGTATAAATGACAACAGTTCAGTACAGCAAAAGAGAACTATATGTCATAACAGATCTAGATTGCATTTAGTGTCAAAATTGGAGATTGGTACAAACATGGCAGAAGTAGAATACTATCCACAGACTTGTCTGGAGTATGGAAAGGAAGTACTATTATAATTCTACTTCAGACGCAGCTGATGCCCTTTGCACAATATTTATGGTTATTGCATCTGTATCAAAAATTAAAGCAAAGAATCGCTTATGTTTAAAGAAATGCTTTCCCACAGGCTGTGATAAAGATATAAGCAATGAACTAAGTTGAGTTAGATATTTCCCAAAGTGTCAACTTTCCAAGATCGGCATACAAAAGTAAAATGACTAGTTTGTATCATTTTTACTTCTTAATCTAGCAGAATTGTTTCAATGTTCTTTATGAAATGTTGGTAGGAAATATGTTAATCTTAACGTCAGAAAAATCAAGAGATATTCCCATAGCATAATTTTAATACTGTATTTAAATGTGTCCATCTTCTAAATAAAGTTTAAATATTATAAAGGCAGAACTACTCTTATTTTATTCAACTGTGCTCCTTGGGTCTAAAACAGAACCTGGAATGCAAGGGTAAGTTAATAAATTTTACAAAATATCAATTAAGTTTGAAACAAAAGACTTTCTAAGCAATTTTTCTTGACTTAATTATGAAACAGACCTCCTAAAGTTATTAAAAAACTTCAAATATCTATCAATATAATTCCTTATTGAGGTAAAATTGGCACTTCCTTTGTTTTCATTTACTTATTAAAGTAAATCCCAATTAAAATGAATTTACTATTTGCCTAGGCCATTAGAATTTAGAAAAATTAATAAAATTGAAGACATACATATGCCCAAGAGACACATGAAAAGATGCTCAATGTCACTCATCATCACGGAAATACAAATCAAAACCACACTGAGATACACCTCATGCTGGTCAGAGTGGCCAAAATGAACAAATCAGGAGACTATAGATGCTGGCGAGGATGTGGATAAACGGGAACCCTCTTGCACTGCTAGTGGGAATGCAAACTGGTGCAGCCGCTCTGGAAAACAGTGTGGAGGTTCCTCAAAAAATAAAATAAAATAAAATAAAATAAAATAAAATAAAATAAAATAAAATAAAATAAAATAAAATAAAATAAAATAAAATAAAATAAAATAAAATAAAATAAAATAAAATAAAAAACTACTGTATGACCCAGCAATAGCACTGCAAAGAATTTACCCAAGGGATACAGGAGTGCTGAGGCATAGGGACACATGTACCCTAATGTTTATAGCAGCACTTTCAACAATAGCTGAATTATGGAAAGAGCTTAAATGTCCATCAACTGACCAATGGATAACGAAGATGTGGTTTATATATACAATGGAATACTACTTGGCACTGAAAACAAATGAAATCCGGCCATTTGCAGCAACATGGATGGAACCGGAAGCTATTATGCTAAGTGAAATAAGTCAGGCAGAGAAAGACAGATACCATGTTTTCACTCATGTGTGGATCTTGAGAAGCTTAACAGAAGACTATGGGGAAAGGGGAGGTGGGAAAAAGTTACAGAGAAGGAGTGGCCAAACCATAAGAGCTCTTAAGGACTGAGACAAACTGAGGGTTGATGGGGAGTGGAGGAGAGGGAAAAGTGGGTAATGGGCATGGAGGAGGGCACTTGGGATGAGCACTGGGTGTTGTACAGAAACCAATTTGACAATAAATTATATTTAAAAAAGAAAATTAATAAAATGTTCACTTTAAAAATTATCTTTCATATTTCTTCTTTTGAGTCGTTGTAGATCACCATACTTTAAATGTTATGCTCAATCTTAAAAAAAAAAACTGTTGCCCTTCCCCTTCTAGATTAATGGAATATATGATAAATAATAATGTAAATCTATTAAAAAAGTAGTTATATATATTAGGAAATGTGTCTAACTTGAATCCTACCTCTTCAGTAAATATGTATTGGTTAAGAATTAACTCAATAGAGCACTAAAGGAAGAGGATTTGCAAGAATTCTCAAAATAACATTCAAAAATTATTTTATTATTTACATACTATATGAGAGAAAATCGAGGCTTGACAAGTCATATAACTTCTGTTTCAGTGAGCAGATGGGCAATAACCTGGCATGACAGACTTCATAAATTCCACTAATGCTACCTCTATATTACCCAAGTGCAACTGGAGGCATAAGACTATATTTTGTAAAGTAACATTCAGTTCTCACAGTTTCAATAATCATTTTCAATATGTTTGTAATCAACTGAGAGTTTAAATAGCTCAGAAACACTCGATTTATTGCAGTTATTTTTATGTAAGGTGATAGCCCAAATGCATTGATTCTTTGACATAATTGTTCCTGGTAAACAGAATTGAACATGATATATTGTCACAAGAGATTTATTTGATAACATTTTAATAGTTCTCCAGAGGAGAGTTTTGTCATTTGTGCACATTGTAATTTAATTTAGTTTTTTAAATTTTTATTTAATTTCTAATTAGCATACAGTGTAATATCATTTTCAGGTGTAGAATTTAGTGATTCAGTACTTCCATACAATAACTGGTGCTTATCACAGCAAGTGCCCTCCTTAATGCCCAGCATCTACTTAACCCATCACCCACTGACCTCCCCTCTGGTAACCATAAGTTTGTTCTCTATAGTTGAGTCTATTTCTTGATTTGCCTATTGTTTTTCCCTTTCCTTATTTGTTTTGCTTCTTAAATTCCACATATGAGTGAAATCATATGATTTCTGTCTTTCTCTGACTTATTTTTCTTTTGCTTAGCATAATACCCTCTAACTCCATCCATGTTGCTGCAAATGTCAAGATTTCATTCCTTTTTATGGCTGAATAAAGTTCCAGTGTGTGTGTGTGTGTGTGTGTATGTGTGTGTGTGTGTGTGTGTGTGTGTGTGTTTGTGTGTGTGTATTACATCTAGTATGCAGTATATATCCATTCACCTATCAATGGACACTTGGGCTGTTTCATAATTTGGCTATTGTAAATAATGCTGCTTTAAACATCAAAGTGCATGTATCCCTTTGCATTAGTATTTTTTATTCTTTGAGTAAATACCTAGTAGGGCAATTGCTTGATCATAGGGTCGTTCTATTTTTAACTTTTTGAGGGACTTCCATACTGTTTTCCAGAGTGGCTGCATCAGATTGCATTCCTACCAACAATGCAAGAGGGTTCCTTTTTCTCCATATCCTCACCAACACTTGTTTCCTGTTTGTTTATTGTAGCCATTCTGACATGTATGAAGTAATATCTAATTGTAGTTTTGCTCTGCATTTCCTTGATGATCAGTGATGTTGAGCATCTTTTCATGTGTCTCTTGGCCATATGTATGTCTTCTTTGGAAAAATGTCTGTTCAGGTCTTCTGCCCATTTTTTAATTGAATAATTTTTTGTTTGATTGAGTTTAATAAATTCTTTATATATTCTGGATAGTAATTAACCTTTTATCAGCTCTGTCATTTGCAAATATCTTCTCCCATTCTGTAGGCTGCCTTTTAGCTTTATTGATTGTTTCCTTCACTGTGCAGAAACTTTTTATTTTGATGAGGTCCCAGTAGTTTATTTTTGCTTCTGTTTCCATTGCTTCAAGAGATATATCTAGAAAGAAGTTTCTATGGCTGATATCAGAGAGGTTACTGTGTGTGTTCTCCTCTAGGATTTTTATGGTTTCAGGCCTCATATTTTGGTCTTTAATCCATTTTGAATTTAGTTTTGTGTATCATGTAGGAAAGCAGTCCAGTTTCATTTTTTTGATTGTTGCAGTCTAGTTTTCCTAAAACCACTGGTAGAAGAGGCTTTTTCCCATTGGATATTCTTTCCTGCTTTGTCTAAGATTAATTTTTTATATAAAATCACATTTTCAGATAATTTAACCTTAACAGTAAGGCCTAGTTGTTGTTGTTGTTGTTGTTGTTGTTGTTTCTAAGTGGAATGCTCAGGTAAGTAAGTGAATATATGACTGATATTCAAGCCCACTCCCCCCTCCCTTAAAATTAGTTTAATTACTTGTCTAGTTACTGTCTAGATATATATTATGTGTATTTGATCAAGGAGAGTGACATCATTAACTAGGGTAAAAGATAGGCAGTGGATTAAATACGTAGAAAGTTTTCCCTAACTTCTCCATGTATAGTTGATTACCACCCCTTATGTACATACTATGCTCTGCAATCATCTGTGTGTCAGGAGGGTACGGGGAGGTGTGGCTAGTTGGTTTCTTTTCTTTTGCATCTTTTTCAAATGTTTTATTTTATTTTTTGAGAGAGAGCACAGATGGGGCAGGGGCAGAGAAAGAGAGGGACAGAGGATCTGAAGCAGGCTCCACACTGACAACAGTGAGTCTGATACAGGGCTCAAAATCACAAATCACGAGATTACAACTTGAGCAGATGCTCAACCAACTGAGCTACCCAGGTCCCCCTGCATCTTTTATGTTTGGAACAAAATCTGGCAGGTATCAGGGGTTTAGTCTGTTGAACTAATCTGGAATATTTGTCTCAAGAAAACCACATTAAAAAACATAGTTTGAGGCATGAAGTTAAATGACAGATAGGCATGATAGTTGTCTTTAATTCTTCTAAGGAGTGCCATCTTTCATTTTACAAATGCATGGATATACACTAACTATGTATAAATAGTTCCTTAGATATGACTGGCTGATCATATCCTTGACTTGGTAGAAATTATAATATTCCTAAAAATTTCTTTACCCTTCCCCAGATGTGAGTCACCCTGCCTAAAAAAATAATTATATGTTAATATAAATAGTATTAATGTGATCACTAAAAAAATCAGGTATGTCTGAGTGAATACTAGTGTAGATTGGGGGAAAAATAGTGGTAATCTGGGATGCCTATTTTTAATTTTTATGTTCTAGGATGTCTTCATCCCAATTTCCACAATAGTATATTTAAACTATATACCTTTTTAAATCTACTAAAATACACATTTGCATTTGCTATAATATATGGTATTAATATACAATTTGATACCATTTTTGTCCTGCTGCATATGTGTATACCAAAAATGTAGTTCAAAAAGATAAATATAGTTAAATGCAGCAATCTACACTAATAAAATTTGTTATGGGAACTGCAAAAGCAACTCAATTTCTCACAAATAAATGAAGAAATGGATATAATATTTTCACAAAAGTTCATATAAAAAGAGTGTCATAAAAGGTTACATTAACAAAAATAAAAATGACCCATGAAGAGACTGAAAAGGCTTAAATACTTACTTCCTAAAATTTTCCTTAAAAATATCGTTCTATCTTCAAGGTCTTCAAATAAAAGTGGACATATATTTACATAGACAGAGCTTGTTTATGTATACTATAACCCAAAGAATTTTGAGATATAAGAATTATAATTTCTACTTATGAAAAGCCTCAGTGCACAGCACTTTCTGTGTACCATTCATTTCATCTTTAAAAATCCTGTGTTAGGCTTTTTTATTCCTGTTTTATAAATAAGAAAACAAAGACAGAAAGAGTAACGTTTCCACATTACCACTGTTATTTAGTGGCAATGATGATCTAATTACATTCTCAGTGATACTATATACAGTATGCCTACTATTCAAACACAGAATTCAACATCTGAACTCTGTTTAGAAATTATTGGTTTTGTTTAAGTACTGCTTGTATTTATGCACACTGTAACATCCACATATTTATGGATGGTTACATTGAAAAAACTGTCTAATTATATATATGTGTATGTATATATGTATGTTTATGACATATATACACATATATAATATATGGATATATGAATTTTGCTTAAAGGAACAATATTGACAAAGTAAATAACATACTTAGAAAGCTCCAGAATGATAATGGATCTGGTTGAGGAAAAAGTTAACACATGTAAAAAAAAAAAGTGAGGGATGAATTGCCGATTTTAATATTTGTAGTCTGACATATATTTTCACTTAGGGTTCATGTGGAGTTCATTTTGCACAAAAAAGTTCTAGAGTTTGAACTTCTAGGTAAACTGTGCATGCTTAGAATTTTGATAGTGTTATTGAATGCCCCAAAAAGTCTTTGTTAACTAACACTCTGAATAGTAGAGCATAAGAACACCAGTATGTGTGCGTCCTTTTTTAAATGAGTTGTTATTAATCTTTTATGTTTCGCTAATCTGATTGTGAAAAATATCTTATTGTGGTTTTAATTTGTATTTTCTGATTTATTTATGAGTTTAAAAAACTATTCAAAGATTAATTATCCACTTATTTTTCTGTAAATTTCTTATGTTCCTTGCCTATTTAACTGGTTTATAAGCTTTTTCCTACTGTATTTTAGGCAAGCTTTATTATTAATGGCATTTCTTTTCTTTAGATGAATATTTCCAATCTGTCAGTAGTCTTTCATGATAAAGAAGTGCTTCATTTTATGTAGTCAGATCTTTCTTTCATGATCTGGAATCTGAGCATTTTTTTTTAATTAAGACCAATTTCTTGCTAAGGTCATAAATATTTGCTTACATTTTCTTCTAAAAAAAATCCCAGATTTTTTCTCCTGGCTTTCATTCATTAATTCTTGAGTAAATTATTTTCCAGTGAGATTTAAGTTAGCAGTTATCTCTCACCCTCCTTTTCTTTTTCTTTTTTTTTTTTTTTTGGTCCATATAAATAGCTAGTTTTGCTAATATTATTTAAAAACTAGGCTATACTTTCCCCACTGATTTAAAATGCCCCTTTATTTGCAAACCCAATTTTAATTTATGTACATATGTATTAACGTCTTCACTCTGTTCAAATAATATACTTCTCTATTCCTGAACATTATTTTCAACATTTGGACTTAAAAGGACATGCATTTGCACATTGCCTGCTACCAACTTTAAAATATTTCACTTGTTAGATTTTTTTAATTTAATAATATCATCCCCACAACAATATGGTTCAAACATCATTTACCATGGTATCTTAACTGTAGGCATTGCATAAAGTGCAACCTTTGTTGCTAGCATTTCAGTCCACAAATCACAAATAGACATCATGTTTAGCGGCCAATCACGTCACTTCTTTCAAATTCTGCCAGTGGTTATTGCATACTTAATTAGCTCATATACAGACAGCAAAATGTGTAGCTGTTTTGGCTCTTTACCAACAATAAACTCACATGACATTTTACAAAATTCGTCAGTCAAAAGAGGTAACTAGGCAACAAAAGTAAAATGCAACAAAAGTTATAATGCTGGAGTGAAACTGGATGTGTTTAGATTTGAAAATGATGACAGTAAAGCAAAATAAGATGTCTTAGATCTGCATGACCCTATGATACAAAGAATATTGAAAATCTCTGATTAATATAAAAACAGATAATTCATAATTACTGTATTTTCTTAATAAATATCTTATCCTCTCCCAATCTATAAACATTTAGTCAGAAAATATTTTTGAGCGTCTATTATGTGTCAGCCATCATTAAAAGTATTGAAAATGAAGATGTAAATAATAAAGTTCCTGGTTCATGAAATGCATTATGTAGTAAATTTTGAAATTTCTAGAGAAAATAAAAGGATATATCCCTATCTCATGCTAAATGTCAAAGTAGAGTAAATGGAATATAGTGTTAAAAAAATACAGAGACTAAACAGGAAAAATACAAGCAACAAATTCTAAGTTGGAAACCTAATTATAAAAGCAAAGGGAAACACTAGGATTGAAAAAAAGTAACTTTTAAAACATAGAAATTGACACAATTTTTACATTTAAATGGCATTTAAAAAGAAAACAATACACAAGCAAACAGAAAGCAGAACTGAATTTATAAATACAGAGAACAAACTGATGGTTGTTGAGGGGAGGGGATGGAGGGGTGGGCAAAATGAGTGAAGGAGAGTGGGAGATACAGGCTTCCAGTTATGGAATGAGTAAATCATGGGAATAAAAGGTACAGCAGAAAACACAGTCAATGGTATTGCAATAGGTTGCATGGTGACAGATGCTAGCTATTCTTGTGGTAAGCATAGCCTAACCACAAGAGTTAGGCTATGTATAGAGTTGTTGAATCACTAGGTTCTATACGTGGAACTAAAATAACATTGTATGTCAACTATGCTCAAATTAAAAAATAAAATAGGGGCACTTGGATGGCTCAGTCAGTTAACCATGGAACTCTTGATTTTGGCTCAGGTCATGATCTCGCAGTTCGGGGATCAAGCCCTGCATCAGGCTGCGATGAGCATGTAGTTTGCTTAAGATTCTTTTCCTCTCTCCTTCTGCCCTTCCCCTACTTGTGGTCTTTCTCTCTAGAAAGTAAGAGAAAGAAAGAAAGAAAGAAAGAAAGAAAGAAAGAAAGAAAGAAAGAAAGAAAGAACAAAGAAAGAAGACAAAAATAGCATGGAAAAGGTAACATGTAAAAAAAGACATGGCTATAATAAATGTCTTCTTGAAGAGCTCTTTAGTTTCTATGATATAAACAGAATCTGTGAATAAAAAATAGAGTTATATTAATTACAGACTTTTGGTAAAAAGAAAGTTGATGTGGGTACAGAATTACTATTATTATTATTATTATTATTATTATTATTATATTTATCTGCAATTAAATAGAAAAGGGAAGTATATTTACTTACAAGAGGCTAGAGTGAATTGAATGATAAAACTCAGCTGTTTTCCAATGTTAATATTCTCACCTTTTTTATTGTTACTATTTCTCTATTGTTACTATTTCTCAGGTTTTATTTAGTAGATACTGCATTGAAACTGAAATTTAGTTTGTTAATAAAATAATATTATGTATTTCATCTCAGTCATTATAGCAATGATCATTAAATATTCCAGAGTATAATTCAAAATAATGATTTTTTTCATTTCTCCCTTGAAATCCATTTTTCCGTTCTCTTACAGATAATCGTTTTTACACAAAAAGACATAGTGTACACCTTGAGAATCTTCAAAACATACAATGGCTAAAAACATCATATTACTTATTTTGTTCACTAAAAATTCAGAAGGACTTTTATTATTAAGACAAATTGAAGATACAAGAGAAATGTTGATAGTAATTAAGCTATGTAATTTCCACAATGATACCTGTTATAGTGTCAATTTATCTACTAAAATATTATTCACTGTTTCTCTCTCAGTCCACACACACATAGACATTTATACACACAGGTGTGGTATACATAACCTATTTTCCAAGAGTACCAAAAAGAGGAAAAATTAAAACAACAATTCTTAAATCAGGGTCTGAATTCTTTTGGTAAAACATCATTAGAGATACCTCTTGGAATTGCCTCATTGATAAAATAGACTTATTTGATAAACTTGAAAAGCAATGTCTTTTGCTTCTCGAATAAACATTTTTGTCTTTGATTTGTGTTTATAAAGAAAAAGAGCCTAACACTTGTTACACAAAATTCATTTTTATCTATTTATCTTTCAGTTATTTTAATTCACATTTCAAAAAGGAGAACTTAGTGTCTTTTTTTTAATTTTTTTAAATTTATTTTGAGAAAGAGAGATAGAGAGAAAGCACACGGGGAAGGGGAAGTAAGAGAGGGAGAGAGAGAATCCCAAGCAGACTCCATGTTGTCAGCACAAAACCCAATTCAGGGTTCCATCTCACAAACCTGATCATGACCTGAGCTGAAATCATGCATTGGATGCTTAAAAAAACTGAGCCTCCCAGATACCCCTGAACTTTAGTGTCTTAATTAAAGACATTTCAAAATAAAGTTGTTGATAATTATCTTTCAATGCATATATGAGCTAGATTGAATTTAATGTTTCCTCTAAATGCCCAAGATTGGTTTAGGGATATGGGAGACAAAGAACAACCCCTACCCACAAGAAAATTGGTCTCTAACATTTTAAACGTAAGAAAAAGCACTTTCCTTACCTTTAACCAGAATTAAATATGACTGCTATTTTATTTTTCAACAATGATAACATTATTATTAGATCTTTATCTTTTACACATTTTAAGTTAATCAACTGTGAGAATTTATTACTACCTCCAAACATTTCCCTTCATTAAATAATGTGATTAGTTCTTCACAATAAAGATATGATGAAAAAGTCTTTCAGAATCCAATTCATTTCTTCAAACAGATCTCTTCAGGCAAAGTAAAATGAGTTACAATTAATTTATATTAATTGATCAATACATTGGTGAGTCTTAAATTACTATTCTTTATTGGGGGAAAATACAGATGTCTGCATTTGTGGTATTTTTTTTTTTATTTCTATGAGAATATTTAATGAAGAGTAATATGTCCTTTATAAAAAGTCTGAGCAGGCTTCTGTGAGATAGACATGCCAGATCATGTAAATATATAATTTTTTAAATGAGCTGTGAACAAAGCTTAATCAGTTACAAACAAGTAAAATAAAAATAAACAATACTTATTATTTAAAATAATACTTGGTATATAGCCTTCAATCCACTTCCCACACATTAACCTCTAAAATATCTTCAAAGAAAAGTAATTATATTTTAAGTAAACTATTTTATATTAAGGTTACATTGAAAACATAGTTGTTCTGATTATTACACTTACTGTGAGTCATTATCATAATTTATTCTATCGTGTCCTGGTAAAATTTACCATTCAGTACATAAAATGCAACCTCTCTTTTCTTAAATCCTTTTTGGTGATCAATAATTACTTCAATAAAAATTTAAAAAGGTTTAAACTTTGTGCCCAGTTCCAGAAATGTGTGAACATTTAGTATAGATTTAACTATGGATATAACCAGTTTGGATTTTGAAAATAAGAATACACTTGTACTTATCATCAAATCAAAGTGATTAAGAAATGACTTTGCTGGTGGTTGTCAAGATGTTATGCTTATTTTCTTTTTTAAAGCTAAAATAGTTTCCCAGTATTGTAATTTTGACATTTGTAATGTGTGTCTTCATAATTATGATAAGCTTTTATATTTCTAGTACATTCAAATAATTAATTCAATTAACAATATTTTATCCTCCACAAAAAAATGTAATCAGCTGTAAAGTGGTAACTTTTTTGAAAAAAAATGCCTCTTGATTTTTTTTCAGAGACCCTTTAGCCTTTCTGCTTCTGTTCATCCTGCCCAAATAACCATGCTCATAGGCAGCTGCAGAAACACAGGACTTGTAACAATGGGTGCTATAGGGTGAGCTTTCGATCACATGACTCTGAAATCAATGCATCCATTGGCCTCACAAGTATTTCAGCAAGAATATTTATCCCTGTTTCTTAAAAATTTAGACATTTAGCCGATAGGTAAAATTCTGAGAATAGCTCAGTTATTATTGAGAAATGAATCGGTCAGACTCTCTCTGGCATTATCCATTACTAAATAAATTATGAACAGAGACTATAAGACCAGTGCAACCTACAATGTCTAAAACTTTCTTCAATAATTATTATTACCTTTTTATTAAAACTGAAGACAGAAGGGCAGCTTGGGTGGCTCAGTCGGTTAAGTGTCCAACTTCAGCTCAGGTCATGATCTCAAGGTTTGTGACTGACTGAGGCACCCAGGCACCCCCTGAATTCTTTTTCTGATTTTAATTTTATGGGAAATTTCTTTTTCCTTAGTAACATTACCAAAAAGACTTCATTTATATTGATTACTCCATTATAATTAATATAACACAATTATATCATAAAGGGTTTTTCAACTTACTCGGCTTTTGCAAATGACCTCCCTTTCAGTAGTTACCAGGGCATTAATTATATGTCACCTTAATCATCATGCTTACATGAGAGAAAAAGACTTAATTTTAGTTGTGAATGATTTAAGTTGTGTTCTGCTCTATTCCAAACTATTGAAACATACATTAATAATAAAATAGTCTAAGTCTCAGAGTGAGAAAGCAAGCACAATGTCACCTTGTATGAAAATATGTGCATTTATACAGCATATCACATATGACAAAATATCACTCATTTTTACTGTATCCTACTTACATTATTTAAAAAGAAAAACACATAATTAACCATTATTTTTCTCTTAAAATTATATATATGAACACTTTGTTGACAAAAACTAGTAGCAGGAAACATTAAAGTACATTTTCCCCATGTTTTCCCCTGAAAATGTTCATTGTCATTAAATGGGTGTTGGTTTAATAGTGTTTGTGTTTAGCACGTGCTATTCTAAACTGCTGTAAATAATCTTTGTGATTATATTCTCTACTTTCTTCTTATTAGTTAATTAGTCTATTATGTGACTAGATAGGCATATACACTTTTTTTAATTGTATCGTAGATTGGATTTACAGATACAACTTTTAAGGATTGTACATAATTTTTATATTCAGTACAATTTAAATGAAAATATTTAAAGTACAATTTAAAGTCCCAATATTTACAAAACACTTATCTTCATTTATCTTCCTAGTATTCTCCAATTGGGTAACTAAATTATATCACTAAATTTTCCCACTGTATATAATTTGAATATAACTCACTTTTTTCTTTCCTGAATCCCTTAGGATACTTCTCCAATATTCCTTTCAAGTGAAAAATATTGGCTAAATGTACAATAAATATTTTAAAACTTATGTAAATTGCTAGGGGTAGTTAGCTTGAGCAATTAATTGAGGGGGCTGATGTGTTAAGATTTTTGTGTGCACGTGCATCTATTAAGATTTTTATATACAGTGAACCCACCCTGTGGGTTCATATACTATAAGCAGAGATGAGAATAAAAGATGAGATGGCTGTTTAAATCTATCATCTTCACTAACAAAATGAATCACAGTACTTGAACTTGTTTTTGAGGGTTTTCACATGTATCATTTTATTTGATCTTTATAACTCTTTTTAAGCGGGCAATGCGTTCTTGTCCCTCTTCTAGCTTAGAGTCTGAAAGGTTATAGTATATAAGTGACTTGCTAAAGGTCACACAACTAATCAGTTAAGCAGCAAGCACTTATTCTATGGTCTATAAAGATTCAATCTCATAATTATCATCATCATTATCATCACCATTTGTTGAACATATGGTCATGATTGTTTGAGCTGGTGTGGCTTTTATTTGCAAAAAAAAAAAAAAAGCTCTAATTTGGGAGACAGCAGAGTAAAAGAAAATAGTCTAAATATACATAACTAGATGCACTTCAGAATAACCAGAAAATTGCCCAGTGCATATTAACACTTACTTTTAATTTTAATAAGGATAAGTTAAGATAATGAGAATGAGAAGTTGTTTTTGTACACATGTAACAGACAAACACTAGAATTTTTAATCTATTTATTTCATGAAATGGATAAAGACAAAATGCTTGTTAGTTAAATTAGATATTCTAGTCTTAGAATTCATTGTATTAGAATATTTTTTGTTAACCAATATAGTCAGAAATTACCCACTGTTATCAGTGACATGTTACACGGTTGATATTATAATTTGTAAAATTCTTGACATTTGTTTTTATTGAGATATATTGTATTGCCAAAATTTCTTTCTGTGAAGTATTAATAGGTGACACTCCCAAATTTAAAATGCTTCCTTTTATTTATCTTTCACCTGATTTCATGATTAACAGATGGTAAAATTAGTCAAAATGATAATTCTAATAATGTAATATTAATTTCTAATTCATGGTAAACACTGTTGTTTGTAACGACAATTTAAATCATTCTTAACCAACCAACTTTCAGTCATTCTGGAGAATGACTTTTGTAGCCTTAATTATATGCATTTTGTGCTGCTATGTTTAGATATCACCTCATTTCCAAATTCCCTTTCCCAGTTTTGGCCTTTTAGATAGTCTAATATTTGCGATCATAATAAATTATAGGTTTTTTCTGCTCGCTGTGTATTGTTATAGAGATCAGTATGTTGAATGGAAGTCACAGTTATATTAGAAGCATGATGGTGGGTAAGAGATTATTTTGTGAAAGCTAGACAGACATATACATTTATCAATAAATATGATTCTTCCCTATACCCCTATTTCCTCAATGTTTGTATTTCCTTTTTTTAAATGACTCATGATTCTTAGTGAATAATCTATTGCCTACAATCAACAAAATTTAAAAAAAAAATAGTGGCACAGAAGTCAGTTGTCATTATTTGAAAATAAAGATCTGCTCTTGAAAACATATGAAAAAGACTATCACTGTACTCCAACTCTAGGTTTAGTCAAATATAATAAGCATGTAAAATACCTCACTTTATCATTAAATTGTGTAACTTAATCTATGATTCTGTGGAATTCATGTTCGTTTCTTTAATCTCTAAATTAGTGTGCATACTTAACAAAGTGACTCAAATAAGATGATATCATCGCTATCACAAGTTTCCCTTTCAGTGAAGTAATAAGCTTGCTTTTCAAAAGTAAAAGATTAAAATACTTCTCATACTCATTTATAGTCATTAACAGTCTCATATACTTGCATGCAGAAAAATAACTTTCAGTATCTTTGGGAATAGCAACTGTTCTGTAACCTGTTTTGTTGTATATAAACAACATTCCATTTTCAATGAAAAAAAGTGCATTAAATTTTTCAAAAGAAAATTCAAATTCCCAAAAAATTTTCTATAATTTCCTTTCTTCCAAAATTGATACATCCATAGATTTCTTGCTACTATGCAGACTAATCCTCTTTCTCTCTCTCTCTCTCTCTCTCTCTCTCTCTCTCTCTCTCTCTCTCCTCTCTCTCTGTCTTCACTGCCTCGTCTTTCAATTTTGATATCAAAAAAAATCAATTCTGGAATTCACTCTCTTTTCTAATTGCAGTCTCTTGAGATGCACTTACTGAGTCCATGATTTTAATATTGTCTAAATATCTATCCCCAGCCTTGACTTTACTTGAATTCTAGATACATATATCTAACTGCATAAACACCACTTCTATATCTAATAAACATTTCAAGCTCCACAGTTACAACATCTAAAAAGATGCTCTTGATATCTATCCCCATCTCATTTCTCCTCCAATATTGCCTTTTTCAGCAACCAGTAATCCCATTCACAAAGTTGCTTCAAATAACAAAACCTAAAAGTAATCCTTCATTTCTCTCTTTTTTTCATTCATCACATTCAATCACCAAAGCTTTCTGACTTACAAAACATTAACAAAACACAAATACTTTGGTCATCTCTACTAGTCTCACAGCCAAATGAGATTTCACTTTTGGGCCATGTTATAGCTTTCTATCTAATTTTCTTGCTCCCATTCTTTCTCAGAATAATTTTATTACCACACAGCCACCAAAGTTATCCCTTATCCTTTCCTGCCTAGTATGGTGTGTGTGTGTGTGTGTATGTGTGTGCGCGCGCGTGTGTACAAGTGTGTGTGTGTGTGTGTGTGTGTGTGTGTGCTTTTAACTTGGACTAAAATATGTTTCTCTAGCCTCTCTTCATTGACCCTGGATATTCATTTTAAGTTTCACAAATGTACTATAGTTTTGCTTCCATATTTCTTTGGATTAAAAAACAAAGACTGTTAATTTATCCCCATTACTAAATTTTCCTTCGGTTTAAACAATCGTACTTCCTTCGATTCTCCTTATAGGACTTGACTTATAAATGCTGCACTTTCCTGATACATCTCCTCTGAACAGTTTCCTTACAAAATGTAACCAGAACTCCCTTTGCTTTGGAATATTTAACATCTGAAAACATTTAGTCAAACAGTCCCATTGCTTATTTTTCATGGGTGATTATAAATTTCTAATTTTGCCTTGATTATAGGTGACAAAACAAGAATTTATTCTGGAGCCAGAGACACTAAATAATGTTGAACAAAAGAATAAATAAATGAATGTTAGTTTTTAAAAATTCTTAAAGTAAAAATGCCAAGGCAATAAGTGTGATTTTGTTAGATACAATTCTACAAAGATATTGACTTTTACTTAAAAATTTTAAACCTCTGGAAATGAGTGATTGGCTGGGTAAAACGTGATTGTATTATGACTGCATAATATCATAAAACATCCTGGTTTAAAGAAAATAAAAATAAGAAAATAACACATAGTCACTGCAATCAGTATCTCTATTCAAAGTACCATCTTTTCAGTTTCAAAATGAAACAAAGCTTGAAGGATATGAGTTTCAAAAGTGTTTATTCCATGATCTCTAGCAAGTGTTTTAAATGGTTTTTGTACTGTAGGATGATGGTACAGAAATTACGTTATATGGGGGGGGGGGGAAGAAAAACAATTTGTTAATAGAAATGTCGCATTTGGGATAAATTTCCTTTTTTTTCTAAATCTCTAAAATATATGTTTAATGTCACCAAAAATATTATCAGTATCTCACAATATTTTAATAGAGTCAACTACATAATGAGCCATAGCTTGTTTCCAGACATACACAAGTATTCCATGCATTTAATAAACGGATGAATGAATGGAGAAAGGAAGAAAGGAAGTAAAAAGAAAGGAAGGAAAGAAAGAAGGAACAAGGGAAGGAAGGAAGGAGGGAAGAAGGTAAGGAGTAAGGATGGAGGGAAGGGAGGGAACAATGAAGAAATGATTATTTCTAGGATCCTATTGGCATATAAAATACAACCTCTCTTCTATGGTCATGATTTCTGTCTTTAATAATTTGTTGTTTTCCCATTTTCTTTTAATGTTTCATGTGCCTATATATTATTTTTAACAACTAGAGTTTTAAGCTGCTTAAGAGAAGCAAACTGGTATCCATTACTTTCCTATATAGAATGTTTTAAATCCTATATAGCTGTCTTTCCTTGTATCTGTTTTTGTCTGCTTTTAAATATTTCTGTTTTTTAAGTCATCCAATAAGATTTGATTACTCACAAAAAATAATGTTTTTGACATAAAATTGTGCAGTTCTAAGTTTTTCATATTAAATTACTTATTTTTCCCGACTTAATATAAATCAAAGTAATTTCGGGGCGCCTGGGTGGCTCAGTTGGTTAAGCGGCTGACTTCGGCTCAGGTCATGATCTCGCGGTCCGTGAGTTCGAGCCCCGCGTCAGGCTCTGTGCTGACAGCTCAGAGCCTGGAGCCTGTTTCAGATTCTGTGTCTCAGTCTCTCTGACCCTCCCCCGTTCATGCTCTGTCTCTCTCTGTCTCAAAACTAAATAAACGTTAAAAAATATTAAAAAAAAAATCAAAGTAATTTCAAAATCATGACATTTTGTTTAATTAGGCCCTTCTATTGAATTTAAATTTTTTTTATAAAAACTAAAGTAGAAAAATTAAAACGATGAAAATAAAGAGAGTGAGCATGGAAATCAGGAGAGCTAATAAGAATTAGTAAAACACTTATCTTTAAACTGAGATTTTTAGCTTTCAAAACAAATAAAACAAACCAAATATCACCACTAACGTAAAGTGTATGTTTAAAGTATCACTTTTCAAATTATAAATGATGGAAGGTTTTTTTAGTCACCTTCTAATTTTACTTGGCTTTGTTTATAATTTTAAAATTCACTCATTTCCATTTTGCAAAACTGCCTACACTTTTATATCAAAACTGTCAAATAGAGATTTTTATTGTCTTACTTCAAACATCAACTTCTTCAAGGTGGTTATCTCTTAAAAAGGGAACATTCAATAAGATAAAAGTTTTAAACATTAAACACATATTTTAATAGGGAAAATAAAGTACTATATACTTGGAAAATCTCAGTATAATTTCATTAGTATTTTTTATTTAGAGCATTCCACATTCCAAACAACTGTTTAAATACTAAATGCTTTGAATACAATGCTGCTTGTTTTTCCTCTTCTTTAGAACTATTCGCTTATTGGGGCGCCTGGGTGGCGCAGTCGGTTAAGCGTCCGACTTCAGCCAGGTCACGATCTCGCGGTCCGGGAGTTCGAGCCCCGCGTCAGGCTCTGGGCTGATGGCTCAGAGCCTGGAGCCTGTTTCCAATTCTGTGTCTCCCTCTCTCTCTGCCCCTCCCCCGTTCATGCTCTGTCTCTCTCTGTCCTAAAAATAAATAAACGTTGAAAAAAAAATTAAAAAAAAGAACTATTCCCTTATTTACACTAGGTGGTAATAGGTAATTTATCTGCGAAAGTCATCTCTGTTATTTAGCAAAGTAGCTGCAATTTTATTTGCTACCTGCTTTGCTACCACATCTATTCTTGATCAGAGCAGAGAAATAAAGTCATCTAGAAGCAAAATATTTGACTGAAGGCTATCTTTGTTTATATTTCGTGAGAACCATTTTATTTATTTATTTATTTATTTATTTATTTATTTATTTATTTATTTATTATTTATGGAGGGGGAGGGCAAAGAGAAAGGGATAGAGAGAGAATCGCAAGCAGGCTCCACACTGTCAGCACAGAAACTGATGCAGGACTCAATCTCACAAACTGTGAGATCATTACCTGAGCAGAAATCAAGAGTCAGATGATTAACTGACTGAGCCACCCAGGTGACTCGAGGAGCATTATTTTTTTTAATTCAATGTCTTCAAGCTAATCTAATCTATATCTATTCAACAAAGGATGCTTTATTTTATATCTTAATGATGACTTCCCAATGTTATTTGTGAGCTTTGGAAATTAATTATTTTAACAAAAAGTAAGAGATAGTAAAAGAAATAGCTCTTTTTAACAAGTTTAAAAATCTCATTACACAGTTTTACTTCAAATGAATAATCAGTTATAGATAAGAATTCAATAGCTCAAGCATCTATAGTCTTAAATATCAAAACATCCAATAATATATCTCAACATGGTTTTAAAGAGTAAGATTACATTGGTTTAATAACTATAAGTGATTGAAGAAAATTTCAAAAATGCACCTGACTTTATATATATGATTTTTAAAAATCATTTATTCTCATTTAACATAACTTCCAAATGCTTGTACATCAAAGCTGCCAAATAGGAATATTTTAGTGTTTTACTGCTTAACATTTCATCCATCTCCCTGATGGGTTCAGAAAGATTTATGCCTGGAATAGAGTATACAATGAGAGAAGGAGAAAAAAAAAGGATAAAGCTGTTAACGGGGAAAAAATGCTAATAATAAATAGAAACATCTAACACCTATCATGTTGAATTGTGGTATGTGTATGTGTATTGATTAAAACATTTCTAGGAGATATAGTGAGGCAATAAAAAAAGAAAGAATGCACTTATATGATATACAATATAAAATTAAACTATCTTACATAAATAGCTTACATTTCAAAAGAATAGTGTTCAAAATTTTTGTTAGCAGATTGTGGAATAATTTTAACTCTAATGAATTATATGAAAAGTGTTATTTTTTGTTTGTTTTTGTTTTTAATTAAGGAAAGGCCCAAATTCTGGTTTTATATTACAGATAGAAAACTGCTCCAAATAAACCATACCCATTTATCTTTCAAGGCCAAGAGAATGTTCATTCCTGAGACTTTCAGTGTTACAGAAGAGAAGAACAAAGAAAACTTTCTTTTCCTCTTCTCTCCATGTCTGGCATATTTGTGTATAATCATGGATTTTCTATGGAAAATGAGACAAAGGGAAAGAGAGAGAACACATAAAATTGATATTCTAGACTTGGCAGACCCTGGAGTACTGTGAGCTTTCAAATGTCAGGGAAGGTATCTTAAGGTAAAACTATTTCTGGAAATGATGGTTGAAAAGCAAACAGCAGTACAATGTATTTTCTTACAACCAAAACTACTTATGGCTTTATATGATTTAAAAATGCATTAGATAAAAATAATTGGTATCAAGTAAATGAAATACGATAACCTTTTACAAGATTTCTGTTGACTTTTTGTAGGTTTGTTCTTTTACTCTGGCTAAATTAAAAATATTTTTTTTTACATATTTTCTTACCTTAGTGATATGGAAACTATGTTGTACAATGAATGTTAATGAGGGAGAGAGAGTATTAGACAAAAAAAAAGTATTAAGTATCTGGGTCAATGCAAACTTGATATTTTAGATCAATTCTAATGGATGTGAGGAGTTTGAATTTATGTAGATATAGATTGCTCCTGTTTCAGAAGCCACTTTGTTTATAACTAGCCTACTTTTCACTGCTTAAATTTAAATGTTAGAATTCCCAACTGAGATGTTTAATGATTACTGTATCTGCAAGTATTCAGCATGCACAAAGTTTAAGCACACAATATAGGCACAGCCTTGTTAAGGGTCATTCTCACATATATTAATAAATAAAGTAAAATGTCATGTCAATTTATGGCAACAGAAAGCTTTTGTATTAACGATTATATTATATAATTGTGCGTACTAGTAACAGACATCAGCATAAGTCAATTGTATTCTTCCTAACTAGATACTGCTTAGTCAATATGTGACCAAAACGTTTAAATATTTTTCAATATATTAATAACATATTAAATTGAAAATTAAAAATAAGTTATGACATGGGAGTCTAATTTACTCATAATAAAAGACAATGAATTTAACATTTTATAAGATACATGATCTTAGTGCCTGTCAAAAGCCATTATTAATGGGATGAACTACAGTTCATAACAACATCTACAGTTCATAACAACCCAGTGTCTTTTTATGCCTTCTTTCTTCTGTACATCTGTGCAGCATATGACAATTATATCTGTATTATATTTGCCATTTCCCCTTCCTACCTGTCAATTATTTGCTAGCTGACAACTTCAGCTTGAGAAAAGAAAATAAAAGTAGAAATATAAAAGAAGAAACATATTTCAGACATAAAAATGTTATTGTTAGTGAACAAATGGATATATGTATGCATGTGAAGCAGGGTTCATGCATGAGCAGTGATTAGGCAGGATGGTACAGTGGAGGATATAAGGTCATGGAGGAGAAGATACAAGAGCATATCAAAGGTGAATTTGTGGTTTTGAATTTGAGTGATTTGATTAATAGAATTGGTTCTATTAACAAAACTGTCAGTTCAAGAAACAAACAAACAAAAAATAGGTTTAGGAGATAGAGTTCAGGAGCAGTTGAGAGAGTATCCACATAGAGATATCTGAGGTAAGAAATATAAATATTCTGGCTATGTGTCTCTTGATTGATCTATGCTAGAAACACAATATGGAATGCATGTCTCTACTGCAAGGAGAGGAAAGGATAGGGAATGTTTTGATAGTGGGAGCTATGGAAATACGTGAGATTTTCAAGTGAAAGAGCCTAGAAAGGGACACAGATGGCATTTCAGCAAAAAGAAGAGCAAGAATGGCCAGATTAGAATTGTACAGGGTCTTAGGATACAGGGAAGGGAAAATGTCAAGAATAAGGTTAAAGGAGTTTTGGAGAAATAAATATATAATAAATAAAGTAATTTTAGACATCACTCATTGTATTTATTTAAATGTATATAATATATAATATAATTGATAGACTGATAGTTTTATAGAACAAATGTAAGGTTAGCAACAAATATAATTATCTTTATCAAGTAGTGGTATGAGAAACTTAATGACTACAACATAAATAATTAAGCCAGATAGCCTTTAAAAGGGTTTCTCAGTGCACTTAGAATCCAAAATCCTTACCATGGTCCTAATGATCTTCTCTTTCTATGTTTCCACACTTTCTTTTCACAATTACATTTTAGTCACTGTGGATTTTGTTTCTATTTCTGGAACATACCATGCTTATGTTCATCTGAACTTCTTTGCACTTGCTGTTTCCTCTGCTTGGAATGCTGTTTCTTAGTCCTTTACATAGTTGATCTCTTAATTATCTATTACCACCTATCATACTTTCTCATGAATTGCATTCTGTCACGCCCTTCTATTTATTGTCTACTTATTTCCTGCATAGCATGTGTTATAATTATCAATTACTTATTTGTACATTTGATTGACTTTATTCATGTATGTATTTTCTTTCTTACACATGTTGTCTTCTTCCAAGAAAAAAGAAAGATGATGTACCTTGTCTGTCTTATTTATGGCTGTTCAATCAATATTTGGTGAATGAATGAAGAGATAAGAGAGTATATACTTGAAAATTAGCACAACACTGAAGGGCTTACATTATAATGTTCTACTTGTAAGTAGAATATGCATTCATAATGGGAATTTTGGAAGCTATAGAAAGGAGGCAATAAAAATTATACTACCATCATTATACTATTATTATCAGGAGATTTGTATTTTTACAGTTTGTTGTATTTATTTTCATTCTTATTTTTTACATGTATTATCATATAGTTACAATTATATCTTTTTGAATACTATATTCCTTACCTGGCAAATGTCCTAATCATGATTCATGTCATTAAAAAGCTCACCATAAATATTATTATGTACTTTGTTCCACAGAAGTTTCATACATATATAATTATTCTGTGCTGTTTCATATTTGATATGCTTTTTCATTTTTAATAAAACCTTAGTGGAAACTTGCAAATAATTTGCCTACAACCCAAAATAGTATTTTTATAATAAACCTATATAAATAGAATGACTGAATTAAAGTCATAAGGTATAAACATAAGGTATAAACATAAGGTATAAAGTCATGAGGTATAAACTGTAGATGCACAGTATCAAGTTACATCCTAAAAATTAAAATAATCTGTCCGTACATCGGTGATATATGAAAATATCCATTTTTTTGTAAAACATATGTATAGGAAAGAGGACATATCATACATCTCTGTTTCTCTGAGTTAGACGTGTCTTCTTTGTTTGTTTTTTAGAATACACGTATAAGTAGAACTTATCTTTCTCTGTATGCTTATTTCACTTAGCATTATATCCTTCAGGTTCATGCATGTTGTCTCAAATAACAGGATTTGCATCTTTCTGATGTCTGAATGTTTTTTATTATGTATCTATACAATATACTACATCTTTATCCATTCACTTCCCAACAGACACTTAAGTTGTCTCCAGATCTTGGCTATTATGAATAATGCTGCAATGAACATGAGCATGTGGATGTCTACAAGATACTGATTTTGTTTGGTTTGGATATATACACAAAAGTAGGATTCTTGGATCATAAAGCAGTCCTATTTTTAATTTATGAAGAAATTCTATACTGTTTTCCATAATGGCTGTAACAATTTACATTTCCAGCAACAATTTACAAGGATTCATTTTTCTCCACGTCCTCACTGATATTTGTTTTGTTTGGTCTTTGTGATCATAGTCATTCTAGTAGATGTGAGGTGATAACTCATGGCGTTTTTCATTGGTATTTCCCTGATAATTCATAACGTTGAGCACCATTCAATTATCCATTGTTCATTTATGTCTTCTTTCGAGAGATTTCTGTTCAGGTCTTTTGCCCAGTTTTTTGAATTGGGTTATTTGATTTTTTTAATGGCTGTTGAGTTGCTTGAGTTTCTTATATATTTTGGGTATTAGCCCTATCAGATATATGAATTGCAAATATTTTCTCCCATTTCATAGGCTGTGTTTTCACTGTGTTGATTCTTTCATTTGCTGTGCAGAAGCTTTTTAGTTTGATGCAATCTGATATATCTATATTTTCTTTTGTTGCCTATACTTTGAGAGTCACATTCAAAACATCGCCCAGACTAATATCAAGACACATTTTCCTTATGTTTTCTTCTAACTGAAAATATGAACAGGCAAATCATAACTAAGAAAATTGAAGTGGTAATCAAAAATCTTCCAATAAATAAAAGCCTAGAATCTGATGGCTCCACTGGTAAATTCTACTAAACATTTAAAAAGGAATTAAAACTAATCTTTTTAAAACTCTTCAGAAAAACAGAAGATGAAGAAATACTTCCAAACTATTTTACAAGGGCAACATTACTCTCATATGCAAGTCAGACAAGAACACTACAAGAAAAGAAAATTATAGACCAATATCTCCAATGAACACAGATGCAAAAACTGTCAATGAAATAATAGCAAGCTGATTCAACTGAATATTAAAAGAAAAAGAAATCATTCTTTTTATTCCCTCTTAGCTGCCAATAGCTGGTTAAGTATCTAGCTATGAATGCTTGAGGTATAAGAACAGAACACCAAGTGGAACACTTTGCACAAACCACTACCTCTTACCTTTCAGGAGAAGGCTGAAAAAAATGCTTAACAAATTTTCTTCAATATCTCTTGACTACCTCTTCAAGTCACATTCCTAATAGTAAATGTATACAGCAGTGGAGCTTACTGATTTCAACAGGAGCTTCAAGGCAGAAAAAATCTAAGAATAGAACTATTTTGTTAAAATTAATATCCCAAATTCTATTTTGCAGTTCGGTCTGACACACTCATGAACACTAAGAATACCTAAAAAAAAACATTATTCAGATTAATTAAAAGACTACTTAGTTTATTCAACTTTATGCAATCTCTTTACTGAATATGTTAATGATATTACCAATCAAAAGCCTGTATGTAAGGAATTTATCTCTCCACAGAAACTTTCCTAATAAAATAACTTCCATGATTAAGTTACAATTATCAGTGCAAGTCATTCTGTGCACAGGACAATTTACAGTGCAAGTAAAAATGAGGCATTAAAACTTCCAGGGAGTTGACCAAAATGGTGATATGAGAGGCATCCGAGTTCTCTGCCTCCCACAAATGCACCAAATATATAACTATATATGGAGCAGTTCCCTCTGAAACAGATCCGGAAACAAGCTAAACAACTTCTACACATCAAATGAATGAGAAAATACTCACACTGAGATGAGTAGGAAAGGCTGACACACACTCTTGTCACAAACCCACCTCTAACATAGTGGAATGTAATCAAGAGGAACCCCCAAGAGGAAGAATTAAGATGGTGGAGTAGTAGGAGCACCTTATGCTTGCTGCATCCTTTGAACACTGCTGGATAATTGTCAAATCATTCTGAACACTATGGAAACTGATCTGAGGACTGATAGAACAAACTGCACTACTAGAGGAAAAAAAAGAGTCCACATCATGGAAGGTAGAAAGTGTGGAGATGTGACTTCAGGGGAGAAAAGAACTGCGGGTACTGTGAAGGGGAGAGGTCCTGACCACAGCGAGAAGAAAAAGAAAGAAAGAGAGAGAGAGGCATAAAACAGCACACAAGGGAATTGCACAAGAAAAAACCTCTCCAAAACCATTGACTGGGGAAACGAAGGGCTGATTATCACAAGTTTTTACAAGAAGCAGGCTGAAAGTCTGAAGTTTTAGAAGTCTGCACCATCTCCATGGTTGAGCCTGTGGAAAAGGAGAGCAGAGATCTGGGAGCAGAAACATGCTCTGTCATTCTCCTCGGTCATTCTGGGAGAGACGGTTCCCCTTCTCGGAGTGCATTTGGGAGAGGCAACACAGTCTCCTAGGGGACAAAAGAGACATTGAGACACTGAGCAGCCAGTTCATTACCATACCTACAGAGATGCCTGCTGAGGGCAGCTAACCTGGGTGCAGGCTTTTAGCCACACTTTACCATAAAATCCAAGTCCCCATGTGGTAAAGCGACTGCTATTCTGAGACCAGCCATAGTGCAGCAAGACCCTCTCCTAGAGGATCACTGTAGGTCTGTGTTATATCAGGTCCCTAAAATTTGGAATTGTGAAACCCAGCCACATATCTGAGATCAAACACAGGAACACTGTGTTGATGGGCAGGCAGATGGATCAGACACAGACAGGGTGAAGGTAGGATCTGAGAGAAATTTGGGACATAAGAGGGGAGATTGTTTGCTCTTCTGTGAGGGCTTCTTGAACAGTGGCAGGTGTAAACTCCCCTCTCTGGGGAAGAGAGAGGGCTGATGCCATTTTTCACTCCTCCTATCAGCATAGACAGACCTCAGCTAGTGGCACAGGGCACACATTGGAAGCTTGAGCTGCTTATACTAAGCCCCACCTCCTTGCACTCTGCAGGTGCCTTTGTACTAGGGCAAGTGTGACTGACAGCCAGAGCACCAGCAGGCCCCTCATCAGATCAGCACAACCCCTGCCATACCCTGCACATACCAGGTCTACTGCAAAACTTCTGCTCTAGTAAAAATAGGACAGGCACAGGCTTTCCTAACACACAAAAGTTAGAGACCTAGACAAAATGCCAAGACGGAGGAAATTATCCCAAAAGAAAGAATGAGAAGAACTCACCACCAGGAAGCTAATAAAAATAGATATAAGTAACATGCATAAACCAGAATAAAACAAAACAATCATAAGGATACTACATGGGCTTGAGAAAAGCATAGAAGAAACCAGACAGACCCTTACTGCAGAGATAAAAGACCTAAAATCGAGTCAGGCCAAAGAAAAATGCTATAGCTGATGCAAAATAGACTGGATATAATGACCACAAGGATGGAAGGAGCAGATGGATGTATAAGTTATATATAAAATAAAATTATGGAAAATAATGAACTGAAAAGAAGAGGGAAAGATTAGATCATAAACATAGGCTTAGAAACTCAGTGACTCCATAAAGCATAATAAAATTCCTATCCTAGGAGTCCCAGAAGAAGAAGAGAAGGAAAAGCAGCAGAAGGATTATTTGAGCAAATTATAGCTGAAAACTTTCCTAACCTGGGGAAGAAAACAGACATCCAAATCCAGGAGGCACAGAGAACTCCCATCAAAATCAACAAAAGTGGGCCAATACCAAAACATGTCATAGTATAATTTTCAAAACACAGAGATAGGGAAAGAATCCTGAAATCACCAAGGGAAAAGAAATCCCTAACCTGCAGGGGAAGCCAAATCAGGTTAGCTGCAGATCCCGTCACAGACCGTGTCAGGCCAGAAGGGAGTGGCATGATGCATTCAACATGCTGAATGGGAAAAATATACAGCCAAGAATACTTTATCCAGCAAAGCTATCATTCACAATAGAAGGAGAGGTAAAAAATTTCCCAGACAACAAAACGTAAAGGACTTCATGACCCTTAAACCAGCCCCACAAGAAATATTAAAGAGGACTCTTTGAGTGGGAAAGAAAAAACAGAGAAAATCTCAAGAAACAACAACTTTATAGGTAATAAAATGGTACTAAATTCATATCTATCAACAATCACTCTGAATGTAAATAGACTAAATGCTCCAATCAAAAGACATAGGGTGTCACAATTGATTTAAAAAAAAAAAACAACTTATCTATATGATGCCTACAAGAGACATAATTTTTTTTAATGTTTACTTTTGAGATAGAAAGTGCACAGGCACATGGAAGCAGGGGAGGGGGGTAGAGAGACGGGGAGTACAGAGGATCTGAAGCAGAGCTCTGTGCTGACAGCAGAGAGCCCAATGTGGGACTCAAAATCACAAAGTCGACACTTAACCAACTGAACCACCACTCAGGCACCCTGAGACCCATTTTAGAGCTAAGGATATCTACGACTGAAAGTGAAGCGATGGAGAACTATGTATCATGTTAATGGACATCAAAAGAAAGCCAGAGTAGCCACACTTATATCAGACAACATAGATTTTAAACCAGATTGTAAGAGATGCTGAAGGGCAGTACAACATAATTAAGGGGTCTATCCATCAAGAAGATCTAACAATTATAAATATTTATGCCCCCAACTTGAAAGAACCCAAATGTACAAATCAATTAAAACAAACATAAAGAAACTCATTGATAATAATACAATAATAGTAAGGGACTCTAACACCCCACTTAGAGCAATGGACAGATCATCTAAGCAGAAATTCAACAAGGAAATAATGGCTTTGAATGACACACCAAACCAGATGGACTTGACAGATACAATCAGAACATTTCATCCTAAAACAGCAGAATACACATTCTTTTCAATGGAACATGGAATATTCCCCAGAATACATCATATACTGGGTCAGAAATCAGGCCTCAACAAGTACAAAGATATTGAGATCATGCCATGCATATTTTCAAACAACAACACTATGAAAATTGAAGGCAACTATAAGAAAAAAATTTGGAAAGGCAACAAATACATGGGAGTTAAAGAACATCCTACTAAAGAATGAAGGGATTAGTGAGGAAATTAAAGAAGAAATAAAAAGAGATAGATAGAAACAAATGAAATTAAAACCACAAGAGTCCAGAGCCTTTGAGATGCAGCAAGGTGGTCACTGGAGGTAAGTATATAGTGATACAGGTATACCTCAAGAAGCAAGAAAAGTCCCAAATACACAACTAACCTTACACCTAAAGGAGCCAGAAAAGGAGTAGTAAATAAAGCCTAAAGCCAGCAGAAGATTGGAAATAATAAAGATTAGGGAGGAAATAAGTTATAAACAAACAAACAAACAAAAACAGTAAAACAGATCAACTAAACTAAGAGTGGGTTCTCTGAAAGAATTAATAAAATTGATAATCCCCTAAAAAGACTTCCTAAAAAGAAAAGATAAAAAACCCAAATAAATAAAATCATGAATAAAAGAGATCACAATCAATACCACAGAAACAAATACAATTAAAATGGAATATTATGAAAAATTATATGGCAACAAATTGGGCAATTTGAAAAAAATGTATAAATTCATAGAAACATACTAAGTACCAAAACTGAAATAAGAAACAATAGGAAGTTTGAGCAAACCCATAATCAGCAAAGAAATTAAGTCACTAATCAAAAGTCTCCTAATAAACGGAAGTCCTGGGCCAGATGGCTTCACAGGGGAATTCTAACAGACATTTAATTTAAAGAAGAGTTAATATGGGGTGCCTGGGTGGCTCAGTCGGTTAAGGGCCCAACTTCGGTTCAGGTCATGATCTCAGTTTGTGAGTTCAAGCCCTGCATTGGGCTCTGTGCTGACAGCTCAGAGCCTGGAGCCTGCTTCAGATTCTGTGTCTCCCTCTCTCTCTATCTGCTCTTCCCCAGCTCATGTTCTGTCTCTCTGTCTTTCAAAAATAAATAAACATTAAAAAATGTTTAAAAAATAAAGAAGACTTAATACCTATTCTTCTCAAACTGTTCCAAAAAAACAAAAATGGAAAGAAAACTTAAAAACTTATTCTACAAACCAAGCAATACCTTGATTCCAAAAACAAAGATCCCACTTAAAAAAAAGTGTTATAGGCCATTATCTTTGATGAACATGGATGCAAAAATTGTCAACAAGATATCAACAAATCAAATCCAACAGTACATTTAAAGAATTATTTACCACAATCAGATCAGATTTATTCCCAGGCTGCAAGGATGGTTCAATATTTGCAAATCCATCAACATATACCAAATTAATAAAAGATAAAAATAAGAACCATATGATCCTCTCAATAGATGCAGAAAAAGCATTTGACAAAGTACAAATCAATTATTTATTAAAAAAAACCTTCAACAAAGTAGGGATAGAGGGAACATATCTCAAACATCATGAAGGCCATATCTGAAAGACACACAGCTAACATCCTCAATTGGAAAAACTGAGAATTTTCCTCTATGGTCAGGAACAAGGCAGGAATATCCACTCTCACTACTGTTATTTAACATATTACTGGAAGTCTTGGCCTCAGCAGTCAGACAATAAAAAGAAATAAAAGACACACAAATTGGCAAGGTAAAAGTCAACTTTCACTATTTGTGCATGACCTGATACTCTATGTAGACAACCTAAAAGGCCCTACCAAAAATTGCTAGAACTTATGCACAAATTCAGTAAAGTCATAGGATATAAAAGCAACGTACACAAATCTGTTGCATTTCTATATACCATAAATGAAGCAGTAGAAAGAGAAAACAAGGAATCAAACCCATTTACAATTGCACCAAAAACTATAAGATACCTAGCAATAAACCTACCCAAAGAGGCTAAAGATCTATACTCTGAAAACTATAGAATGCTAATGAAGAAATTGAAGAGGACACAAAGAAATGGAAAGATATCCTATGTTCATGGATTGGAAGAACAAATGTTGTTAAAATGTCTGTACTACCCAAAGCAATTAACACACTAAATGTAATCTCTATCAAAATACCAGCAGCATTTTTCACAGAGCTAGAAAAACAATCCTAAAATTTGTATGGAACCACAAAAGACCCCAAATAACCAAAATAATCTTGAAAAAGTAAAACAAAGCTGGAAGCATCACAATTCTGAACTTCAAGCTACATTACAATGCTGTAGTCATCAAGAGAGCATGTCACTGATACAAAAACAAACACATAGATCAATAGAACAGAATATAAAACGCAGAAATGGACCAACAACTTTATGGTCAACTAATCTTTACAAAGAAGGAAAGAATATCCGAAACAAAAATAACAGTCTCTTCAACAAATGATGTTGGGAAAACTGGATAGCAACAAGCACAAAAAACTGGGCTGCTTTCTTACGCCATACTTAAAAAAAAATGGATTAAAGACCTAAATGTGAGACAGGAAAGCATCAAAATCCTAAATAACACAGGAAGCAAATCTTTGACCTCAGCCATAGAAATTTCTTACTACACACTTCTTGGGAGGCAAGAGAAATAAAAGCAAAAATGAACTACTGGGACTTCATCAAGATATTCTTGTATTTATATTTTTATTTGCACAGCAAAGGAAACTGTCAACAAAACTAAAAGGCAGTTACAGAATTGGAGAAGATATTTGCAAAAGACATATCTGATAAAGGGTTAATATCCAAAATATATAAGGAATTTAAAAACTCAACACTCAAAAAACAAATAATCCAGTTAAGAAATGGGAAGAAAACACGAATAAACATTTTTCCAAAGAAGACATCCAGATGACCAACAGACACATGAAAAGATGCTCAACATCAGGGAAATACAAATCAAAACCACACCACCTGACACCTGTCAGAATTAATAACACAGGTAACAACACATGTTGGCAAGGATGTAACACTGTTGGTGGGAATGCACTCTGGTACAGCCACTGTGGAAAACATAGAGGTTCCTCAAAAATTTAAAAAAATAGAACTACCCTATGACCCAGCAATTGCACTACTAGGTATTTACCCAAAGGATACAAATATACTGATTCCAAGGGGCACATACACCCTGATGTTTATAGCAGCATTATCAACAATAGCCAAATTATGGAAAGACCACTAAGGTACACTGACTGATGAATGGATAAAGAAAGTGTGGTGTATATACAATTTAAGATTACTTAGCTGTCAAAAAAATGAAATCTTGACATTTACAAGGAGGTGGATGGAGCTAGAGTGTATAATGCTGAGTGAAATAAGTCAGTCAGAGAAAGACAAATACCATATGATTTCACTCATGTGGAATTTAAGACACAGAACAGATAAACATAGAGAAAAGGGAGAAAAAGGAGAGGGAAACAAACAATAAGGTACTATTAATTATAGAGAACAAAATGAGGGTTGATGGAGGGAAGGTGGGCAAGGGTTGGGCTCAGTGGTGACAGATACTAAGAAGGGAACTTCTTGTGTTGAGAGCTGGGTGTTATATGTAAGTGATGAATCACTAAATTCTACTTCTGAAACCAATATTACACTATATGTTAGCTATCTAGAATTTAAATAAAATTTTGAAAAAGAAAGATAGAACCCCAACTCCCAATCAGATAAAGTTGCAAGATTCAAAATCAATACACAAAATTAAGTTGTATTTCTATACACCAAAAAAAAAAAAAAAACAATCAGAAAGAGAAATTATGAAAACAATCCCATTTACAATAGCATCAGACAAAATAAAATACTAAGGGATAAATTTACCAAGGAGGCAAAATAAGATTTACACAATGAAAACCCTAAGACATTGAAGAAAAACACTGAAGAAGTTGCAAATGAATCGAAAGATATTCCCTGTTCATGGATTGAAAAAATTAATATGGGGGCACCTGGGTGGTTCAGTCAGTTAAGCATCCAACCCCTGGTTTCAGCTCAGGTCATGATTTCATTGTTCATGAGTTTGAGCCCCGCACTGAGCTCTGTGCTGACAGCTGCTCTCTCTGTTAATCCCCTGCTTGTGCTCTCTCTCTAAATAAATTAATAAACTTTTACAAAACATAAGAAAGAATTAATATGATTAATATATCCATACTAGGGTGCCCGGTTGGCTTGGTCCGTTGAGTGTCTGACTTTTGATTTCAGCTCAGGTCATGGTCTCTCAGTGATTGGGATCAATCCCCATGTCAGGCTCTGTGCTGTCAGCAACACAGAGCTTGCTTGGGATTCATTCTCTCCCTCTCTCTGTCCCTCCCCCTCATCTCTTTGAAAATAAATAAATAATCTTTTAAAAAATGAATAAAATACAATATCCATACTACCCAAAGTAATCTACAGTTTGAATGCATATCATATAAAAATTTGAATGGTATTTTTCAAAGAAATAGAAAAGACCTCAAGTATGTCTCAAACTTCAAACTACCCCAAATAGTCAAAGAAATATTGATAGAAGAGCAAAGCTAGATTCACACTCCCTGATTTAAAACTATATTACAAAGCTATAGTAATCAAAACAGTATTGCATTGTTATAAAAACAGACACATGGATCAATGAAACAGAATAGAGGTCCCAGAAATAAACTCATGCATACCTGATAAATTAATTTGTGACACAGAAACCAAAAGTTATATAATGGGAATGACAGTCTTTTCAAAACTGGTGTTGGAAAAACTGGACAACTACATGCAAAAGTAGGAAACTTGTAATCTAACAGCATACACAAAAATCAACTCAAAATGCATTAAAGACTTTAATGTAATATCTGAAACCATAAAATACTTAGAAAAAAATAGAGCATAAACTCCTTGACTCTGGTGTTGGCATATATTTTTCAGTTTTGACACCAAAGGCAAAAGCAATAAAAGCATAAAGAAAAAAGTAGGACCACATCAAACCAAAAAGCTTCTGCACAGTTTAGGAAACCATAAACAGTATGACAAGGGAATCTAAGCAATGGGAGAAAATATTTTCAAATCACATATATGACAAATAGTTATTCAAAATATGCAAGGAGGTCCTATAACCCAATTTAAAAATGAGCAAAAGACCTGAATAAACATGTCTTAAAAGAAGACATACAAATGATCATTAGATACATGAAAAGATGCTCAACATTACTAATCACAGGAAAAATGCAAATCAAACCACAATGAGATTATCACCTCACACCTGTTAGGATGTCTATTATCAAAAACACAAGAATTAACAAAAGTTGGTGAGGATGTTGTGGGAATGTAAACTGGTATAGCCACCATTAAAAAAAAAACAGTATATAGATTCCTTCAGAAATTAAAAATATAAATACCATATTTTCCAGCAATCTCATTCTAGTTATTCAACCAAAGTAAACAAGAGCATTATCTAGAATAGATATCTCTAGATATGTTTATTGAGGCATTATTCACAATAGCCAGGACACATAAACAACCTAAGTGTCTATCTACAGATCAGTGGATAAAGATATAAGTACACACACACACACACACACACACACACACACACACACACACCCTGGAAAATTATTCAGCTATGAGAAAGAAGGAAATGCTGTCATTTGGGACATGTGTGAACCTGGAGGGCATTATGCTGACCATAATAAGCCAGACAGAGAAACACAAATTCTGTATGATCTTACTTATATGTGGAATCAAAAAAAATTTTTTTTGAACTCAGGGAAATAGACAGTACAAATGTTGTGCAGGAGCTTGGCCTTGTAGGGGATTGATTGGGGATGGGTGCAGGAGGGAGGTTGGTGGAAATAAGGAAAGGTGGTTAACAGGGTACAAACTTTCAGTTATAAGATAAAAAGGCCTGAGGATCTAATAACATGCTGATTACAGTTGGTAAAAGTGCACTGAATGACTGAAATTTGCAAGATAATAGAACTTAAAAGTTCTCACCAAATAAATAAATAAATAAATAAATAAATAAGGTGATGAATATGTTAACTAATTTGATGGGGGGAAATCTTTTTACAATGTATACATGTATCAAATATACCTTGTATATTTTAAATATCTTATGTTTCTTTTTGTCATTAGACCTAAACAAAGGTGAAAAATAAAAGACACATTAAGAACTATTTTCTATATTCTAACCTGTATGGGAAGGTAATACATTCTGAAGCCAAATCTGCCTTTTGAACATGCAAGAGAAATTATAAGGATTTGAGCCTTATCTTAATTTGCCATTCTGTAGGTTAACATATTATATGCTACTTTCACTATTACATTTTTTCTTTGAGTCATTTGAACTTGAAACGTAAATGCTCAAAACAATCTGAGGAATTATATATATATATATGCATTTGATTTGACACAGAAGATAATTAGAAGTGATAAGTAGTGTATTTTGGATGTAAGTGGTAAAATTTTTATTTTAATCACTGGCTAATGATCATAGTTCTTTGATAAGAATGTCCAAATTGCAATTGATAGATTTTATATAATGTGGTTATTGCATTAGGGCAAATTTAACCTTAAATTTAACCTTAAACTCAGGATTTTCCTCATGAATGATGAGAGTATTTACATTGTTATTGACCAAAAAAAAAAAAAAACACTTCCATATATTATATAATATTCTCTATTCTAATATGTTTAAAACTTCTCTAAGAAATGACAATTTTAGGGGTGCCTGGGTGGCTCAGTCAGTTGAGCATCCAACTTTGGCTCAGGTCATGATCTCACAGTTTGTGGGTTCGAGCCCGCATCAGGCTTTGTGCTGACTGCTTGCTCAGAGCCTGGAGTCTGCTTCAGATTCTGTGTCTCCTTCTTTTTCTGCCCCTTTCCCGCTCACAGTTTGTCTCACTCTGTTTCTCAAAAATAAATAAATGTAAAAAAATAATTTTAAAGAAATGACAATTTTATACAGGGATTTTTCACCTTTCACTCACATTATGAAATACTCACAGAAAATGGTTTCATGTGCCTGGGCATCTTCCATATCTCCAAAGACATTCTACCTTCTTGTTGAAAATAAATGGGATTAATAAACTATAACAATTGTTCCTAAAGCAACGTACACAAAAGCCCTAGATAGCCCTTCCTGGAAAATAAATTAGATCTACAGGAAAAAGAAAACAAACATAGAAAAATGCAAAATTTATGTCACAAAGTCATTCTTCATTTAAAAAAATATTTTTTGCCTAGGTTTTTGCTTTGTTTAATTTGTGTATGAATAATTAGCGGAATCTGATCCTCTGCCCCTCAAACGAAGTATGAAACCTATTACTGACTGGATGTTAACATTGAAACCGTTTTAAATAGATGTAGGGTATGACTGGAGACCACTTCTGGTGTTCAGTATCTGACCCAGAGTAAGGAATAAAATGGTTCAGGACACATTTTACTTTGAAAAAGTTTCCAAACTGTCCTAGAGAATTTTCAGTGAGTTGTGGGCAAATCCTGTTAACAAACCTTGCATTTAAGTAAGTTCTTTCATATTTGGGGGGGGGGGTGAGAATCTCAAACAACCCAGTAATCCCACTGACAGCAGAGGCCAGATTTGTGTAAATAGCAGAATATTTTTAAATGTTTCTGTTTTTTTTTTTTCATATAGGGAATGAAAAACAGTAAAAACCCTTGAAACTTCCAGTTTACTTCAAAATGATTATAGGGGAAAGTAAAACAAGATAATAATAGATCTATTTGAAGCTGAGTCCAAGCTCTTCACTGGAAATTTTAATAGTGTTTCATCAGGTGGTTGTGCTGGTTAGTAGAGCTGGGTTTTTTTTTTTCTTTTTTTGAGTAAAATTTTTATTATTTTTTTATTTAAAAAATTTTTAATGCTTTATTTATTTTTGAGACAGAGAGAGACAGAGCATGAGCAGGGGAGGGGAAGAGAGAGAGGGAGACACAGAATCCAAAGCAGGCTCCAGGCTCTGAGCTGTCAGCACAGAGCCCAACGCAGGGCTCGAACAACAAACCGCGAGATCATGACATGAGCCGAAGTTGGACGCTTAACCAACTGAGCCACCCAGACGCCCCAAAGTTTTTATTTTTAATGAATTTTATATATGTCTGTCCTGATATTCACAGCCCTGGTAAATTATGTGTAATGTGTGGTTCTTATAAATTATTAATAAACCCACAACTCCATCCTTCAAAATCTTGAGAAAATTGATCAAATTTTTTTATGTATGTCTCTGACTCAGATTTTGTGAAGAGAAATGTGCAGTGCACTACTCTGACCTTTGCAAATTGCACTTACTAAACCTACTAATCTTTAGATTAAAGGCATATACTATGTAATTCTATCAGAGACAACAAGACATATATATTTAAAGGAGTTTTACATTTTATTTTTACTATGAAATAAAGGTTATTTCAAAAGAGTGGTATGTAAAAGTAATCCAAGTATTTGAGATTTATTGTTTCCAAACATGGACCATTGATCCATAGCTCCTCCATTTCTAAGCTTCCTCTGTTATAGTCTGAACATATAGTTAGTCCCATTACTCACAAGATTGATAGCAGAGAGAATATTTTGTTTGCAATATGATTAGTAAAGTTGGACTTGATGGAACTAAAATATAAAACATTCATTTAAAGACTTTTAAAAAATAATTAAAATATTCTTATTGATACAGAAAGTGATAATTTGTATATTCTTCCAACCCAGAAACTTGTCTATAATATTTATAAGAAATACTTAAGTAGTGCTATATATTTTTTTCCAACATTGTTGGGAAATTAAATACTGGTGATTCAAAATTTTAAGCATTATTTTGGAGACAAAATGATCCAAATTTCTTGTTTAGTTTTATGTAATTTTATATTTTATACGTTATAGGAAAAATACAATTTTAAAAGATTCAATTAGGGAGCTGTTACTGAGATTATTATTTTGTGGATTCTCTTGAAATTTTATTCTTTTAAGCAAATTGTATTCTCTTTTTTTAAGTTTATTTATTTATTTTGAGGGAGAGAGAGAGAGAGCGAGATGGGCACAAATGGGGCAGGGAGAGAGGGCAAGAGAGAGAATCCTGCTCTGGCAGTGAGGAGCCCAATGTGGGACTTGAATTCATGAGTTGTGAAATCATGACCAGCTGAAGTCTGATGCTTTACTGACTGAGCCACTGAGGCACTCTTCAGCAAATGATATTCCATATACTTTCCACACATTCTCAAATGAATGGAGAACACAACTTCAGGAGAATCCTTAGAATATAACAGATAAATCAGTGGAAGCACAATAACCAATAACCTGTTGGGTATGTGGCACAGTTATCTAAATTTCTTAATCACCATCAAATGTAACTAATAATATTGTTAAACTTAAGCCAGCAGCATTGGGAGGAAAAGCAACTTACAGATAACCAAATGCTCACTGAACACAGAAAAATGGCACGACTTCATTACTAATCAGGAGAATATAAAATAAAACCATAATGAGATACCAATATAAATGCACCAGAATGTCATAATTGAAAAATACTGACTAAAGGCTGCAAGGATTTGGAACAAGTGATACTGTCATATACTGACCTGTGCATATAATTTGGCATAACTAGATTTAGAAAACTATTTCTAAACATCTTCTAAAGTTAACCTATATCTACTCCATGAGCCACCAATCCCGTTCCTATGTATATACTAACAAAAATATCAGTGCACATTTCCTTAAATACACAAGTAAAGATATTCATAGCTTCACTATTCATAATAGTGTCTCACATGAAACTACCCTTTAGCAGCAGAAAGCATTTCTAAAATTGTGATGTATTCATTTAATGGGAAAAAAATCAGCAATGAGAAGGAACAAACTATCATTACAGGCAATACCATGGATAAATCTAACAATTGTGAAATTATGAAGAAATACTGAACTCAAAAATATGTATTGTGTATAATTATAATTATATAAATGTTTAAGACAGGACAAACAAATCTTCGGTATTAGAAGTCAAGAGAGTGTTTACATTTAAAATATTAATGTATTTGTATTGCGAATGGTTCAGTAATGACAGCAATCTCATCCTAAAGTAAAAATTACTCTAAGTACTTCTGGAGGGAAAGTTGAACATATGTATAAAAAGGTTAAGTGGAGGTGCCAAGATGGTGGAACAGCATGGAAGATTTTTTGTGTATGTGTCTCTAGTCCTTGAAATGCAGCCAGATCAACACTAAACCATCTTCACATCTGGAAAACTGATTTGAGGATTAACACAACAATTTGCACAACCAGAATCAAAGAACTTGGTGGGTATGCAGCACGGAGGGATGAACTGGGGGAGAGAGAAGCCACAGAGGGTAGGGAGGTTTTTTTTGCTTGCGGAGAGAGGACAGAGATTAAGGGGAGAGTATGGGAAAAGCACCCCCCAACACACACACAAACACAAAAGCAGCTAGAAAGAAAGTGGAAAAGTGGAAACAGCCACAGAGACTAAACAAAAAAGGGAGAAAGGAGAAAGGAGAGGGTTTAAATTCCATTAAGACTCTATAAACAGGGAGAATGCAGAGTCTGAAACTTTGTAGCTCGATAACTGGTGGTGCTCTGGTGGGAAGGGTGAATCCCCAGGAGCAGAGTAAAGTCCAGAGGCCCTTGGGCCACAGGGACAGAGACAGCTCCCCTGCTGGGAGGACATTTGGTAGATGCTGTGTGGCCTCCCCATAGGCAAAGTTCCCAGTGGACCCCAGAGAACAACCACATTCACTTTTGCTGGAATAATGATGTTAAAAGGGAAGCCTGGTGCCACATGTGTGTTATGATTTTCCATAAACCCTGAAACACTGCTGCTACAAGATTGCATGAACTTTTTCTGGGGTGGGCTGGTACCCAAACTCAGTCTCTGGGCACTGGCAGCAGTATGGTCTTCTGAATATTCCTAGGGGGTGGGTTGGCACCCTACCATTACTCAATGAGACCCTCTGCCAGAAGGTCTGAGCAAGTCAAAGCCATAGTCCCTTAAAAGTGAGGGGTCAGGAAACACAGCCCCATTTGATATAAAACTCAGGAGGGAGGTGCCGCCTGACAGGCTGATGGCTTGGTCACAGACAGTGTAGAAGTGGGAGTGGACAGAAGCCAGAGAAAAAGGAGGAGTGGTTGATGGCCAGTCGTGGAGAGAACAGACTTCTAATACTACAGACTGGGTAGTTGGGTGACGCCATTTTAACCTCTCTCATGCATGTGCTTACACACCTATGTGCACCAAAGGAATCCAAACCAGTAATTCAAACCATCCTCTAGAGGATAATTCAGTCATTACATTAAACCTCACCCAACTGGGCCACCAGCACTCTTGACAAACACAAGTCTCTCCACCTGTTTAGTTTATGAACTATAAAGTGCTTCAAAGCTTGACTTCTAGGGGAAACCAGATGTAATTCCAATCATACTTCATTTTGTTTGCTGGTCTTTATTCAATTTTTTTTTTCTTTTTCTTTTCTTATTCTTGAATACAGAAAGAGAAAAATCTATTTTATATTCCATTTTTATTAAAAAGATTTTTCTTTAATTTTTTCTTCTATATTTTTTACATTTTTATAATTTTAAATCCTATTTTACTTTAATCATTTCATTTTATTCTATTTTATTGCATTCATTTTTTCAGAAGTTTTCCTTTTTTTCCTTTTGCTTTTGTTTCTTTTCTTATATTTCCCTTTTTTTCTCTAATCTATCAAGCTTCTTTCAACAACCAGACCAAAACACACCTAGGATCTAGCATCCTTAATTTATTTGGTTATTTTTAATATTTTAATTTATTTTTTTACTTTATTAATTCCTTTCCTTCCACCAAAATGATGAAATGAAGGAATTCATCCCAAAGTAAGAACAGGAAGAAATGACAGCATGGGACTTAATCAACACAGACACAAGCAAGATCTCTGAACCAGAATGTAGAATCACAATAATAAGAATACTAGCTGGAGTTGAAAATAGATTAGAATCCCTTGCTGCAGAGTTAAAAGAAGTAAAAGCTAGTTAGTCAGGATGAAATTTAAAAATGCTATAACTGAGCTGCAATATCAAATGGATGCTATGGCTGCAAGGTTGGATGAGGCACAGCAGAGAATCAGCGATATGGAGGACAAAATTATGGAGAATAAATGAATCAGAAAAAAAGGGAGACTAAGGCAAAAGATCACGAAATAATAATTAGAGAACTCAGTGACTCATTACAAAGGAACGTCAGAATTATAGGGGTCCCAGAAAATGAAGAGAGAGAAAAGAAGGTAGAAAATTTATGTGAGCAAATCATAGCAGAAAACTTTCCTAACCTGGGGAAAGACACAGACATCAAAATCCAGGAAGGACAGAGGACTCCCATTAGATTCAACAAAAACCAACCATCAACAAGGCATATCATAGTCAAATTCATAAAATACTCAGGCAAGGATAGAATCATGAAAGCAGCAAGGGAAGAAAAAGTCCTTAACCTACAAGGGAAGACAGATCAGGTTTGCAGCAGACCTATCCACAAAAACTTGGCAGGCCAGGGAGAAGAGGCAGTATATATTCAATGTACTGAACTGGAAAAATATGTAGCCAAAAATTCTTTATCCAGCAAGGCTGTCATTCAAAATAAAAGGAGAGATAAAAAGTTTCCCAGACAAACAAAAATTAAAGGAGTTCGTGACCACTAAACCAGCCCTCAAGAAATTTAAAGGCATCTCTCTGAGGAGAGAAAAGATGGAAAATAAATAAATAAATAAATAAATAAATAAATAAATAAATATCAAAGTAAAAAAAGCCTAGAAAGGACCAGAGAACATTACCAGCAACTCCAACTCTACAGGCGACATAATGACAATAAATTCATACCTTTCAGTACTCACTCTAAATGTCAACGGTCTAAACCCTCCAATCAAAAGACACAGGGTAACAGAATGGATAAGAAAACAAGATCCATCTATATGCTGTTTACAAAATACTGATTTGGAACCTAAAGACACCTTCAGAGGGAAAATAAGGGGATGGAGAACCATCTATCATGTTAATGGTCCCCAAAAGAAAGCCGTGATAGCCATACTTATAACAGACAATCTAGATTTTAAAATAAAGACTGCAACAAGAGACGAAGAAGGGCATTATATTATAATTAAAGGGTCTATCCACCAAGAAAACCTAACAATTGTAAGCATTTATGCTCCAAGCGTGCCAGAACCCAAATATATAAACCAATTAATCACAAACATAAAGAAACTCATTGGTAATCATACCATAATAGTAGCAGAGTTCAACACCCAACTTACAGCAATGTACAAATCATCTAAACAGAAAATTGACAAGGAAACAGTAAAGGCACACTGGACTGGACAGACTTAACAGATATATTCAGGACATTTCATCCTAAAGCAGTGGAATACACATTCTTCTCGAGTGCACATGGAACATTCTCCAGAATAGATCACATACTGGGACACAAATCAGCACTCAAAAAATCCAAAAAGATCAAGATCATACCGTGCATATATTTAGACCACAACACTATGAAACTTAAAAACAACCACAAGAGAAAATTTGGAAAGATAACAAATACTTGGAGACTAAACAACATCCTACTAGAAAATGAATTGGCTAACCAAGAAATTAAAGAGGAAATTAAAAAGTACATGGAAGCCAATGAAAATGATAACACCACAGCCCAAAACCTCTGAGACGTAGCAAGGGTGGTCATAAGAGGAAAGTGTATAGCAATCCAGGCCTTCCTAAAGAAGGAAGAAAGATATCAGATACACACCCTAACCCTACACCTTAAGAGCTGGAAAAAGAAGGGCAAATAAAACCCCAAACCAGCAGAAGACAGAAAATAATAAAGATTAGAACATAAACCAATGCTATTTACACCAAAAAACAAACAAACAAACAAACAAAAACAAACAAACAAACAAACAAAACAGTTGAATAGATCAATGAAAACAGGAGCTTGTTCTTTGAAAGAATTAACAAAATTGATAAACCACTAGCCAGCTTGATTAAAAGAAAAAGGACCCAAATAAATAAAATCAAGAATGAAAGGAGAGATAGGAGAGATCACAACCAACACTGCCGAAATACAAACAATAATAAAAGAACATTATGAGCAATTATATGTCAAGAAAATGGGCAATCTGGAAGAAATGGACAAATTCCCAGAAACATATAAACTACCAAAACTGAAACAGGAAGAAATAGAAAATTTGAACAGACCCATAACCAGTGAAGAAGTTGAGTTAGTCATCACAAATATGCCAAAAAACAAGAGTCCAGGGCCAGATGGCTTGACAGGGGAACTCTAAAAAACAATTAGAGGTGAGTTAAAACCAATTATCTTGAAGCTATTCCAAAAAATAGAAATGGAGGGAAAATTTCCAAACTCTTTCTGTGAAGCCAGCATTACCTTGATTCCAAAACCTGACAAAGGTACCACTAAAAAGGAGAACTACAGAGCAATTTTCCTGATCAACATGAATGCAAAAATCCTCAATAAGATACTATCCAACCTGATCCAACAATACATTAGAAGAATTATTCACCAAGACCAAGTGGGATTTATACCTGGGATGCAGAGATGGTTAAATATCTGCAAAACAATCGATGTGATACATCACATCAATAAAAGAAAGGACAAGAACCACATGATCCTCTCAACAGATGCAGAGAAAGCATTTGTAAAAATATAGCATATTTTCTTGATAAAAACCCTCAAGAAAGTAGGGATAGAAGGATCATACCTCAAGATCATAAAAGCCATATATGAAAGACCCACTGCTAACATCATCCTTAATGGGGAACAACTGAGATCTTCCTCCCTAAGGTCAGGAACATGATAGGGATGTCCACTCTCACCGTTGTTATTCAATATAGTACTGGAAATCTTAGCCTCAGCAATCAGACAAAACAAAGGAATAAAAGGCATCCAAATTGGCCAGGAGGAAGTCAAACTTTCACTCTTCACAGATGACATAATACTCTACATGGAAAACCCAAAAATTCCACCAAAAAACTGCTAGAACTGATCCATGAATTCAGCAAAGTTGTAGGATATAAAATAAATGTACAGAAATCCATTGCATTCTTATACACCAATAATGAAGCAACAGAAAGAGAAATCAAGGAATCAATCCCATTTACAATTGCACCAAAACATATAAAATACCTAGGAATAAATCTAACCAAAGAGGTGAAAAGTCTATACACTGAAAACTATAGAAAGCTTATGAAAGAAATTGAAGAAATTACCAAAAAGAAAAAAATTGAAAAAAAACTCTTCCATGTTGCTGGATTGGAAGAGCAAACGTTAAAATGTCAATACTACCCAAAGCAATATACATATTCAATACAATCCCTATAGAAATAACACCAGCATTCTTCCCAGAGCTAGAACAAACAATCCTAAAATATGTATGGAACCAGAAAAGACCCCGAATAGCAAAAACAATCTTGAAAAAGAAAACCAAAGCAAGAGGCATCACAATCCCGGGCTTCAAACTATATTACAAAGCTGTAATCATCAAGACGGTATGGTACTGGCACAAAAACAGACACTCAGATCAATGGCACAGAATAGAGAACCCAGAAATGGACCCAGAAACATGTGGCCGACTGATCTTTGACAAAGCAGGAAAGAATATCCAATGGAATAAAGACAGTCTCTTCAGCAAGTAGTGCTGGGAAAACTGGACAGTGACATGCAGAAAAATGAACATGGACCACTTTCTTACACCATACACAAAAATAAACTCAAAATGAATGAAAGCCCTAAATGTAAGATGGGAAGCCATCAAAATCCTCAAGGAGAAAGCAGGCAAAAACCTCCCTGACCTCAGCCACAGCAACTTCTTACTCAACACGTCTCTGTTGGCAAAGGAAACAAAAGCAAAATTGAACTACTTGGACCTCATCAAAATAAAAATCTTCTGCATATTGAAGGAAAAAATCAGCAAAACTAAAAGGCAAGCAATGGAATGGGAGAAGATATTTGCAAGTGATATATCAGATAAAGTGTTAGTATGCAACATTTATAAAAAACTTTTCAAACTCAACACCCAAAAAACAAATAATACAGTGAAGAAATGGGCAACATACATGAATATACACTTCTCCATAGAAGAAATCCTGATGGCCAACCAACACATGAAAAAATGCTCAACATCATTCATCATCAGGGAAATACAAATCAAAACCACAATGAGATACCACCTTACACCTGTCAGAATGGCTAACATTAACAACTCAGGCAACAACAGATGTTGGCAAGGATGTGGAGAAAGAGGACCTCTTTTGCACTGCTGGTGGGAATGCAAACTGGTGCAGCCACTGTGGAAAACAGTTTGGAGGTTCCTCAAAAGATTAAAAATAGAACTAGCCTGTGACCCAGCAATTACACTACTAGATATATATCCAAGGGATACAGGTGTGTTGTTTCGAAGGGACACATGCATCCCAATGTTTATAGCAGCACTATTAACAATAGCCCAATTATGGAAAGAGCCCAAATGTCCATCGACAGATGAATGGATAAAGAGGATGTGGTATATATATACAATGGAGTATTACTCGACAATCAAAATAAATGAGATCTTACCATTTGCAACTACGTGGATGGAACTGGAAGGTCTCTTATGCCAAGGGAAAGGAAGCAAAAATAATATGAAAACAGAGATAGGGACAAAACATGAAAGACTCAATATAGAGAGCAAACAGAGGGTTGCTGGAGGGGTTGTCGGAGGTGGGATCACCTAAATGTGTAAGGGGCATTAAGGAATCTTCTCCTGAAATCATCAATCCACCATATGCTAACTTGGATGTAAATTAAACACAATATTATAATATAATATAATATAATATAATATAATATAATATAATATAAATAAAAAGGTTGAATTCAATAAGCACAGTTCTCCAAACAATTCAAATTTCCTTAATTTAATTAATTAAAATATTTTGCCAAAAGCCACACAGTTTACTATTGCAGGATCTAATCTCATTCAGTTTGATATTTGCTATGCCAAATATCTTCTCATGACAACCTCCCATTCAAGGCCTTGCATATAAGTACACACTCAGAGATTGCATGACAGATGAACGCTCGTTAGAAATAAACTTGGATAGTTCTGACTGCCAATCAAACAATTAGTAAATGTATATTTGATTACTATATGCAAAGTAATATATTTCATTTTAAAAAGAGAACAGAGTTAGTGGATATGGCTTCAAGACATATTTTCTTAAATGTTTTAGGATTAAAAATGGTATTTCTGTGCCATGGTTTTAAAACTTTATTTTGCTAAATATCTTATAACTAACCAAATAAGCCCTTGATACCTAATAAAGAAATTAATCCATGAGCTATTTTAAGATACTGATCCACTATATCAATGAACAAACTTGTTTTTAAAGTGGAAGAATAATTTTTGGCAGTCCAAAAAGGTTTTTAGTGTCTTAACGTAACATTTTTTCATAATATAAGAGTTTTCTCCACTATCACACTATATCTCCAGAACAAAGAGAAGGACTGAGGAAAGGGTAGCAAATTGAATTGAAACAGAGATTCTATGTGAGTAATATTAAAATAAATCAGCACTGAACTAGCTGGGAAGACAAGGGTTAAAGAACAAAGAATACAGTTTTATAGGTGTGATGAGATCGTGTTTCTATATGCTATATATATAATGAAAAAGTAACAGATTGTATTATAGTTAATACAAATTTTTTTTCACTGTAAATTAGAACATCCATGGATACGGCTGCCTGTCATATCACTATTAAGGCAAATTTGAGATTTGGCTTTAACATTGGCATTTACAAAAAAATACATGAATGTTTTTTTGTAAATCCCACATCACTGTAAAGTGTACTGCAATTCATTTCAAATTGCAAAGGGAGCAAATGGAAAATGAGTAGCAAAGAGAATGCACAGTCAGCATGGAAGTTTCTTAAACCTGACTTGGAAATCGTGTTAGTAGACAGAATTTTTGTGATGCCCATCTGCTGAACATTGGTAAGGCATTTTTTAATTTAGCACTACAAAAAAATGAACTAGCACAATTCAGTGCTCTAGCTTCAATATTGTTTTCAGAGCATTGAAATTAGCTCTGGGTTTAGATCCATAAAAGGCACTTAAGTATAAATTGGTTAACTTTCTCTCTCAAGATTTAGTATCGTTCATGGATTTTAAGGCTTTCAGGCAAGTGGCAAATGCATTATCTCTTTGAATACCTTTTGTCAATTAATGTGCCAACAAAAGAAGCCTGTGCACTCAGGCTTTGTTATATCTTTCTATAATAGAAAATTCTTATTTAATTTTTTTTTCATTTTCTTAGGTTCATGTCTTGACACTTTCAATTAGAATTATCACTTTTGAGGATAATATCCTGCAATTTCTGTTTATGGCAAATCAGTTCACTTCTTATGGAAAACATACTTCAGATTATGATACAAACTTCTTGAGGCCAAGAAGTTTATTTATTGATTCACTTTGTGTCAAAATCTGTAACATTTCCATTAAAGATGTGGTACATAATAGATACTTAATAAATACTTGATTAAAATAAGCTAATTTATTAGATTGCAATGACTCAAAGGAACAGCATGAAATTCAGTATTTGTCGCAAACATAGGTCCTATCTATTTTGTTTATTAATTGTAGGCTGTGCTAGTACAGTTTTTATCAAAATACTTTACATTTTACTGAAATAAAATTTTAGGAAGGTTATTAATCAATATTATTAGACAATAATTTTAATTAAATAAATTTGAGATAGGGGATTTCCTTGTCAGAAATATAAGTAGCATGCAAAGTAATATGCTCAGTGAACAGACCAGCTGACTATTTTTACTGATAGTTTTTTGTACGTGATTGTCTAATGGAGGCCTCAAGTCATGCTAACTCAAGAATTCTAAACAAGAGCAAACTTAATAGTTCAGAGATACGAGGGATTAACAAAATTTCCATGGGATATATTGAAGGGATTCATAGTATTTAAAAGCTCAGTAGGCCACTGCAATTATCCTATTTTATCTAAAACTATATGTGTCTTATTTTCACATGAATTTTATAAACACCAATGCAAAATTTTTATAAATATGCAAAATAAGTATAATCTGATCTTTTAAAAGAAGTCATAATTCAATATATAGATTCCTGATATATATATATATACCTATCAGAAGAAGCTTTTGACCACATTACTGAATTTCAGCTCCCTATTTTGTGCCCCAATCACTCCCACAACTTTCTATATTCCTTAACTCCAAAATGCCAATATTTTGTCAAAAGAAAGAAAAAATGACATTACTGAATTTCAGTTCAGTATTCTGTACCACAGTCATTTCCCCAAGTTTCTGTATTCCTTAACTCCAAAATGCCAATATCATCTCCAAAGAAAGAAAAAGTTTAGCAAATAATGTCACCACCTATGTTGTGGGAAAATGGGAAAATCCTTTAAATGTTCTCTTCTTCAAAATAAATCAAAATCAGTACAGGAATTTCTCCTTTTCTAAGAGTTTTGGTGAAACAACTCCTATGTTCATAACACCCCATGCATATACACACAAGACACATATTTCTCATATCCTTATATATAAAAGTTTTATACATCTAATATATACCGGGCCTACTTCATGTGTGTCCAACATGAACAGTTGCATTAGGGCCACATGCTCAGGACATCATACTTGTTGCAATAGTCATTCTTATCACCTTGAAATTCTTAGTCACATTTTAATAAGAAGTCTCTCATTTTTCATTTTGAACCGGGCCCTCAAATTATGTAGGTGGCCCTGGATATACACATTCTTTCTTTTTTTTTTTTATTTATACTACTTATGAATATCTAGACAAATTAGACTGTTTCATGAAAACATTCTCATTGGTCACTATGACCTACACTATGTTAAACAAGTTAAAATCTCAGTGACTTAGGAAAAAAACAAAGAAAATACAGATTGATTTTATGGTCACACTATATGTCCATCATACATCACCTAGCAACTCTGTCTCACATCATCCTATTTTTCCTGATTTCTATTTCTAAACATTAAAATAGGATAGATTGAACATTAATAGTGATTACAACCCACTTCCCCTAGGAGGCAAAATTCTTCAATTGGCTCCCCCTTTATCAAAGTTCTTATGCTAGCTAATTCGTTGCTAATGAGCGAATAAAAGACAATAGGGGATTTTTTCTTTTATGGAATTGGTGTTGTTAAAGATAGTCTAAAACGTTAATTTATAGACTATCTTTGAAACATTATACTCTAATAATAGCAAATGTACTACAGCATTGTGAGGTTCCTACAGCTATTTGCACTTCAAGGCCAACATTGCTTTAATATTTCCAAAAGAAATCCTTACTTAATGTCATATATGTGCTTTGAAAAAATGAGATATTCCACATTAAATCAGTAATCTGACCTCTCCTCATTACTGCTCTTTACCACTCCCCAGTCCACAATCAACCACTTAGCCATGTTTTCAACTCAAAATTATGTACTCTCTCACGTTTATACTTGCTATTCCTCTTTTTTTTTTTTGGTTTTATGTTTTAATTTATACTCTAGTTAGTTAATATATAGTGTATTATGAATTGCAGGAGTATAATTTAATGATTTATCACTTACATATAATACCCCATGCTCATCACAACAAATAACCTCCTTAATACTCACTGCGCATTTAGCCCATCCCCTGCCCACCTCTCCTCCATCAAATCTCAGTTTGTTCTCTGTAGTTAAGAGTCTCTTTTACAGTTTCCCTCACTTTTAAATTATTTTCTTTCCCCTTTGTTCATCTGTGTTTCTTAAATTTCACCTATGAGTGGTACTTGTCTTTCTCTGGCACTTGTCTTTCTCTGACTTATTTCACTTAGCATAATACACCCTAACAACATCCACATCCTTGCAAATGGAAGATTTCATTCTTTTCTATGTCTGAGTAATACACACACACACCCACAGACACACACACACACAAATATATATGTTGTATCTTTCTTATCCCTTCATCAGTACCCAAAGGATACAAAACTACTGATCTGAATGGGAACATTCACCCCAACGTTAATAGCAACATTGTCAATCAACAATAGCCAAGTTATGGAATGAGCTAAAATGTCCATCGACTTGCTATTCCTTCTTTATAAATACTCAAGTATTCCTTTCCTTTCTCCTTGACAATTCATCATCTTGTATGGATGCTGCACTGTTTAGGTTTCAACTAAAAGGTTGCTTCCTTGAAACAGTCATGACAGATTCTGCCAACTCTGGGTGAGGTGCCCTTCTGAGTTCCCATCCTATGTGATGCTATGCTATTCCTACCATAACATACATTTTCTGATCTATTCAAATGTTTCTTTACTTGCTTGAGTTCATCAGGCAATGAACTCTGAGAGGACGGTGACCTGATTTTTTTTCACTATTAAATATCTAGCACTTATTACAATAAATATTATTTACATTCATTTAAATAGATCAGCTTATGAAAGCTCCTAAGAAGTAATACAATAAAATGCTAATTTATTATTTGAGGATAGTAGTCATTATTTGATGTAATTCTATATGTTCATATTTATATAAGGGGGTTTGCTATAACTGAAAAGAAAAAAGAATTGTTTATGGCTGCTTTTATTTCTGTTACATATAAGCAATGCAGACTATGTTTTACTGGAAGCCATTATGCCTAGGGAAGCAATATTCAGCAGCGGCTTGGAAGTAAACTGATAATTCAAATGTTGATAGTTCTATTACCTCTGCTTCTAACGTGATCTACAACTATCTGTAATCACTTGGTGTTCTTCAGACACATTTTGCTTATTTTAAAAACAAGACTGATGGAATGGTATGCACGGGTATAATGGCATATCTGGCACAAAGAGGCACTTGCAAGTGTTGAATCTATCTTTGTGTATGACCTTAGAAACCCTCGTATGTACCTTCATTTTCAGTTTCTTTTTCTGTAAATAAATATAATAATATTTATCTCATAGGTATATTGTGAGCACCACATAAGAAAATGTGCAAGGACATAGTGTGTAAATTGCAGAATTATATACAAAGTAGAAATAGCTCATTAAAAATAGTTACCAAAAATTACATTATTCCTGTGTTTCCAGGAGTGTGTGTGTATATATATATATATATATATATATATATATATATATATATATATTGCTGTTGTGTTAACATCATATTTTATCCTAGGGCCAGGGCTTTAGGATCTGAATCACATCAAAAATCAACTCAGAATTTCAAAATGTGCTTTTAGCATTATAGTACTTTTCCTGTCAGTTTGCTTTTTGGTGAAAGGTAAACTTGTATAATAGCCTTTCTCATGTAAAAATATAGTCCATTTTAATCTCCTTTGAAGCTATCCTTCCTTCCAAGTATTCTACTAAAAACCACAACAGAAGATTTAGCTTTAGAATTTTAACTTATAAGAAAATTGAACTTATTAATAGCAAACAATGCACGCTCCAATCCCATTAAGTACTCAATTCCATCTTCTTCAGATAAAAATCACGACAATGATTTATCTCAAGACCTATCTTACCCTAGAATCTTCCCGCAATATAGGCTTTAAGCTGATCACAACTATTAATGTGTCCTAGTTCATATAATATATCCCATGGGAACTCATAATTAAGTTCCTTAAAACCTTTTAGATATAAAAAAATAAGTAAACATATTTATTAACCACATAAAGACTAAAACAAACACGGAATATAGAATTTTAAAAGGCAATACAAGAACATTAGAGTGTTCACACACATTTTTAGGGAAAAAAGTTAAATGTCTTCAAAACATGGTTGAAGAAAAAAATTCAACAAGTAATTTTAATGTTAATATTATGTAAATATGTTCATATTATAGATACACTTTAATAGAGAACCACTTGTGTATGTATGTATATTCCATTATTTTTCTGTACCAATGTCGGTTCTATTAAAAAGATGGTAACATATTTCTCTTTTATTATTGTTCAATATGCTACGAGCATCAATTTCCAGGATTCCTAGCACATATAATGAAAAATCTATAAACTTTTATGAGTTATAAGAAGGACATGGATAATAAAAATGGAAAACATTTATAGCTATCACTTATTCAATAAGACAGCATTTTGGATAGATCTCTCCTAAGGTGACATTTTTGTTCTCTAGTTGCATTTTATGCATTTCTGCTTTTTATCCTTTTCTCAATGGATTTTGATCTTGTGAGATAAGTCTCGCATTACTTATGTTAAAAAGATGCATATAATAATGTGTTTATTTTGTCTTTGAAAAGTTTTTATACATCTTATTTTTTAGTGGACATTTGCAGAGACCTCTTTATAAGAGAGATCATGTTATGATCTCAAGGCATTTATATGCTTTGTTTTCAATTATAAAAGAAAAGTACAAAATAAGAAATTTCCATATTGACACTATATTTAATGCTTTCATTAATTACATGCATTACAACCAAATAATTTGAAGATGGAAATTCTGGGGCACCTCGGTGGTTCAGTCAGTTAAGTGTCCAACTCTTGAATTCAGCTCAGGTCAGGATCTTGCAATTCGTGAGTTTGAAACCCACACCGGGCTCCACGCTAACAGTGCGGGGCCTGCTTCGGATTCTCTCTCTCTCTCCCTCTCTCTCTATCCGCTCCCCCACCACCTTGTTCATCCTCTTTCTCTCAAAAAATAAACAAAAAAAAGTTTACAGATGGAAATATTATAAGCTTGTCATTATCTAATTTTTCATTATATGTTAATCCATTGACTTAAGAATGTGATGTTTGTGTGTGTATCTATGTCATAAACTAATCTTCAGTATGCTATATAAATGATATCTAAATTTGTTATTATTAATATCCAAGCTTCACTATTAAGAAATTATAGGCCCTACATTTTATCTAAAACTTTCCATAATTTTTTATGTATGTAATATATTTACTATTAATGTAGCATGCAATAACTTAGTTTACAGACTCGTAATTTTTATAATGTACACAATTCCTAATGCCCAAACTATTAACATATCCTCTTGTTCAATAACTTTTCAAATGTAAGTTCAAATATAAATATCATACTAATTACATGCATTTAATTGTTTCCCACACTCTATTTTCTCTATATCTTTTATTATACAGTTAATATTTCTGCTTATTTTCCATTCTTTCCATGGATATGTATACTTTTCAAGAAATTGCAAGTGTGATATCACTGGTAAAATCTTTCTATCTCAGACTTTGGGCTAATTGCTTCTATGGTTTTTGCTAAAATTTTAAACTATCTTTCAAGTTTACACTCAAAACCACTCACAAGACAAAAGCTCCTCTTTTTCAGACTATTTTCAAAAAAGAATTAACAGAGATTTTCTAAGCTCATGAAGTCTGCAGATAATAACCTCTCTGCAATATTCATTCAGGTTTTTTGTGGGTGATTAAAACTAAGACAGTAACAATGTAATTTCTTAGGAAAAAGATATTCTGAATCCTCAAACAGAACAGATTTTTCCCTGTCTATATGTATGAAAAGTTAGAAAGTAGTAACACATCCCAAGTTAACTTGGAAATCTGAGGTTATTCTCTGATTAATGTCTTATCTCATCAGATACTAGGGTTTCTCTATTAATTTTAATGTTTTTCTTTTCTAATTTTTTCCTTCTGACTTAACATTTCCCAAACTCTAAAGTCACCTCCCTTTATTTTTCACTGCTGCTACTACCCTAGAGGTGGGCCCTTTCCATTTACTATACCCATTTCAGCAGAAAACAGCAGAAAAATGATGCTATTGTCTCAGTCATGTTTGAAGTATGGGAATGAAGTTAAAAATAACTTAAGATAACACAAATTCTGTTAAGAGACCACTTAAAAGCTATTGCATAGTTAGATAATATTAAGTATCTATAGAAATATCATACTGTGAAGGTGAATTTAAAATTCTGTGATGTTTATTTAGGTGGCATAAAATATAATGATATGAATAATATTTACAGTAGTTAATACAACTTAGCACACCCAATATGCCTGGGACACACCATGGTAGTCGCACAAGTGTCTTAAGTTTAAATAAAGCTTCTCTAAAACTAGAAAAGGAAGATTTTTATAGCACTTATTATTATTTGATGATTTATGGCTACCAGTGTCTGAGCACTTTTCAAATACTGTGCTACACATTTCACAAGAATTATCTCAGACATTTACCTAAATTCTCTAGCTAAGTGTACTCATTAACCCAATCTACAGATGAAAAAGCTGAGACCTTAACTTATTCCTAAGGATCCATATTAAGCAGGGGTAAATCTTTCTGCTTCTAGAGCCAGAAATGCTTAACCTTTCCTAAAAATGAGGAAACTAAGAAGAATGATAAAGAGATCAAATAATCATCACAACAGCACCATCACTTACCTTAGGTTTGTGTAGCAGTTCTTATCAGGGAACAATTTGACCTCTCCCTTCTACACAAGATAATAATGCTACTACTCCTGTCTTACAAATTTTGGTATTCTATCATTAATTTTTTCCCACTAATTTCTCTTGTTTAAAATACCACATTAAATGTTCTTTATATTGATTATTTAACTTTTGGCACCCGTTTAAGTGTCATGTCCATGGTGAGTGCCTCATTGACCTTACCCTAGTCCTCTTGAAAAATTTTTGGTCATCATCACTCAGGAAAGTACTACTATTGTCTAGTAGAGGCAGGGATACAGCTAAACATCCCAAAATGCACAAGACAGACTCCCACAACAAAGAGCTATCCAGCTCCAAATATCAGTGGTGCCCCTGCTGAGAAACCCAGAGTTAGTGAGCAATTTATAAATTATAAAGGACTTTGACAATTTATTTGACTCAACTACTAGGTCAGATGATATTTAAGAATACTTTAATCCTACTTTATTTAAATTTTTCTTCCCTCCACATTTGCTGTAATGTTCATTTTGAAAGTTTCTTTCTATGCATATAGAGGTCAAACATCGTGTCCTCATTTCTGAGGGCTGCCAAAACACATAACCACAAACTTGGAGACTTAAAACAACAGAAATATATTTTCTCAGAGCTCTGGGGGCCAAAAGAACAAACTTAAGATGTCCCCAGATCCTTTATCATTATAGGGTTCTGGAGAAGAATTCTTTGGCTCTTCCAGCTTCTGGTAACTCCAGGTATTCCTTGGCTTGGGGCCAAGCTTGGCCTCATTCCAATTTCTGCCTCCACCTTCATATGGCTTCTTCCCTGCATGTGTCCTCTTCTGACTGTGTTTTCTCCTCTTTGTATAATGATACATGTCACATGTCATTGGATTTAGGGCCCAGTCAGTTAATCTAGGATGATCTCACCTCAAAACCTTTCACCTTTACAACTACAAAAACTCTTTTTCCATATAAGATCCAATTCACAGGTCCAGGGGTTTTAAGTTGGATATATTATTTTGGGAAAAAAATTTAACCTGCAGATTAGGAATTTAGTATTACTGCAAAATTCCTTAATTTTTCTATTGGCTTATGATATGAAACTCATTTCTAAATTGAGATGATGAAAGAAATTTTGCTAATGTTCACATAGGATATTCTGGATAAATGCAAATGTGATGCTAAGAAACAATTTGAAGGATTAAAATAGTCAAAATATTTTGAGCTGAGAAAGAGGACTTAAAGATTTAGGAAGATGATGAACATTTATTGAGCACCCCCACCAGCTAAGTGTTGTGCTATTGTGTGCATATATTCTGCTATCTATTCCTATAGAAGAATTAATAATAAAGAAGTTTATGTTTTCCAGGAGAAATACAGAAAGGCATTGTATTAATTTTTATTTATTTTGCAAAAGTCATATAATACATGTAAGTGCATTCTAGAGCATATATTACAGCCAATTCTACATTTCTAGATCTCTAAGCAATTTTATTTCACTTTATTTTATTTAGCGTTCTTTATCTTATACTTTATGTATTTGTGCAATATGTTTATAAATAGGTGAGATTGTGTGTCATTTTCCCCCTTGGCATAAGTTTTATTTGAACTAATTTTTATAGTGGTTTAACAATATGTTGTGGAGAAAAAAAATTAGAACACATTTTACATTTTTCCCTTCATCTAATTTAGATTTAAGCCCATGAGATGAATTTTATTTTATCATTTATTTGCTTTGATTTCTAAGACCATGTTAAAGATGAACAATAAATAACTAATAATAAATACTAAATGCCATCCTAATGCCATCCTAAAATAAATCCAATTATTACATCTATGATTTCGTTATTTTTAATTAGACAGGACTATTTGTAATATAGGTGGAGGATAAAAGAAAGCCAAAAAACAAATATATTTAGCATTTACAGTTTGCATAAACTCCTGGCTAAAAATAGGCTGTAATTTTTTAAATTTATTTATTTAAATTCAAGTTAGTTAACATGAAGTATACTATCGGTTTTAGAATGGCTGTAATTTCTTTAATCTTTATGGTAGCTCAAAAAGTTCAGAAATATTACTCTGACATGATCTATCTCCTTCTTTACCTTGGCCTTTCTTACCAGTCTGGGATTCACTTTATACTATTTCTTTACCATAGTTTTCCTCGCAAGCAGAGCTGGCATAAAAAACTAGGAGGAGGGGGAGGGAGAGGAGGGAAGGAGAAAGAGGAGAAGAAGAAGGAGGAGGAGAAGAGGACGAGGAGAAGGAGGCAAGAGAAGAAAAAAAAATAAAGGTTTTCAAACCACACACAGAAAGTTATTTAGTTAAAGAGACAGGTTGTTTTCCGTTTCTAAGCACATTGTTTGTAAGTCATACACAAACCAGAAAAAATAGTTCATTGGTTTATCATTAATTTATAAACTTTTGTTCCCAAACACTGAATTTAATTTTATTGTTTTAACTCAAATATATACTTTCTCATATAAAATTGCAAATTATGGTTTAATTTCCCAAGATACCAAAATAAATGGCATTTAATGATGAAATAATAGAATCTAACTTCAACTTAACCTGTCCAAACTTGATACCTGTTTTTCCTTCAGGAAAATAGATGTTGAAGACAGGTGATATGTGACAAAACACATTAACCTACTTAGAACAGAAATCATAAGAGCAATGGTAACTGCTAAATGCTCATTATCTGCTTATTAAATCAGGTTGTTTCTAAGTGATTTATATGCATCTTGCCATTTATCTTCACATCAACTTTATCATTTAGGGTCTATTATCCCTATTTCAATTAGGAAAATAGCAAACACTAAGTCATCAAGATATTAAATAACTTTCCCCAGGCAACATAGCTAAGAAGTAGTGGATCTGGGCATTCAACAAGATACCAGACTGCATATATGGTATCATCGTAAAAACTGCATCTCTAATACAGAGAATGTTTCTGTAAGGTGTGTGTGTGTGTGTGTGTGTGTGTGTGTGTGTGCGCGCGCGCGCGTGTGCGTGTGAGTTGTAAGGATCATGATGGGGAAGGAGAAGGTGACACTGTGGTAAAATTAAATATTCTTTTGTAATAGTACCTTTATTTATGTTAATGAAAATCAGTTCTTTAGAACTATCCAATAGGACATACTCATATAGCCCTTAGTACCAAGCATTTTAAATTTTAAATAAAGAGAACTATGACTTTTAGGCTAAAAGTTATGAAATAAGTCAACACAAATAAATTTGTAGGCTTCAAAAATATTTCCCAGCAGAATTTAGTGATAGCTTTAAGAGAGCTGATTCCTTTCTTTGTTTTTCCCTGTATTATAGACAGTGGACTCTTTAAAAAATTACTAAGTAAATGTCTTACTAACTGCAAAAGCTTTTGATATTATATACCTATTAAATTTCTTGATTTTTCTGTGCTATGTAAGTGGCACCCACAGTTCCTGTATATTACTTAGGTTCACAGCTGGTGCATGCAAAATAAGCCATTTTGCAGTCCATCTGTTCTAAGGAAGAGACTTGTAACAGTGCACAGTTTAGGCCAGTACTGTATTATCACTAGAGTTGCTGTTTCTAAATAGATTTCAAAAATAATGATGTTCAGTTTCTACTTTTAGATACCAGTGAGATAACACCTGTCTAGACAGATGGTCTCTGGACTGTGAAAATAAGACAGCTGAGAAGCAAAAAAAAAAAAAAAAAAAAAAAAAAAAAAAAAAAAAAAAAAAAAAAAAAAAAAAAAAAATCAAGTTGGTGACTAGTGTGAAACCATTAGTATCTCTTGTGGAAACCTTTTAGTCCCTGAAAAACAATTTCTAGTAAAGACTTATGGGAAATTTAAGCATGCTATGAATATGAGGTGTGGAATAAAGTAATTGAAGGAAAAATTATGCATAAAAGATTAAAAGAAAGTGACCTGTTATTATATTTAGTTATAATACATGGATCACACGATAAACATCTTCCTTTAAACAATCAAGGACTACAGCTTTGTTTCCTCAGAGAACAGCAGTTACTAGCAATTATTTTGTCCTAAAGCTGAACTAAGAAAATGCCATAGCAGAGTGCTGATAATTTCCTCTTTCCCCTGACTATCCCCTGTGGTGTAGGTGAGCCTATCATAACATCTTCAGCTTTTTAAGACTCTAGTGCTCTGGTCTACATAAGTGGGAATTTCTGGTTACCTCAAGGAAATAAAGCAGACATCCAACCTGTACTGCTCTGATTATATTGCCTTACATAGCCTACTTTGTCAAATATGTCACTCTTGAAGGTTAATACTTGCTTCTTCAGGCATAATACCATATGCATGATGGAAATTCATCTGTTACAATCTAGTTTATTGGCCTAAACATTCATCAATAAATAGGTCAGTAAATATTTTTTATGATAACAAAATCTAACACTCTTGATATTATTGAAGCCATAAATGATAAGTGTGTTAGATCTGGTCTCATAGATGCTACTTAATCATTTACTTGGAGAAGGAACTCTTTATTTCCCTCTCAGGTACCTAAAAGGGTAAATGAGGTACACAGAATTATTCATTTCCTAACAGAAGGAAGATTTATTGTATCTTATAATGCAGATTTTATTAACTCGGAAAATATGTAATGAGTATAATTCCCGAGAAATTATTGTATTTTAGTTTGTTATATTGATTTTTAAAATTTTATCTCCTTTTCCTTACTGTACTTCTTAACATGTAGACTGACCTTTTACTTTCACAGCATATACAGGTTTCACCCTAAGAGAAAAATAATATCCAAATTAAATTATAAATTGGTTTTCTTACGTAGGAAGGAAATTAGTATCTAAAAGCAGACAATTATTATTACTAAATTTAAGTAAATACTGTCCTTGAAAATAATATCCTTTTGATCATAATTTCTCCTTATACTAATTTTACTGAAACTTATGTTTTCAAAGATAGATGTAAGCAAAGGTGTTGACGAGACTTCCTAATATCGTTTACTTGGAGTACAGAGATTTTTAGCAACGTTAAATATTAAGAAATTTGTTATCTCTATGTAGATAATATCTATAGTATTCTCCTGTTAACCTGATTTCAAAACTATGCAAATATCCTAGAAAATAAAACAAAACAACCTATGAACTTGGCCACAATTAAATCAATGTAATAGTGTAAGGTAAATAAATATGTTCTATTTTAAAGATTATTTTCATGTGTTAAATTAGTTATATTACAGTCATTTGTGTTTTGCTCCTTTTTTTCTTCTGGTAGAACATATATAATCCCTAAATCCATTTCAATTTGTTCCCCCATTGTCTCATGATCAATGACTGGACACATTTTTATTCCACCCTAAGACTAAATAATTGTTAGAATATATGTGATGTATGCACTACGGATAGTGCATTAAAATACAGAAGGCAACATTTGGATGAAAATATATACCAATGATTTCCTCTACACATTTCTCTGAATCAATTCTCTGAATTAGGAGAAAATGTAAGTTAATATACGTTCCTTGAAAGATATATATTTTTATATGCATTCACTCTCCTTGCAAATAAGCACAGGACACAGTGATATCTAATGAAGTGTAGTACTGCATACACATACACAAAATATAATTGTGGCTTTATAAATCTTACAATATCCACAGGACATTCCTCTTAATTAAATTTCTAAATTAAGAATAGCAATGGCTTTGAAATAGTCTTAAAATCATTACCTGCAAGTATATCAGAAAGGAAACTAAAGTCAGTCAAATAATAAACTTAGGTCTAAATGCACAGTCTATTCAAGCATGACAGTGAGAAATATCTGACAAACCAATCATATTTACTCACCTGACTGAGTTTTGAATGCATTGACTGAAAAAAATGTTTTATTTTTTTTTTTTAGGAAAAAATGTCTAGTAATAGCTGAGTCCCAGTAAAGAAGACATGAAGAAGAAAAACACAAGTGGGCTATAATTCCAGACCTGAAACATAGGCCAAGGCATTAAAATAGCAATACATTTCACCACTTGCTTTTTCTGTCTTGAGGGATTACTCAAGGGATCAGGTAAAGTAAAACCTATGAAAACACTTTAAAATATACACAATGGTAAACAACATTGTGGTATTATATTCTTCATGTTTCTACTTTTAAAAATTCATATTTATATATTCTTCCCATCTTGACTACTTATTTAAATTACTGATCCATTAAATTCATGAATCATATCTGTTTCGGTTTTCCCAAAAAAGAAGAAGCATTATTTATTGTCATCCACATCATATTGCTATTTTCATCACCAATACATTCCATTATAAACAACGTAATTGCATGAAATGAACAAATTTTATTCTAAATTAGGCACTTTTACTAATTCTAAGAGCTTTTTATCTAAAACCAATTATTTTTCAAAACCAATGAACTTTAATGTATATTGAGATATTTTTATCACATTATTTTCACAGTTGGATACATTTATTTAACCAGTAGATGTTTTTCAAAGGAACAAAAGCATTTGCACTGAAGTTATTGCAAGCTGTTAATTCAACTAAAACACTCCTGTTTAACCATTCATGTAAATTAAAGACAATTTAAATATCGATGCTATTTAAATAAAATTGAGTGAATACCATTATATCATATTCTAAAGAGCATCTCATCTCTCTCAATAAAAATTATCTTATTGTCATTTCTCTGAACAAATAGTTCATGACTTCTAATTGCTTTTTAAAGTCCCAAATCCTTAGCCTGTCATCCAATTTCCCCAAATCACAGTTCCAACTTCATCTGTCAATTAACTCCCTCTTTACACTCCTATACAACTCAACCATTATGCATCTCAGATCCCACCATTACACAGATAACATACATCTTCATGCTTCCTGCACTGAACTGAACTACTCTTATGCTAATACCCTTTTATGTCTCACGTCCCACTTCTACCTTAATGGAAGTTTTCTTTTTTTTTTTATTTTTAAAAAAAATTTTTTTCAACGTTTATTTATTTTTGGGACAGAGAGAGACAGAGCATGAACGGGGGAGGGGCAGAGAGAGAGGGAGACACAGAATCTGAAACAGGCTCCAGGCTCTGAGCCATCAGCCCAGAGCCTGATACGGAGCTCGAACTCACGGACCGCGAGATCGTGACCTGGCTGAAGTCGGACGCTTAACCGACTGCACCACCCAGGCGCCCCAAGAAGTTTTCTGCTTTTACTCTTTCTTGATTGACATTCCATTTGTCACTCAAGGTCCACAAAAAATGTTAGTCTTACCTAAATTCATCAAATAAAAATAATAACTTTTGTAAAACATAAAAGGATGGTGATATTTAATCTCATTACATTATTGCTAGTTGGATACATCTGTCTTTCCTACCATTTTATATTCTTGAGGAAAGAGTATATAAACTCTCTTTTACAGAGGCAAGAATAAAGGTTTGAAATAAATTGCTTGGGAAAGCAGGAAAAGTGAAAGTGGCAGAGCTTAAGTAACCACTATGCACTATGTAAAACAGGTTATGCTTCCCTTAATAATGTACTTGGTTGTAGAGAGTATCTATGGCACAAGGTGGAAAATATACTTAAAAATGTTTTTACTTACCATAAACCACCTTTCTGACATTGAAGATTCTCACTGTATCACACACGACTTTAGCGTAGTAATATCAGAAGGCTCTTTAGGATTCACTGGAGGAGAGGTTGATAGAATCTCTTGTAATTTTCCACCTACTCATGACTTTCTTCCTTGCCATCAGGCATATGCCTATTCTCCACAAGCAGCTAAACATTCATTTGCCATCAATAATGCTGCCACTATTGTTTTTCTTCTTGTGTAAAATGTTTTTTTTCTCTCTTGTCATGTTTCTGTCATGTTTGCCAAGTGTTACAGCTGTCTTAGCTTTTAAAGATATTACAAGATATTTCTATCCTCAACAGAGTAGTACTTTTATCATTACGATTTTATTTCTATTTTAAATGGTCATTGGGATTTTATTTTTATTTTAAGTGATCAATTGTTGATCAAAAATGGCTCCTTATGGGGCGCCTGGGTGGCGCAGTCGGTTAAGCGTCCGACTTCAGCCAGGTCACGATCTCGCGGTCCATGAGTTCGAGCCCCGCGTCGGGCTCTGGGCTGATGGCTCAGAGCCTGGAGCCTGTTTCCGATTCTGTGTCTCCCTCTCTCTCTGCCCCTCCCCCGTTCATGCTCTGTCTCTCTCTGTCCCAAAAATAAAAAAAATAAAAAAAATAAAAATGGCTCCTCTGATACCAAGAAGGGGCATTATATTTATTACATTTGTCTGTTTGTTTATATCCTCAGTATTTCTAGATATATTTCAAAAGTCTAGACTCTGGATGTTAAGATTTAATAAGTTGCTTACAATTAAGATTCCAAGTTCCTTCACTGGATCAATCTTTTGGATTCACATTAATTTAAATTATACATGGATATTACTACTAACAATAATGACATATTAATGAGATTAATCAATAATGCATTATATTGACAAAAATGTATTATGATTATTATTGTTACTCTTTTGATAGTTATAGACATTAATGAACAAAAATTATCTATCCCTGTAGGGTATTCGATAAATCATGACAAAAAAATACAGACTATTAAAGGGGAGGGCATACTTTGAGCTGTATTTTTTAAAGAGAAATAAGTGTATGACAGTATCTAACTGGGTACAAACCATTAATGTCAGAAATCTGTCCACTAAATTTTATTAATTATCTCATATTTTCTAAATCAATATGTTATTTCAAAGTGACTTAAAGTGTATTAAGTACTTATATGAAGTGATCAAATATGGCCCTCTAGCATGAAAATCATGAGATGTTACAGTAGAAAAAGCTTGATTTGAAAATTAGAGCATTAGAGAAGTTATTAAATTCTCTGAGCCTCAGGTTCCCCATAAAGTTATTTGTATTTGGCTTAACTTGTATTTCCCTAACTTGCTCCACTAGGGGATATAAAATAAAAATACAATGATACATTATATTGGACAAGATGCAAAGTTCTATAAAATCCGTGGTTGTTATTAGAAACTGTCCTTACTTTTGACACTCTTAATTTCACAAAAGCACTCAGTTGACATTGCCTTTCTATTCTCACATTCACCAACTTCATGGTTTGGGCTTATTTTTCTGACCCTTGCATTGTAAATTTAGCTGGCATTTAGCTTTCCCAAGTATGTCAAATTAACGATATAAGACAAGAGTTGGTTACATATTAACTAATTACATATCGACAACCAAAAAAAAATTAATAAATAAAAATAAAAAAAAAACAGCAATAGCAACACATTTTCAACCTTCTGATGCACTTTCTAGTATACATCAGGCTGCCTCATTTTATTTATGTATTCTCTTCAATCCTCCAGACCCTTGCCTAGTGACTTGCAACAGAGCTCAGAGTTGGAGTGTCCTTCATAAGATTTGAAGCTCACTTATTTTTTTACTATTGCCTATTAAAAAAACCAAACCTTAAAAAGTTCTCAAAGAATTATTTCTTAAGAAAATTACATCCAATTTTGGTCATGTGTCTATATATAACTCACTACGTTTAATTTAAAACATTTTTGTAAACATTTATTCACTTTTGAGAGACAGAGCATGAGCAGGTGAGGGAGAGACAGAGGAGACACAGAATCTGAAGCAGGCTCTAGGATCTGAGCTGTCAGCACAGAGCGTGATGTGGGGATCAAACCTACAAACCACGAGATGATGACCTGAGTCGAAGTCAGCCACTTAACCAGCTGACCCAACCAGGTTCCCTTCACTAAGTGTCAATTAAAGTTGTTTGTATTCATCCACAAGCCAGGAATCAATATGTAAAGTTCCTAGGGTTCCAACTTTTGTTCTTATTCAACTAACTGTTATTTATTATGTGTTTGAGAATAGCAATTATATACAAATTGTTTGACTTAAAATTCCACACAAAAATAAATAAAGTTAGAGTCCTATTCATCAAAGTAGAAGTAGTCATTTCTTTAAAATAAAATGTTAATTGTAAAAAAAAAATTAATTGTACAAAGCTCCTTAAAAATACCAGAAGTTAATGAAACATATAAAGGACAAAATAAAAATAACCTAATAACCCCCTCCCAAAAGATAATCATTATTGTCTTTTGATTTTATATATATTTTTGGACATAAATACAAACATATCCATAACAAAATGCCATCATGCTGTTTTGTAATACTCAATAATATATCATATAAAATTTCCATATTTTTAAATGTAGATAAGTATCATCATTTTAGTGACTTCATAGTATTTCAAATTTAAACTATATCAAAATCCATTCAATCAGTTATCAAGTTGATGGGTATTAAGATTAATTCCATTTTTTCCCATATATAGCTTACTGCACATACATTCTTTCAATAGGCCAGTTATTTTAGGTAATTTCCTATAAGTGGAACTGATAAAAAATGTTAAAATCTTTCACTTGTAATGTGAAAAGCATTTTACCTGATAATAAATTTGAGAAACTAAAGAAGTTTTTCTTCATACAAAAAGATACTAACTTCAGTTTTCATACAATAACTCAGATATTTAGCTATACACAGAAATACTTTGGCATTAAATCTTCTCATTTATTTCAAGTTTCAGTATCTTTCCAAAATATTTATACAGTCATTGGGCCTTTATATTCTAATCTGAGCTCTACTATGTACTTTCTCAGATAAAATATTAAAATAAATCATATTGGCATTACTTTTAAAAACTGCAGATCTAATATATTAGAAGTCATGCAAGGAGTATGCTTTTTCACTAAGCATTTCTTTGTATTTATTTGCTCCACTTTGACTTGATGAAATTAGAAAAGAAAAAAAATATTATTGCTACACCTTTTATTATGTTCTAGGCACATTATAAATGTTATTTCATATAATTAATAAAAATGCTATAAATTGGATGACATTACCCCAATGTTACAAAAGAAATTGAGATTTAGATGTTGAAACTACTTGACCAAGATCGAGCTGGTTGTGTCAAGTAACTACATGCCTTTTTCTTCTTATATGAATTTTCTGTCCTTGCCTGCTTTGTTCCCTGTCACACAGGGCTGATTTCCTGCAAACTACCTTGCTCAAGTTCTGTTTCCAACTGGTCTTCAGTCAATCAATGAGATGCCTGGTGGGTGATTGGAACATGAGAAAAAGGGGGAGCCAAGGTATTTCCCTTCTGTTCAGTAAGTTCCTCTACTCTGAGCAGTGTCTCCACAAGGCGATGTGTCTTGTTCATCATTTCAACTCCTCCCTTGGTGGATGAACTACTCCAGGGCAGCCCTCACTACAATTCCAACCAAGTGGCCCTAATTCTAGGCTCTGTAACACCTTACATCTCTGAGTCTCCAGCCTTAGAAAAGTAATAGTCATATTGCATGAATTTTTGGGTTTGGGTCCTTTTTCCTTTCGGGTGTTCTAATAACTGTGTCATTGGGTACCATTATTAAATTGGCACTATACAACTATTTGACACAGATTCTATTTTCCTGACTAGACCCAATAGTAAAGGTAGTAATTAAATCCAGGTCTATCTGAATCTTAGGTCTGCAGGTCTTCCTGTTTCTCATATAGGAATTCCTAATTGCTAATCATAAAGCAAAAGGGAAAATGACCAAAGTAATAGCAATAGGACCACAGTAGGAGGGATTATTTTGCTCAGTCTATAAAATCTTCAGCATGGAAAGTCAGACAAATACACAAATTTTCCATTTTTATCACTTTCTTTACTTCTCAATTTTATTTCCTGCATTTACAGGATTCCAGGGATCTTCTAGAGATGTAGAGTTTTTGTCTGGTCAGCAGAATATGTTATAAATCACCTTCCTGATAGTAACAAAGAGTTTGTTTGTCCTTTGGTACATATTTCAAGCTATAACTTTTGTCTATTCCCTATAGCTGCAGGAAATTTATAATATACATGCATAAGGATGAGGGTTTGTGGCTTTTGTTGTCGTTATTTGGTTGTTTTCATCACCTGTTGTGTCCAGTAAAAAAATCAGATATGTAAATAACTTGGGGACTTCATAAGTTCTTTCACTGGGCCAACATAGGTTAATAATTAAGTTATATATATCACTTGCAGCTATGTGCAGAAATATTGCTGAGAAGATTATAAAAATCTAATAACTCTTTTGCATTCCCACTTTCTTCTTCTGTGTTACTTCTCACCTTTCTGTTCTATAAACCCCAACAGGTACATACTGACTCCAAGAGGCTACTGCTCTAGCTTTACTGTGTAATAAGCCATTCCATATAAACAGAAAATTGTATTTGCATTTTAAGAATAAGGTGGTTCTTAGTGTAAATTAACATCCTTATTGCCTCTTTTTACATAAATTAGTGACATATGGATATAAAAAATATTTCAGTCAGTGGACTTTCTAAATGTTTTCAAGTTTTCTAATAATAATAATTATCATAGGTAAAAACATTAATTGAGCACTTATTATATCCTGAGAAATTAGACTCTAATGAGTTAAGAAACCGGATCTTTTTAAAAAGCAGTATATTATAAGAGGTATGTAAATGTCTATTCAGGGACTGGATGAATAGGGAAACTTCACTGAAAAACTGGCATTTAATCAGTATCATCAACAAGCACATAAGGAAGCCTATCATGTAAGCAAACACATATTATGCCAAATGTTAAGTAAGACTGGCCCAGATCACTTCATCCCTTTTCAAGTTAGTTTCTGCTCATATGCAAAAACTCAGATTTCAAAATTTAAATACTCATGTAACAGAAAAAGTATAGTTACATGCTAAACATTTTTAGCATGCATATTTGCACTTACCTTCTTTAAAGCTTTATCGTTATCTCAATTATAATTTAAAAATACACTTAAATACTTCACTCTAAATGATGAGTGTGTTGCTAATGACAATAACACAGGTTTCTAATTGACAGCTGAATTCACTTATTTAATGCAATTTTTTTTAAGAATCAATATATGGGGACAAGGGGGTGCCCAGCTGGATCAGTTGGTTAAACATCCGACTCTTGTTTTCAGCTCAGGTTATGATTTCACAGTTCGTGAGTTCAAGCCCTGTGTGGGGCTCCATACTGACAGTGTAGAGACCGCTTGGAGTTGTCTCTCTCCATCTCTCTCTGCCCCTCTTTCTTTCAAAATAAATGAATAAACTTAAAAAAATAAATAATGAACATATAGGGAAATGGTGAAAAGCACAGAATCTGGATTTCTGCTGTCTGGAAATAAATCTTGGCTTTGTCATTTAGTAGATTAGGATACTCCAAGTAAGTAGTGGAAGAACTCTATTGCCTGTTTCCTCATCAAACAATGAGAATATTGATAGTGCTTATCTTATATGGTTAAAGGGCTAAATGAAAAGTAAAGAGTTAACCTATATAAAGTGCTTATATGTATACACAGTGACCTATATAATTTACCTCCCAGATCATAGTGAGTATTGTATAATAACTATTATTAATAAGTGATTTTTGTGATAACCAATAAAAGTTAGTAGATTATGTGCTGTAATAAAGAGTTGTTAATATAAAGTTTATAGACTAGGTGCAGAAATTATAATTAGCTTTACATTTCTGTAACTGAAACTACAAATATAAAATAAAAGGTCCACTCTCTATGTGAAATATAACATCCATCTCTTCTCATAAATTTACTACTACATTCTGACATTTTTGAGAATCTTCAGTGACTTAATATGTATAACCAGATATCATTAGTTTTAAGGTTAGAACGTTATGTCAATAGTAGGCTATTAATAATAACTATTCCCTTAGTCAAAGTGTTTAACAGTTTTTGGGTTTGTGTTCATTTACTTTCACTCATGGTCACCTAAGACTAGTATCTGTACCATATGTTTCTTTTGTGAATTAGTAGTAAGCTCTGATACTGAAATACAGTACAAAATTAATGAACACTGATTTACTCACCTAAGTGGACAACTGAAAATTGTAATAAGTGTTTTACATGAAAGATGTAGCTAAATACAAGGACTTGCTACTGATTCCTCTCCATTCTCTTCTATCTGGACACACAGTGTTTTCTTGACTTTCACGCTGGTCCTCATCTTTTAGCTCCTCATTTTCCAGCATCTTTTAGTCTTCTGGGCTGCCTCAATGTACAATTATTATATAAATATTCATTTGGTATTCTTTCATCAAGAGCGGTTCTTTTTTATTGCTTCTGCAGTTGCTGCTGTTATTGCATTTTTCCCATTTTATGTATTTCATTACCTTTTGGTACACTTTTATCACAAGATGCATCCTTCTGACAAAATCAGCATTCTTTTTCAAGATTCACATTTTCTTTTTATTCTTTCTTTTGGTCACCTGACTGATAAGGAAAGTCTTGGGCTTTCACTTGCTCTTAAGAATCACAACCTTGATGCCAAGACCATAGGAACAATTTCTTAACAGGTCATATACCTGGATTCTACACCAGTATCTCCCTAGTATCCTGTAAGCACAAATGCCAATCTCCTGAATGGCGCCGTCAGTGTACAGATGAGGACACAGATCAATAGTGATGCAACGTGAGTGGTGGATGCATGTAGGAGAGACATTTACCTCAATGTGAAATGCATGTGCATGAGAGGATTGTTATTGAAGGGTTCTGAAAGAGGTGAAGTAGTTGCACCAGAACTGAGGGTTCACTATTCCCTTATCATCTGCTCTTTGGACCTCTTTTCTAAGAAGGCTATTCATATCATCCACATGGTTTTGCAAAAAGGAAATGTCAAAAGAGGACTGGGTACATAGTTTATGGAGCCCAGTGCATATTGAAAATGGGAGACACCTAGTAAAGACTTTCCTAGTACAGAAATTATTAAGAATTTCAGGACAGTGACAGCATAGCACAAAGCCAAGCACTGGGCCCTTCTGAGAATGGGGGCCTGTGTGCCTGCATGAAGTCAGCTGTGGTCAGAAGGAAGAATGAATCTTAAGGGAAAAAAAGAGATTCCTTTACTCTATTTTCTATTACAAAACCCCTTGTTATTCTTCAGCCATGGCTAACAGACATAACTGTAATGCCTTTTAAAACTTATAGCTTGCACTGAATTGAATTCACTTCTGCTAGTATTTATGGAGCAGTTACTTTGTATAGGAGACCACATTTATTACGGGAAAAGAAAGAAAGGTATACTCAGGGTCCTAAAAAAGATCAAAGAGTACTAGAGACAGAATTGTATACAGCCACTGAAATAAACATCCGACTGTGGGAAATGCTGTAATAAAGCTATGAATATTAAGTGTCCCTTTCACTTGCTCCTGCTGCATTGCATTGGCTTGTTTGCTTATATGTCACCCAGGAGTCCTCAAGTCTTGTTTATTACATTAATCTCAGTGCTTAACATTTTACCTGTGTACAAGAAATTTTGAAGATTTTTAATTTATGAGAAATAAGTGGTCCATAGAAAAATCATATAAAATATCTTATTTTCTAGTTTATGACTGAAAAAGCATAAGCTTTTAAACCACTTGTTAAATGAGTTTGAATTTCAGCTCTGAATCCTATTTCTTTCATGTCATAGACAAGTCAGGTATTTGTTCTGTCCTTTAGTAGCATCAGGGTTCATCAATGTGAGGGATGATTTGAAAATTAGAAGTGCTGTACACACAGTGCGTGGCTCCTCCTCCGCTCAAAATTCTGTATAGATTTAAATCTCTCTCTGATCTTCTATTTGTCTATTTACTATAGTATGAAAAAAGCACAAACTCTGGAGCCAGATTTACCAGGCTCAAAACCAAAATTTACCACTTACTGTGTGACCCTGGTCAGGTTAGTTAACTTCTCTAGGCCTCTGTTTTCTTCATGTATGAAATAGGGACAAAAGCAAAACCACCTGTATGATGTTGTTGTGAAGATTCTATTCTATGTAAAGCACTGGAAGCTACGTTTGATCCATAGTAAACATTTCATAGTCTTTGCAATTATGATTGTTACCCTAACCCCATTATTTAATTGTACCAGCATCAAAGCCTCAACTTCTTATTAGACTCCTTGTTACATTTGTTTCCATGTCACTTTATCTCGTTTGTTCCACAGCAATGACTTTCCTCTAGTTAATATGTGTACCTATTCCTGGATGAAATACTAAATTTTTTTTTTCTCTTGACATATAAACACTTTCATTGGCTTTTTTATTTATAGAATAAATCTTTTTTTTAATCTAAAATCACCTCTCTTATTTCCAGGTTCTGAGAGCTCTTATATCTATATTTCAGATTTGTATTTAAATTTACTATTTTATTTGTCCAGTTAGTTGCTTTTCTACCTAAATAAATATAGTCAAAGCCTCATATTTATTGTCTCTTCCATTATCTTTACTTATTTTAACATGTCAAAAGAAAGCTAACAAGTTTAAAATGATTTATCATTCCATATATGTGCCCAGAGTGAAACTAATTAAAATTGTGAAAGCAATTAACAAATATTTGTATATTCATAGTGAGTGTTTTCAGCAGAGTCACAATGTTGGAAAGTAACTAGGACAAGGGGTCAAGGAAAAGTAACTTGGATAAGAATTTGCATCTTGATTTTGTTTCTCCCCTTTCTGACATTGGGCAGATTTCTCAAACTTTCTGACCTCAATTTCCTTCTCTATCAAATAGGGGAAAGAACACTAACTCTACTTAATTAACATGAATGCTGTCAGAATCAAAATATGCAAATTAATTTGAACTTAGAGACAGTATAAATAGATTTTAAATATAAATATTTATAACATATTCATATGTTAAAATAAACATTAAGCATAGGGTTATAAATGTAATATTTATTTATTATTATTATAACATTCCAAAATAACAAAACTATTTTATTACACTTAACATATTTTGCTTTGCTGAATAAACTAATACAACTTTGAATATTGTTAGAAAAACTCTTAAAAAGGCATTTAGAACAAAAACATGAATCAATTCTGTTTATGATGATGATTCCAAATTTTTACGAATGAAAAAAAAAAGAATAGTGAGCTGATGCAAATTAAATTTGAGTCCTAATCTTTGATATAATGAGTCCTACAAAATGATACTTTTGGTATGACTTAGGGTATGTACCTTACTTAGCAACAAATCAAATTTCCTCTTGAAATAATATGAAAATGAAGAGTACACTTTGCCACAATTTTGCCACAAAACTCCTAATTTGATCCCATATATATATATATATATATATATATATATATATATAAAATTGTGTCCATTGTGATAACTAGAAATGGATACCATTATTTTTTGAAGGAAAATTTGGAAATGTAACTAAGCAATGGAAGGTAAAAAAGATAAAAGAAAGCTTTACAAAGTTCTGAAGCTTTTTAATACAATGCTACCTAAAATATAGGGAATATTTTTCCTATTATTTAAAATTCAAAACAGACTTTTAGCACAATGTTACCAATTTCCTAGAACATCATAATTGTTGGGAGAGTTAAAGAAGAAAGGAAAATTCATTTATGTAGGAAAAGGAAACCTAGACACAGAAGGCAATACATATAGAAATATATTAAAAAAAAACAGAATAAGCTTAATAAAAAATGCTTAGGATTCTGAAAAATATAATATTATGTAAATTTAAAGTTATTTAACAAAAGTCAACAGTAGATTGGAAAATCCAGTATTATCATCTCTATTTGTGGATTCACTCAAATTTTAGTGTATTTTTAGTGAGCCCTTGTTATGCACAAAGCAATGTTCTATACTCAGGAAAACATTAAAAATAATCATTAAGAGACATGCCCTCAAATTTCCTACAGCCAAATAGAATTTCTAATATATGAATATAAATAATCATAATGCAGAGCAGAAACAGTAGACACAGCAGACATCACACCAGTTGCTACATTATGAGAAGAATCAAAGATGGATGCAAATGGAAAGTAGTTCTTGAATTGGGAAGAGTGGTTTTCATATAAGGCAGGGAAGCAGAATATTGCATGATAAAAAACGACACAAGTATATACGAAGAACAGCAATTCCATTTAGAGTCAAGTGTAGTACATGTATAAGTAGTTGGTGGGGGAACAGAAAAATGAGAGAATTCAATAAGGATTTGAAGTGTTTGAATAAAAGCTAAATATCTTTGTTTTATTGGTAAGTAGAGCAATTGTATGCATTTATTTTTCAGACAAGAAAATAATGTCACTGAAAGAGTTTAAAACACAAAATATCCTCGACATATGATGTCAGGGACCCCACTAAAGGTTTCCCAACTCCAGATAAACTGGCACTGCAGGTATACAGCAAAAAGAGCCCAGTGTAGTGCTTATTGTAGGAATAGAACATGGAACAAGAGCGGCTGAGGGGTGGGTCTTTAACCACTCACTTCACCCTCATTCATCCGCCTTCCTAACTAACTTTAGCATAAAATTTTCTAAAATGTTTTATATTGTGCAATCACACCTTTCCTTTTTTTTTTTTTTTTTTTTTTTTTTTTTTTAGAGAGAGGGTATGGGGATGATGGGAGGGACAGGGGCAGAAGCACAGAGAGTAAGAATCTTAAGTAGGTTCCATGCTCACCATGAAGCCCCATGACCCTGGGATCATGACCTGAGTCAAAATCAAGAGTCAGATGCTCAACTTACTAAGCCTGTTAGCTTTCCCTTTTGCCTCAAAACTGCTACCCGTAAGTTCCTCTGATAGAAATTCTGGACCCACTACTGAAGAAGGCCTTTGTTAAGAAAGAATAAATGTTATTTACTTACTAGAAAGTAAAATATCCAAGATCATTGTCAGGTCAGGTTGAATAGTTGGAGTAATTATAAGTGGCAAATATGCTAGTGTGTAGATATACAATATCAGCTTACTGTTAGCTGTAATGCATTTGAAGTGCCACTTGACACAAGATGAAGTTACTGAGTCAGTAAGTAGAAATCAATGACATGAGCTTGAGGATAGCCTCAACAATTTTCAGAGCTAAGGGAAGAAGACACAAGTATGGGTCATACCAGGCAAGAAGAATAAATATGACAGAAGAAAGAAGTTGAAGAAAGGACATTGGGAAAGATCCAAATTCAACACATGAAAGATGAAGAATCACTAAATACAGGGTATGCATTCAGGAGAACAAAAATAAGATGACAAGGGGAGATTAAAAATGTAGAAAGTGCGTAACTGATAGGCAAAAATCCACCTCAATTCTTTTTACCTTATCCAATGTTTTATTTTTTTTTATATGTTGGTCATTTGTTGTAATGTTTCTATAGGCATCAAGAAGTAGAGAGAAAATATGGAAACATAATCATCCACAATCCTAAAATCTAGAATTGGCCGCTGATAAGATTTTGGCCACTTTCCCTTCATGCTACATAAATGTGCTTTACTTTTGTTAAATCATACTATATATACAATGTCATATTTTAGTTTTATGATTACTTATTTGATGACTTATACTTCGCATTTCATTTAAAACTCTTCTTAAATATTATTTTAATGTAGGCAAAATATCTACCTTATATCTATGTAAGATAATGATTTCCACATCTTCTGCTTATAAAGTGTATTTTAAATATATCTCTTATTCTGTCCATTTGAAAAAACACTCAGAGGGGTGTGTGTGTGTGTGTGTGTGTGTGTGTGTGTGTGTGTGTGTGTTCCTTTGTAAATAGAAAACACCAAAACCCTAAATTCATAGGCCAAAGAATTGGCAATGTAAGTTAAAGGTTTTTCCCTTGCTATATTTATTCATTCCCTGATTACATCATCCCTTGGACTAAAAACAAAAGAGTTTCAATCTAGGGCAGTGGTTCTCTCTGAGGGCACATTTTGAATATTTGTGTTTGGGGATACTAGAGGTAACAATGATTAGACACCACTGGCATTGGCAACTGTAGCACCTGTCATAATTATGTAAGAAGAGACATCCACATTCTCTATTATAACATCTCACACAAGTTTGCTGAACATATACATATTGTAATAATGTTAGTTTACACATGCATTTTTTAAATTTCTTCTATATGTTTCTGTTCATTAGTTATATTCAGTTTTAAAATCTGTGTGGGTAAGTAGGTCATATTCTATATAAATTTCATTTCAGGATAATAAAGTGAATATTATAAACAGTGGCTATGAATGGGGACATTGACTCTGAAAGGTAACAACTATTAGTTAAAGGTCTTCATTTTCAAAAATTTCTTCTTAATAATTGGTAAGATACCACCTGCTTGCTAACCTAATAATGTCTCAGTGTATTTACTTTAACACAAAGTCCTACGCATTAAAACACTTTTGTATTTATTGACTTTGTTAAGATAGGAGAGAGGTATAAATATTTGAAGAAACTTGATTTATTAAAATGTAATAATTTGAAAGCAAGTGGAAATAGACTAAGAACATCAATGCAGTACCTAACAGTAGTGAATTTCAATTTGTTGGTGTTCGAAGGATCATTAAATAGGTATGATATAGGGGCACCTGGGTGGCTCAGTCGGTTAAGCGTCCGACTTCGGCTCAGGTCACGATTTCGCGGTCCGTGGGTTCGAGCCCCGCGTCGGGCTCTGGGCTGATGCTCAGAGCCTGGAGCCTGCTTCCGATTCTGTGTCTCCCTCTCTCTCTGCCCCTCCCCCGTTCATGCTCTGTCTCTCTCTCTCTGTCTCAAAAATAAATAAACGTAAAAAAAAAATAGGTATGATATCATCTTGAGATCATTGTTTAGGTTTGATGACTGAAATCTCTGAGAAATGCATCTGTGATCATTTTTTCCTTAAGTTACAGATTACTTGAAAAAACAAAAATGGACTAGACCAAATTTCCTGGTCAAATATAGAAAGCATCATTATAGTTGTCTGTTTGAACAAATGAAACCTGAGGAATGTTTTCGATATGCCTGCCTATGCTTTATGTTTACTGAAGTAAGGATATCTATTTGTTAAATTAATGAGGCTGTAGCTTCACAGTTAATTCCAAAGAGTTCACTCAATGAAAAGCACTAAACATATTATAGAGACAGCAACAAGGGGTTTACTTCTTTGGCAAGCCAGCTTTTCCATTTTATTGAGAAATGAAGAAGAACATATGTTAGAGTAACTGAAAAAGCAAAATGCAATTTTTTTTGCAAATATTTATGAACTATTATATGCATTTATATTTCAATTTCAGGGAATTACATTTGCATTTGGAAAGTGAAAATTTCCATTTTCACCATATACCCCATGATTTCGTGACAATAGTACATATATTCTTCTGAAAATGAAACATTATTTTTCACTGGTGAGCAAAATTGGTAGCAGGTCTTAAATGGAACTAATGCAGCTGTCTCCAAAGAACATCTTCTATCTCACTAAAAGTTATGCACACCATCTAAAACTTTCAATGGCTTCTTATTTCCTATTGCATCAGGTCGACATTCCTCCCTAAAATGTTCTTAGTACATTTATACAAACCTATTTCCTATTTTTCTCAAAACATAATGTTTCAGAAACTGCTGTTGCTTATTCAATAACCGTGATCTCCTTTTTCCTTCCTAGCAGGTTTCTGCCCCCTTCCAGAATGAAAAGGGGACAAATCACAAATATTAGTTATGTTAATCATATTTCCAATTCCAATGAAGGCTGTGACTTAGTTTGATCAATTAAGGGGATTCTACTGTAGAAAATGTAACGAAATATTTCTTCACACTGAAGAAAAGGTAAATGGAAGAATCTACCCCTTTCCTGCTGTATACAGTTGTATCTGGATATGATGTTTTGAACTGTGGCAGAAACCTAATTATTTTCAAAAGAGCCAACCTGAGGACCAAGTTCACATCTTAAGGGCAGAAGATAAAAAAGACTTCACACTGGAACTTGATGCCATAACTAAATCATTGTTTGCACAGCTTCTGTCCACTCCACATCGTGATTGCTGAGGAGGTGATTGTTACGTGAGGTACTATATCCCCTTTATTTGTGCACCATTAAGAGTTGGGTTTTCTCTTTTTTTGCTTCCAAAAACATGGTAACAGATGAAATGTGTAATACAGTATTCATACTCATATCCATTATCATCTTGTTCCCTTTGCCTTGAATACTCTATGTTCTCCTTTAAGCTTATTCAAATTCTTGGTATATTCAAAAAATAGCATGAAACTCACCTCCCGTATAATCTTATGGTTGATGTCATTATCTTCACTTTTCTTTCTGTGAATATGCCCAGCAATAAACAATTTGGAACCAAATAAAACTATATTTTAGTGCTTAGCATTTGTTTTATAATGAAATTATACACTCTGCATTTATTGAGCATCTATAAAGTCAGACCCAGTGTTATACATGTTAGATTTAAAGCATAATAGTACTCTGTTCCTGTCCACAAACAGTTCAAGTTTAGAAGAAAAAACAAATACAAACAAAAGCAATCTCTTTATCTATTTCTGCAAAGGCTGAAATACTGGTATGTATAAAAGGAAGTGGTAGCAGAAAAGAGACAGTAATCCGATCTATCTGGATGCAGTCAGAAACTGTGAGTTATGTCTAAAGGATGAGTTAAATCCACCAGCTTGACAAGGGTGTTTAAGGATTTTATAGTCAGAAAGGATAGGATGTGCAAAGGCAAAGAGGTATGAAACAGTATGACACATTCAAGGACCTGAAGTTAATTTGTTTTGGTTCAAGAATAAACTACAAGAGGAAAAGGGCTCATAAATTAAACCGGAAAGGTAGGCAATGAATATATCGTAAAATATTTATATTATGTATTTATTTTACAATTAAATTGTGAGGTCACTTATGTTTTCAGTGAACATATTCTAGAATTGCACGATCATAGCAATTGAAACTTCCTGTACTTTGGACCCATACATTGCTTGAACTTGTCTGACAGTGCATATTGATTCCTGAGATAAATAATATAGTTATTAAGTGCTATTTCATCTTTAAAATCATTTATTTATTACTTTTTTAACAATAGCACCCCAAACTGCAGTGATTATTGCAGGCATTCTACTTATTTATGGATTTGCTGTGTTGGTTATCGAGATAGAGCTGGAAAATCTAGCAAGAAAGTTTTAATACAATTTCCTCTTCTTTAGTGATAAAATTTTCTATCGTCAGAGCAAATCTCAAAGTTCTGTTTTGTATATCTACCTCCGTAAAGTTATGTTTTACACTAGCTGGATATGTACCATAAAAATTCCCCAAACAGAAATCCACCAAAAAGTCTCTTTGGATAGAGTCACTTTATCTAAGTTTATGGATACACAGATTATTGCTAATCAACAATAAATATATATTTAACATTTCTTTCCTTAAAGCAGTATACTCAGTATCAGATAAAATTTTAATTCTAAATTTATTTTTTAAAAGTTACCTTTTCTATTCAAGAAAGAAAATTACGCATTGATAGTAAAATTCACTTTAACTAGATATCAAATTGTTGGTAAAAACAAAGAAAATAAAAATAATATTAAACCTTATTTTATGTTCTTTTTAGAAATAACAATTATTTTTACTATTTTTTTATTATTGTTATTTTTTAGAAAGAGACAGTGCAAGTGGGGGAGGAACAGAGAGAGAGGGAGACAGAGCATCCCAAGCAGGCTTCGCACTGTCAGTACAGAGCCCAATGCAGGGCCCAAACCCATGAAACCGTGAGATCATGACCTGAGCTGAAACCAAGAGTCAGATGCTTAACTGACTGAGCCACCCAGGTGCCCCATAAAAAGCAATTATTATTTTTTACATCACTGGGAACTAATAGCTGAATTAAACCTTACCAATGGTATTAGCAAAGACACGAAAGTAAACTTTGAGGACACACTCTCCATTTAAAGTTCACTGAAGAGGAAGAGAAAGCTTGAGATAATTCTCATCATGCTTTAGTAACACAGTGTAACCATAATTATGTTTCAGCTAAATTGGAGATAAGGATTTGGTCATTTTCTGTCTCCAAAAGAAATTCAGAGACAATTTAAATGTGTATCACTAAGGACTATAAAATAATACAAAGTGTATCTAGAATCCATTGGAATAGTGTTGAACATGTGGGGACTATCACCATATGTAATTATTTGTTTGCAGTGCTGATATTAAATATTGTCAGTTCAAAGTATTGGCAAAGCGTTCATCACCCTTATCATTACATAAATACCAGCAGCATTGTATTAGTAATTTCTTCCTCCCCTGTAACAACATATCACATAACTTTTATTTTAAATTTTGATTGTTTATTAAACTTTATAATAGTGTTAAGAGTAGCAACATATCCCAAATGCCTTCTCCTAAATATCTGAATTTGAGACCAAGGTATGCCACAGAAGGCCACATAAACTCAATACCATCATAAATGCAATATGCTAGCACAGCTTAGCCTGTCTCCTGAGTACCGTAGGAAACAAATTGCACTTGGACCTACAAGAAATCTAGTGCCACTGAATTATAATTGTTAACATGTGTAAAAAATGTATGATTGGATCAGTTGTAAGAAGAAAAACAATAAAGTAAACAATCCTTTGGGAGAAGGAAAAATTTTATCTGATTCAAGGGAACAAAAATACACAACGGGCTACAATTTTCATTTATTGTAAAATGCACAGCTATTTTCCCTGATGCTTTCCCAGCAGACTCTTCCTTCCTTTAGTCTATATGCCCTTTGAAAAATGTCATATACATAGGATTTATTTTCCAAATACTAAAATAAAATAAAACAAAAACAAAAAACTAAATGCTGCATTTCCATGGAAAACATCAGAATATCTTTTTTTCCAAATGATGTCATACTAAAGTAGCCATAAAAGTCCATTTTTAAAAAACAAGTATTTGTGAATATATCCATGGGGTGGCAAATACTGATGAACTAACTTCTCATCTATTTAAAAAAAGCTCAATATTTTGTATCTTGTGTTATCACTAAATGACCTCTTATATAATTTTAAATGCTACCATACATCAATAGTAAGAGTTTGTTTGTATTTTTGTTGAGACAAGCGTCTTTTTAATGATTGTATCCATTTCACTTTTACCATTGTGTGTTTCTGTGGGGACAGGGGAGATATAGAAGTGCAAAAAAATATTTCACGAATGCAACATTAATCTTAATTTGGTGAGCAAAAAATATTGAAGTAATAACATCATGACCGCTTTTATTCTTAAACCAGATTTTAACTTTCTGATCATAGAGTGTTTTATAACAATTCCCTTAACAGCTGTCAGTATACATTAAATGAAAGAATATAATAATTCTATTAAATACATACTACTTAAAAGAGATATAAAACAAGAAAGGTTCCTGTGGTAATGGAAGGAGTATTACCGCAATTTTTCTTTTATATTTTTATAGCTTTGAGGTAGCCTAAGGATAAAATGTTGCTTCTAATGTTACCTTTCTTTTGATTTGTTTTACCAACATTTATTTCAAAGTTTAGATGATGACCAACCAAACATAAATCTACTTTTACTTAATGCAATCTAAAATAAAAGGGATAATGTTTGCACAATTTGTATTTTCATTGTTGTAGAATATGTATTTTGAGCAAATCACTCTTCCTCTTATTTGCATCTATATTTTTAAACATTTCTGTTTATTGATATTAAATTTGCTATATTTATTACTGAACATCAAAAACATATACAAACCATACTTACGTATAAATAGTTCATATACTAATTTAAATGATTTTATGACTTATTTGGTTGTATAAACAAAATATGACCTTCAAGGATGTTATTGGAGAAACTTAGAACAAATCTTTGCAGTTTATTGATGTGTTACTGGAGATGTTATAAAAACAATGAATAACCCATGAAAGTACAGAATCTATAATCAATTCTAAACATTATTGCAGTTTCACTTGAATACATGGTTCATTAATGTGTACACTTCAGAGTACACAATAAAAATATTACATTATTTTATGCTGTGTTTTTCAGTGTCATATATTTTATATTATCACAATTACTTTAGTCCACAGAAGCACATGTCTAATGACTGGTATATATTCTAAGTAAAAGAGTATTGCGCCTTGAAGCATGTGCCTCGTTTTTAGTTTGAAACCACTGAGCCTTTCCTGGAACACAGTAGACACTCAAGAAATCTTTGATGGAGTGAATGGCAGTAGAGAACATATTTGAAAAATTGCCATAAAAAAATACACTGATAATTGGACTGGGTTTTTCATAAAAATTACATTATAGAAAGTAGAAATTTAACTTCTGTGGCATCTAGTTTTAATTTTAAAAGGTTCAGTAAGCATGTGATAATCAGCAGTATGAGATATTTCTTTTCTTTCTGGAAGAATTAACACTTAGTTGAGACAGAAGACAGAGAAAAGCCACAGGACAATTAAAAGCACAATGTGAGTTGCTATTACAAAATGGCACAACTATTAACTAAATGTAATGTGATTTTTATATCCAAAACTGCATTATGCTTTTAAGCAATCATTTTAGAAAACTAGATACTTGACGCCAATCACAATTTCATAATTCAAAGCACTTTTAGCTCCTATTTTGATATTATTTCACTGAATAAACTCCATGATAACAATTTTTCCCCAACCGGATTCCACTTTATTAATTTACTATGCATATGGACTGGTTTCAGAACCAAGGGAATTTTTTTTTCTATCCACGTTAAAGAAATTATGTTTCGGAAATGTAGAATTTTTTGAGTTCTGGAACTGGTATATACTTTTAACATCCATCCCAATCATTTCTTTCACTACAGAAAGTTCCCTCACATCTCCTTCATACTCACTCCAAGACCCTTATAGACCACTGTTGCTCTGATTTCTATCACCTTTGATAGTTTAGCTAGAGTTTTCAACTTCATGTAAGCGGAATTACACAATACATACTATTGTGTCTCATTTCTTTTTCTCATTTGTTAAATGTGTTTTGAAGTTTGTGTGATTATATCGTAATTTCCTAATTTTTAAAAATAGAATTCATCAGGGAAACCATCTTAGCCTAAAGTTTTCTTTATGGAAATGTTCTGATAACAAATTCAATTTCTTTCATAGATATAGGACTATTTGGCTACCCTATTTTTTCTTGTGCCAATTTTGATAATCATGTTTTTCAAGGAATTTGTCAATTTTATCTATACTGCAGATAATTACAACAAATTTAATCTCTAAAGTCTTTTTTTTTCAGAAATACTTAAAAGTTCTTCAGTGTGAAATATATATATATATGTATATATATATATATATAGCAGTAAAATATATATTAGTTATATATATTGGCTTGCAGTTAAAAGTTCTCTGATATTAAGCTTAAGGTTGGGTATTTTCCAGCTTTTCTTAGTTATAATTTCTGCTGTAGTAACATAAACATGCAAAAAAAATATCCTCTTTTAAAATCTTCCTTAATCCATATAATATGTGCAAAATTCCACTAATTTGCTCTTTCTATATAATTGCAGATTTTTTTCCCTTTTAAGGTAAATGGTTACCCTAGTTTTATGGACTGTGGCATTTTCAGTTTATGCATAATTTAATGATACTGTAAATTCTAATCCTAATCACTCTCATCAATTTGCTTTCCAGAATGAAATACGAGTAGACTTTATATAAAGTCAAAAATGTAACTTTAGAGGCAGACAGGCTAGATTCAAGCATCTATCTGCAGCCAACTAGTAGTGTGACTTTAGGTACATATTTTACACTCTTTCAGCTTTGGTTTTATAATTAAAATACCAAGTTATTGGGTGTCATGATGATTCGATGAGATCACGAATATAACCCTGAAGAATTAGCTTACCATACTACCTGACACATTGTGCACTCTAAGCCTTGCTGCCTACAGTGTAGTTCAAAGCCACCAACATCAACATCTCCTCTGAATCTGTAGAATGTCAGCTACCATCACAAACTTAACAAGTCAGCATCTGCCTTTTAACAAGTTTCTAGATAACCTGTATGCTCATTCCAGTTTCAGTATCAGTTTCTAAAGTAATATTAGTACTATGAGAGTATTATAAAAGTACTCTTAATTTGTAATGACATTGCTCTGGCCATTTGAGCAAATTCTCTAGGCTAATTATATTAATATTGAAGTCTGACAGTAAGAGGTACACATAATATCTGAGTGATACCCACTAGGGTAAGCTTGAAAAAAAATATTCTAAAACCATTGATATCATTTGATTTGAATATTCAAAATACATTTAATTAAAAAAAAAACATGACCACCTGTCTTATAAGGCATCTCCTATATATGAGAATGGGATACTTGTTTTTACTTAGAAGCATAGATATAATGATCTTATTATTATATATTTGCTTATCTTTTGAACCATCTATTTTTATATCTGCATGCATATGGAGATATATGGAGGTAGCTCTGTCAAATGCTGGACATGGTTCTATCCGGACAGAGGAATGACAGGATTCAGGGCAGGCTATCCCAAAATGTGTCACTATGGCATATGGATTATTTTGAGCTGAAGACAATTTAGCCTCAACAGACTTAATAAGAGCATTTTACTACCCCTTAATTGCCTGAAAGAATTTAGGTAGGGATCTTGTACCAGGAAGACAGCTATTTCCAAATATACTTTTTTTTTTTTTTTTTTTTTGTAACTTAAGCAAGACTTCTCTGCATGGCATGGCAAATACTTATTTGCCAACATTTTATCTTCTTGTGAATTGTCTTCCTTCCTTTGAAGTCTTAGACCCCTAACCTCTTCTATTTGGCTCAAGATGGCATATAAACCTCAACTGTCTGCCTATCAGAGAGCTTCTCATGTTTTCATGGGGTTCCTTTGTTTTTCTTCTGTTAATCTGTTATATGTCAATTTAATTATTCAGATCAGCCAAATAAAATAAAAGGGAAGAGTAGAAAAGTTTTCCTCTCCTGAAGAGGCTCAGGGTGTTTTCTTCACTTTCTTCTTCTCTTTACTTTTCCATATTGCTTTCATTTTATTAATAAAAAGAAACCACTTAAGATTAGTTTCAGAAACAAAATCATTACTCTTGAAGTTGTTTTTTTTTTTAAAGCCACTTAAAATGTAATCCAAAACTCCCTTTGCATGAAAATCTCCTTGAGAAAAGAAAGGGGAAGACCTGGGTAAAAAGAGGAAGATGAGAAGATTCATCACCAGTAAACCAGATAGTCAGTGATAGAAGATGGATTTTGGAGTTACAACAAGTTGAAGTTATTAGGGGAAATATATTGCCTGAAACACAGCCAGGGAAACTCTTGACAGAGCAATTTTCGTGCCAAAAGGGACTAAGTGGTCATCAGGAAGTCAGCTCACCAGCAGTGTGGGAGAGATTGAGCCTGAAGAGAGAAGCCAGTGAGGCTGGCGGGCAGCTCAGACCTCATTATTAGAAGAGGGAGATCTGTCCCCTACACCTGAGGAAGTTAAGTGGCTAATTAAATCTTCTCCTGCTGATGCTAGGAAGCAAGCCTGAGGGATCAGCTTTAACCCCATTGCACTGCTGTAAGCAGTAACACTGGTATGAGCAGGGATCTTAAAATTGCTACCAAAAGCAAGGGATGCTGGTGAAGTTTAAATGTTTAGCAGAGTAATTCCTAGAAGACAAGTAAAACTAAAGGACAAGAAATTAGTATTTATAAAACAGGCTATTTTCATGGTATCTAAATTTTTTCCTAAATAATAACAATTTATGGACTTTTGAAACATATATTTACTAAGTGTATCTGATATATACCAGGTACTAATGCAAGGTGCTGAGGATGAATATATAAAAACATGCAGTACTTGTTCTCTAGCAGTTTATGGTCCAGCAGGAGTGATTGATTTGTAAACTAATAATCGTAGTACGATACAATCACAGAGATATTTATAATACAACATTGGAGGGATTTAAGTACACTGTGGTATCAAGGCATTCACCAACTTAACAAAACATAGGCAACTTCCAGGGGAAAAATTAAGGAGAATATATTTGACCTTGACTTATAGACTCTCTTTTTAGTGTATCCTCTGTCCACTATTTGTTTTTCACCCTCACTTAAATATCACCTGACCTTATCTGCCCCATTATCCTAGCCCTAGTTTATAGCTAGGTGATAAAAATTCCAGTGAAATTTCAGATGGTTCTACATTAGCAAATTAGCCAGAAGGAGAGGTATATTTATATTTCAAGAGTCAATCTGGAGTGGGGTTAGTGGAATGAAGCCCTCATTTTCTAAAGGATCAACTCTGAAAAGCTCAATTTTCTAAAAAATGATTCCTCACTGATGACCTTCTACTAAGTTTGGCAATAATCCTCAACCATATCAACTTCCTAGACATGCTTTCAAATTAGGGTAAGAATGAATTGTTGCCAACAACCATGAATAATGGTTCCCTTCCTAAGGAAGGGAAATGGAATTATCTGCTGGAATTATGGCTAATGCAAGGTAAGAATCCATGAGACTTCCTCTTTTATTCACTAAAGGTCACTCTTTCTTAGGGATATCTGACATTTTAAAAATTGTATTCAACTTTTAGAATTCTAAAGCCCTAAGCCTTTTTGCAATTAATTTTCTACTTCTTCAACCAAAATATACTCAATCCTATTATGTGCTAATTTATTTTATGTAACCTCTAATAGATTTTCCTGCCTTATTTTCACATACTTCTGATTTACTCATTCAAAGTATTCTTTCTAAAGGTCAAAATTGACTATGTAAATTACTTCAGTAAAATTCTTCTAAGGCTTGGGGGATTTCTGGGGAAGATGGCAGAGGATGAAAACCCTAGGCTCACCTGGTCCCATGGATACAATTAGATAACACTCCCATCAGTGTAAGTAAACCAGAAAATGACCTGAAAACTGGAAGAATAAACTCCACAACTAAATGTAGAGAAAAGGCCACATCCGAGGGAGTAGAAAGGGTAGAGATACAGTCAGGAACTAAGTAGGCTCAAGGGACTGTCAGTGGAAAGGTGGGGCCCTGTGGGCAAGGAAAGGGGAGAAAAACAAATGCCCAAATTGGGAGACCAGATGGGGAAGATGAAGCCCACAACATTTGGCTTTGATAAACAGAAGGGTCAAATTGCATGAGTTCTTACAACCAGTGGGACTTAAAACCTGGAATTAAAAAAAAAAATCAGTTGGCTCTGCTCTAGGAGAGCTGGGAGGATGAGAGGAAACTGAGTTCCTGCCCTTAAAGAGATAGCACAATAAAAAGCCCAGTGAGATATAGCATAGAAGCAGCAGTTTGAAAGGCACCTGGGGCATATGGGAGGGAGAGAACTATTTACTAATCTCAGAGCATATCCCATAAGGACAGAAATCACTGGGGAACTCCTCCAAGAACAAAGGAACTGGCAGGCACCATTTCCCTCCTCAGCCCCCTAGCCACTTTCAGGATGCCCTACCTAACTTGCTAGCACTACCATCCTCTCCACCACACCTACTGCTGTGCATCCACCAATCCACACATCTTGATAGCCTGCCACAGTCCCAGAATTTCAGGGCCCCTCACAGAGGGGACCAGGAGTGGAAAAAGCTTGCTAGTACAGATACCCCACTACCCCACCCTCATACTGTACTTTGGAAGATCCATTCTATCCAATAAACTCTGGGCCAGAGCCCAAACAAGGTGGTGCCACAGCCTGGCAATATACAAGCTTCCTCTACAGTGGCCAGCACTGCTCCAAAGTCACTACTACCCTGGAGAGAGGGAAAGATAACCACACATATGAATCAGATGGAGGCCCCAGCAGTGGCCTGGAGGCAGACAGCTAGTCTGATTGCAGGACCTGCCCACCAACTAAAGCTTCTCAGGAACAACACAGGGAAAGCACCCTGAAGTTTGGTGCTATTGCATCTCTGGCAAATACCTGGTCTGACTCCACTCAAGCCCAAAGCAACCCCACTAACACCACAGGGGCAAAAACACTGGCCATGGAAGGCAAAGAGAGCCATTGTGGATGACTGGGGTGAAGGAAAAAGCGACTCAGCTACAATAGCAAGGCACACATATCGCAATAGGAGACACCCCTAAAGTGTCAGGTTCTGGTGACACTGCATGGCAGGGCATAACAAGACCACCTCTTCATTAGGCTATTTTACTTACAAATGTAAGAGACATGGTGGTCTTTTCTAACACAGAGAAACAGACCCAGAGAGAAAGATAAAATGAAGACACAGGAATATGTCCTAAATGAAAGAACAAAACAAAATCACAGCAAGAGCCCTAAGTGAAACTGAGATAAGTAATATGTCTAATAGGGAATAAAAATAATGATCATAAATATACTCCTTGGACATGAGAAAAGAGTGAAAGACATCAGCGAGACCATTAACAAAGAGATGGAAAAGAACTAATTGAAGATGAAAGACACAATAATTGAAATTAAAAATATACTAGGTGCAGGTGCCTGGGTGGCTCAGTCAGTTAAGCATCCAACTTCTGCTCAGGTCATGATCTCGCGGTTCATGAGTTGGAGCCCCACATCAGGATCTGTGCTGAAAGCTCAGAGCCAGAGCCTGCTTCAGATTCTGTGCCTCCCTCTCTCTTTGCTCCTCCCCTGCTCATACTCTGTCTCTCTCCATCTCTCATAAGTAAATAAATGTTAAAAAAAAAAAGGACACTAGATGGAATATAGCAGGCTAAATGCAGCAAAAGAAAGAATCAGCACCCTAGAGGAAAGAATAAGGGAATGTAATCAAGCTAAGCAGGTGAGATTAAAAAAAATTATCTGAAACAAGAATAGACTTAGGGAAGTCAGGGACACCATCAAACGTAATATCATTTGCATTATAGGATTCCCAGAAGGAGAAGAGGAAAGAAAAGAGGGTGGAAAATGTAATTGAAGAAATAATAGCTGAAAATGTCCCGAGTCTGGGGAAGGAAACAGAAATCCAGACCCAGAAGGCAACGAGATCCCCCAACAAAATCAATCGAAGGAGGACCACAACAAGACACATAGCAATTAAAATAGCAAAAAGTAGTGACAGAGAATTTTTTAAAACAGTAATAGACAATAAATCAATTACATACAAGGGAAACCCCATAAAGTTACCAGAGGAATTTTTAGCAGAAACTTTGCAGGCCAGAAGATAGTGGCATAATATATTCAAATGCTGAAAGGAAAAAAAATCTTCAACCAAGAATATTCTATCCATCAAGGCTATCATTCAGAATAGGAGAGATGGTTTCTCAGAGAAACAAATTTAAAGGAATTCATGACTACTTCTTTTAATGTTTACTTATTTTTGACAGAGAGAGAGCATGAGCAGAGGAGGAGCAGAGAGAGGGAGACAGAGTATCCGAAGCAGGTTCTGTGCTGACAGCAGTGAGCCCGATACCAGGCTCCAACTCATGAACCATTATATATCACGACCTGAACCAAAGTCGGATGCTCAACCAACTGAACCAACCAGGCACCCCAGAAATTCATGACTATTAAACCAACTTCATAAGAATTCTACAGGAGACTCTGAGTGGAAAGATCATAAGCAATGGTAAGGAAAGTAGGAAGCACAAAAGCAATGAAAATAAATATATTTGTAAAAATCAATCAAGGGGTTCACAAAATAAAAGGATATAAAGTATGACATGATATACCTAAAACACAGGGAGCAGAGAAGTAAAAAATGGGTTCAAACTTATGTGACCATAAACTTAATATAGACTACTATATACAGATGATGGTAACCACAAATCAAAAAGCAGTAATAGATACACAAAGACTAAAGAAAAAGGAATCCAAATATATCACTAAAGAAAACCAACTAATCATGAGAGAAAAGAGCAAGAAAAGAAAGGAACAGAGAAAAACTACAAAGCAATCATAAAACCACTAACAAATTGACAATAAATATGTACCTATCAATACTTTGAAAATAAACAGAATAAACACTCTAATCAAAAGACATAGGGTGACAGAATGGATAAACAAACAAGACCTATCTATATGCTGCCTACAAAACACTCCTTTTAGACCTAAAGACACAAGCAGATTGAAAATGAAGGGATAGAAAAGCATTAACATGTAAATAGACGTCAAAAAAAAAAGTTGGAGTAGCAATACTTATATCATAGAATAGACTTTAAAACAAAGACTGTAACAAGAGAGAAAGAGAGATACTATAAAGTCATTGAGGGGACAATCCAGCAAGAAAATATAACAACTGTAAATAATTTATGCACCCAACATACAAGCACTCAGATACATGAAACATTTAATCACAATATAAAAGGAGTAATTGATACTAATACAATAATAGTATGAGACCAACACCCTACTTATATCAATGGAGAGATCATCCAAACAGAAAATCAAGAAGGAAACAGTGGCTGGGGTGCCTGGGAGGCACAGTCGGTTAAGCGTCCGACTTCAGCCAGGTCAGGATCTCGCGGTCCGTGAGTTCGAGCCCCGCGTCAGGCTCTGGTCTGATGGCTTGGAGCCTGGAGCCTGTTTCCCATTCTGTGTCCCCCTCTCTCTCTGCCCCTCCCCCGTTCATGCTCTGTCTCTCTCTGTCCTAAAAATAAATAAACGTTGAAAAAAAATAAAAAAAAATAAAAGAAGGAAACAGTGGCTTTGAATGACACATTGGGCCAAATGGATTTAACAGATATATTCAGATATTTATTTATTCATATAAAACAAGTCTCAACAAATTCAAAAAAGATCAAAGTCAGTCCACCCATCTTTTGTGACCACAATGCTATGAAACTAAAAATTAACACAAGAAAAAAATCTGGAAAGAATTCAAATACATGCAAGTCAAATAACATGTTACTAAACGATAAATGGACCAACCAAGATATCAAAGAGGAAATTAAAAAATACATGGAGACAAATAAAAATGAAAACACAAAGGTCCAAATGTTTAGGATCCATCAAAATCTGTTCTAAGAAGGAAGTTTATAGCAATACAGGCCAACTGCAAGAAGAAAGAAAATTTCAAATAAACACTCTGATCTTAGATCTAAAGACCTTACTCCAAAACTCAAAACCAGTAGAAGGAAGGAAATAATAAAGATTAGAGGTGAAAAATAAATAAATAAATAAAACAAAAAACAAACAAACAAATAGGACAGATCAAGAACAAGGATCTGGTTCTTTGAAAAGTTCAACAAAATAGATAAACCTTTAGCCAGATTCATTAAAAAAAAAAAAGCCAGAGAGACAGAGAGAGAAAGAGGATTCAAATGAACAAAATCAGAAATGATAAAGGAGAAATAACAGCTGACACCACAGAAATGCAAGGTAGTAAGAGAATATTATGAAAAAATTATATGCCAACACATTGGACAACCTTAAGAAATGGATTAATTTTTAAAAACATATAACTTCCCAAAATTGAATCAGGAAGAAATAGAAAATTTGAACAAACCAATTACCAGTAATGAAATTTAGTCAGTAATCAAAACAAAAACAAAAACAAAATAAAAAATATATATATACAAAAACAAAAACTCCCAATAAACAAAAGTCCAGGACTAGATGGTTTCCTTGGTGAATTGCACCACATGTAAAGAAGATTTAATACCTTTTCTTCTCAAACTAGTCCAAAAAATAGAAAAGAAAGGAAAATTTCCAAATTAATCCTAAGAGGCTAGCATTACCTTGATGCTAAAACCAGATAAAGACATCACAAAAAGAGAAAGAAAGACAGAGACACAGAGAGAACTACAGGCCAATATCTCTGATGAATATAGATGCAAAATTCCTCAAAAAAAAAAAAAAATACTAGTTAACTAGGGGCACCTGGGTGGCTCAGTCAGTTGAGTGCCCGACTCTTGATTTTTGGCTCATATCATTACCCTGTGTCAGGCTCTATGCTGAATGTGGACCCTACTTATGATTCTCTCTCTTTTTCCCTCTGCCCCACTCCCCAACTTGTGCTCTCGCTCTCTAAAGAAAATAAAAATTAAAAATTAAAATTAAAAAAAGTAAAAAAAATTACTAGCTAACTGAATCCAACAATACATTAAAAAAATCATTCACCAGGATCAAGTGGGATTTATTCCTGTGTTGCAAGGGTGTCTCAATATTTGCAAATCAATCAACATGATACATCACATCAATAAGAGAAAGGATAAAAAACTTTTGATCATTTCAACAGATGTAGAAAAAGCACTTGACAAAGTTCAACATGAATTCAGGATTGAAACCTTCAAAAAAGTAGATTTAGAAGGAACATGCCTCAACATAATAAAAGCTCTATTTGAAAAACCCACAGATAACATCATGCTCAATGGTGAAAAACTGAAAACGTTCCCCAGAAGATCTGACTACTTTTATTCAACATAGTACTGGAAGTCCTAGCCACAGCTATCAGACAAGAGAAAAGAATAAAAAAAAAAAAACAAAAAAACAAAAAAACAAAAAAAAAACATTCGAATCAGTAAGATCCAGAACTAATAAATGAATTCAGTATGGTTGCAGAAGACAAAATCAATGTACAGAAATTGATTTCATTTCTCTACACTATTAATGAAGCAGCAGAAAGAGAAATTAAGAAAGCAATCCCATTTACAATTAAACCAAAAATAATAAAATACCTAGGAACAAACTTAGCCAAGAAGGTGAAAACTATAAAGCATTGATGAAAGAAATTGAAGATTACATAAACAAATGGAAAAATATTCCATGCTCAGGGACTGGAAGAAGTAATATTGTTAAAATTTTCATACTCCCCAAAGCAAGCTACAGATTTAATGCAATCCCTATGAAAATACCAACAGAAGTAGAATAAATAATCCTAAAATTTGTATGGAACCACAAAAGACCCTGAACAGCCAAAATAATCTTGTAGAAGAAAAAAAAATCTGTTGGAGAAACTGTACAGCAACATGCAAAGAATGAAACTGGATCGCTTTCTTACAGCATACACAAGCATAAACTCAAAATGGATTAAGGACCTAAATGTGAGGAGTGAAATCATAAAAATCCCAGAGGAAAGCACAGGCAGTAATTCAATTTCTCTGACATCAGCTGTAGCAATATTTGTCTAGTTATGTCTTCTGAGGCAAGGGAAATAAAAACAAAAATAAACTATTAAGACCACATCAAAATAAAAAGCCTCTGCACGGCGAAGGAGGCAATCAACAAAACTAAAAGACAACTCACTGGATGGGAGAAGCTATTTGCAAATGACATAGCTGATAAAGAGTTAGTATCCAAAATATATAAAGAACTTATACAACTCACCTAAAAAAGAAATAATCCAATTAAAAATGGGCAGAAGACATGAACAGACATTTCTTCAAAGAAGACATCCAGATGGCCAAAAGACACATGAAAAGATGCACATCATCACTCGTCATCAGGCAAATGCAAATCAAAACCACAAAAATATCACCTCACACCTATTGGAATGGCTAAAATCAACAACACAAGAAACAAATGTTGGCAAGGATGTAGAGAAATGGGAACACTTGTGCACTGTTGGTGGGAAGGCAAACTGGTATAATCACTGTGGGAAACAGTATGGAGTTCCCTCAAAAAGTTAAAAATAGAATTACCCTGTTATCTAGTCATCACACTGTTGGGTATTTATCCAAAAAAATTCAAAAACACTAATTTGAAAGGATATATGCACCACTATGTTTATTGCAGCATTATTTATAATAGCCAAATTATGGAAGCAGCCCAAGTGTCCATCAGTAAATGAATAGATAGGGGTGCCTGGGTGGCTCAGTGGATTAAGCCAACTCTTGGTTTTGGCTCAGGTCATGATCTCATGGTTTCATGAGTTTGAGCCCTGCATAAGATTCTCTATATCCCTGCTTGGGATTCTCTTTCTCTCTCTCTCTCTCTCTCTCTCTCTCTCTCTCTCTCTCTCTCTCTCTCTCTTTCTCTCTCTGCCCTTTCCCCACTTATGCTGTCTCTGTCTCCCTCAAACTAAATAAATAAACTTAAAATATAAAAATAGGTGGATAGATAGATAGATATAGAGGAGGTTGGTAAATGGAATATTATTCAGTCATAAGAAAGAATGAAATCTTGCCATTCACAATGGCAAGAGCTACAGAGTATAATGCTGAGTAAAATAAGTCAGCCAGAGAAAGACAAATACCATATGATTTCACTTACATGTGGTATTTAAGAAACAAAACAAATGAGCAAAGGGGAAAAAAGAGAGAGTGGCAAATCAAGAAACAGACTCTTAAAAATAGAAAACAGCCTGATGGTTACCAGGGGAGAAACGTATGGGGGGATGGGTGAAATATGTGATAGGGATGAAGGAGTGTACTTGTAATGAGCACCAGGTGTTGTATGGAAGTGTTGAATCACTGTATGTTAACTATACAGCAATGAAAATTTTAAAAACTTAATAAAATAAAAAAATATATTCTTCCAAGCTCTCAATGGCTTTCAAGTTGAAATCCCTAGTTTCCTAGGAGCTTTGAGACCCACCCTGTCTCTCTCCCCTGATTCACCCACTTTGCTCAAGGCATGTATCCCCTAATGTCTCTGAATAGACTACATCATCTGGTGCTCTAGTATTTTTAAACAAACTTTTGTCTAGATGTATATCCCCCTACTCCAGCCCATTTAGGCACTGAACTCATCTAAGCTCTATCCACTCATTTTTTAAGTCTGATGTTTTTCATGATTCTTTTCTCTCATCACATCCTAGGCATACCCTTTCATATTTATTTCAGTATATTGCAAGTGTTGGTTAACTTGTATTTTTTCCTTGTAAGGTATCTATAGTTTAGTATTAGCAGAAAATATATGTACAAGAGAAATTGTGTAAATATTTAATAAATTAATGAAGGAGTCACAGAACTTTTGAGCTAGACTTTATATTAAGAAATTAGAGATCATGTAAAGATGATCCTCATTTTACAGAAGTACCAATTGAAGTTTTAATATGGTTCTCCAAATGTGATCTAATCAATTTTCCTTGAATTCTAAAACTTAATTTTATTTTCCACTTTTGAATACTCTAAAATATCTCCTTCCTATGCCACTCTTTCTTCATGTATGTGGCACCCTCCTACCTTCCTCTTTATATGTATCTCTTCTATATTTGTGTATTCAATGGTCAAGATGACACTTAAGCCAATCTTCCTATTCTCAGTCTTGTAAAGATTTCAGCTTTTGTTTATTCCACATTGATTGTCTGCTTCCCTAGCATATCTTTTTCCATTGGCAGAACTGCCAATACTTATTTTAAGAGAACAATAACTCTTTAAAGAAAAGCAAAATAAAAATAGGGGGCTACCTAGAGCTGTATTAGCATCTGGTCACCATGATAATGTTTACAAATTTTCTAAAAGGATGGGTTTTGAGTATTAAATTTAAAATCTATAGAAAGACTTCTAAGTAATTTTCCTCTTGTGAAGTTCCAAATATATGAAAATGTTTGGGTGTTGGCTGGGGCCCTTGGTGAAGCAAAGGCTAAGATAAAATTAGATATGCAAGTGATTTACTGAGAAAATGCCTATGATAGAAAATGGAATGAGGTAGGAAGGCTAAGGGACCTGGCAGAGTACCATATGGGTTTGATATTTGTGAAGAAGAAAGAGAAGAAAGTGACTTTGGATGGAAGATCTTAAGCCACAGTGCAGTTGGATAAAAATGTGGCCAGGCCAATAGGAAGTCCTTGAGTCACAGTCACCATCAGAAGAGCCCCATACCTGGGAGGAACAGAGCTGCCTTATTATTCCTGCTGTGCTTAGTGATCGGATGGGAACAGCCTGTGGGAACTGAAGAATCAGCTTAAATGTGATGATGTATTTCAGAGTGCAAGAGCTAAGGTCATCAGCCAATTAGGTTTCCAAAGTAAGGTCTGCAAAGCACATGTTCCTGGCTGCCACAGTATATTTTACATTGCATGGCTTAGGTCACTGGGAAATTTATTTGGCGCAACATTAATTAACATCTCATTCATATTTGGGAGTTATTTTATCTGTTGAAGATAGGTTTTGTTTTTTGTTTTGATATGTTTTTAAAAAAAAAAACAGTTGCAGCTAGAAAGAATAGACAATTTTCACATGCATTCAATGGACAAAATCTTTTGTTGTCCCTTTAGTCATACCCTCGCTAACATGACAGGTACTAATTATCAGCATATTGAATATTACCAAAAATCTTGTTTGTGTATATTACATGTGTGCATATTTACATGTGAAACATTCAAAAGAAGTGCCACCAGGGTTTCCTGGTGGCTCAGATGGTGAAGCATCTGACTCTTGATTTCAGCTTTGGTCCTAATCTCAGGGTCATGAGATTGAGCCCCACTTTGGGCTCTATGCTGAGAGCACAGAGCCTGCTTGGGATTCTCTCTCTCTCTCCCTCCATCTCTGCCCATCCCCCCTCTCTCCCTATCTCAAAGTAAATAAATAAAACTTTTAAAATAGTCTCCCCAAAATGTGCCCTTTTTCTCTTTTGCGTGTTTACTACTTTGACCTGGAGGTAATGGAGACCTTGTGGGTTCAAAAGAAACATTTGCTCCTCCTTTGACTGCCTAGAAGAATATAAATTGGGGATCTTCCTAGAATAAGAGTTATTACCAAAGATAATTTTTATCTAAGTGACCCATCTGTATGGTAGGGCACACATCTAATTACCAAACATATGTTCTTCTTATTGCTCTGTGAATTATCTTCCTCCCCTTTGAAGCCCCAGGGCCCTACCCTATTTCTTAACTCAGAATGGAAGATATACTTCATTTTATTACCTTTCTGTCTTTGAATCCCTCATCAATGTGGGGTTCCGGGATATGTGAAATAATATTTAATTTTCTCCTGCTAATTTGTTTTGTGTTGGCTTAATTCTTAGACTTGCCCAAAGAACCTTTGAATGGTAGAGAAAACTTTTAATTCCCAAAATATTTAATAGAAATATTAATATTTTTATCACTTTACGTATGTTAACTTATAAAACTGATTAAAATATTAATGAGCAAGCAAGACTAAAACAATGAAAAGTTTGACTGAATTTTAACTACACATTCAAGATTTGTAAGACTTTATTAAAATAGAAACTATGAGTTCAAAATTATATACCAAACATATATTAATGTGGTTCATGTTAACTGTATATTCAACTTCATTGTTAAAAATTTAAACTTTTCTCTCTACCCATCCTTTTTGTCAAATAGAGTATGAATCAACCCTAAGAAGCCCAGTGTGTTTATATATGGGTCTATATGGGGAAGTGATATGGTTTCAAAGTACACATAACCTCTAAAATTTTCTGATAAAACTACTTGTGGTTTTATGATCATCTATACATTTTAAGAGTTATTTGCAAGTAAATATTGTTATTAATTCAACACAAGTAAAGAAAAGCAACACTATGTAATCACTCATGTCCTTTGCAGATAAAGAAGAGATGTGTGTTCCACAATTAATGTATGGTTTTAAGATTTACTGGTATTTGCAAATTATCACTAATCTTAAGACTTCTGTGCTTGTATGGCCCTTTCTTAACTTGGGAATTCTGTCTGCTACATCCTTTTAAAGATAACTGTCAGTATGATTTATCACTTGAAAATCTGCCTTATTGCCTTTTTGCCTTGCACATCCCTAAAGTTAATTGTATGTCTCTAATATGGGCAGAATGGCACATGATCATTGTGAATTTAAAGATTTCCCATTAACTTGTATGTTTCCTACTCTTTATGTGTATCCTTAATTTCCAATTATATTTTTATCTATAATAGGAAGCAAAGGCTCTAACAGGCATTAATTGAAAAGTGAAATGCTTTTACATTGGTATCATTCTGTTTTTATTTCATTATGAAAATTAGTGCTCATGTTTTCATTATAGAAAGAAAATCAAAAAGCAAAACATTTTCTTTATGAGGAAATTAACCTTACATTCTAAATCTTATGTCAAATAATTTTATTAAAATTAGAAAACAGGAACAATATTTTTGGTTTACATGAAATACACATTTTAATATCAAGTTAGTATTTATACATGATTTAATTTCAAAATAACTTTAGAAATAAAAAAAAAAACACATGATGGGATTCAGGCGCACTCTCAAAATTATACCACTATGGGATATTGAGTGTTTTAAGCTGAAAGAATTTGAGAAAATGGCAGAAGCTTGATATCGCTCTGACCTCCTTCCACTCCTCGCCTTTCTTCCCTAAAACAGGTCACAAAACCCTTATGTGGAGGTGTTCTCCATATACCCTGCCTTCCCTCAACCCAGAGCACAGGGGTATCCTTATATTCAAAAATAAAGGGATGCTAGCTAAAAAGAATCCTAAGAAACAGACATTGCTGTTTTCCCCATTTTACCACAATAACCTCATATTCTTCCACAACTGGGCACTTTTGATCAAACCTACCATAAAAATACACAGGTGTGTTTCTCTAGGTTTTCATTTTCTTATAAAGTCTCCTACATCACAAAAAAACTTCTATTAAATAAATTTGTATGTTTTTCTCCTGTTAATCTGTTTTTGTCAGTTTAATTCTTTGGCCCAACCAGAAGCACTATAAACACTTCTCAAAAACTGTGAGATAACTTTTTAGTAAAAATAATACTGTCTTCTTCAATGTATTGAGTTTTGTAACATGAATTTTTAAATGAAAATGTGCTCCTTCCTTTTTTGACACTACATACCTTGTGGACACCATGAAAATATTTTTGATACACTCAAAATTTATTATCAAAAGTTATGATATTTTATATAAATTTCTCCTTGAAATATTTGGATTAAAGATCTGTTCAATACTAGAGAGACTGAGCACATACACTTGTATAATTTATTAATGCAAATAAATAAATACATGATCATTAGTCACTTCTCAATTTTTAAATACAAAAAGTCTCATTTTCTAATATTCTGTTTTTTTCTAGACTAACAGATGTCTTTTGACTATGCTCTTTGACAAAATCTGTGTTCTTTTCCATTACAAAATACTTTTCAAATAATCTATACATTTTTCTGATTTAGGTTGTTCTTTCCCTACATGCTGTGTATACTGGAATCTAAAATTTCAATAACCAATAGGGTAATAGGTGTATGCACAGAGAGAACTGGCAAATAATGCTCAAACAGCTGCTGTGTTGACAAATTGAAGTCAAGTGCTCCTAAAGAGAGAAGGCAGAAGAAAAGTCCTAAGAATATACTGGCAGAAGAGTTCAAATAATATAACCTGACTATGGAGAACTATAAAGTAACACAGACATATAGGCTGACTATCCAAACAAATGAAGTGATTCATTTTAAACAAAAGGTTTGCCTTTGAGGTAGTGATGCTCTAAGCTGCTGTGAATTTGATTCAGCCACTAGCAATACCAAGCACTGCTTAATCAATGTGTTCTAAATAAATAAATCAGCCAATAGAGGATATCAGCAATTCTCTCTCTCTCACACACACACACACGCACACACACAATTAATTTATTCAATATGATAGTCACAAATGTAAACCAAACAAAACCCTACATAATTATTGTCATATATATATATATATATACATATATATAAATATATATACACTATATATATATATATATATATATATATATATATATATATATATATAGACTACAATATGTTGCCAGATAGGATACTTTGTCAATTTACCCCATTTTTATTAGATGAGATCTAAAGTAGAAATGTCCAGTACAACTATAACATGAGTCATAAAAAAGTAAAAAAAAAAATAGGCAAACTTAAGCTTGACAGTATATCTTATTTAAACCAGTATGACCAGAATATTATTTTCATATGTAATAAATATACAAGTATTAATGTGATATTTTACTTTTTTATATTAAGGTTTTGATACCTGATGTGTATTTTATATTTGCAGCACATCTTAATTTGGAATAGCCAAATTTGAATTGCTGCCCTGGACTGCAGAAATGAAGAAATTCTTATAGAGTATTGATTCCCAGAAGTTGTATTCTCTATACAGAGTCTGCATTAACCTCATGACACAGTTGTCCCTATTTGTTTTTGCAAAACTTGCTTACAAGTCTGATGACATTAGAAACTTTGTTTTCTCTGTCTTTGATGGGGCAGGCACAATTCCAGAGGTGTAAAATTAAGTAGTAAATTTGTTTTTAACAACTAGAACCCTTTGTAGGCTCTTATAAATCTAAAAGGAAGACTAATAATTTAACCTTAATTAAGAAAGACTTGCTTTAGGGGTGCCTGGGTGGCTCAGTCGGTTGAGCGTCCAACTTCAGCTCAAGTCATGATCTCACAGTTTGTGAGTTCGAGCTCCGCGTCGGGCTCGGACCTGGAGCCTGCTTTGGATTCTGTGTCTCCCTCTCTCTCTGCTCCTCCCCTGCTCACACACACTCTCTCTCTCAAAAATAAACATTAAAAAAATTATGAAAAAAAGAAAGGCTTGCTTTAGGCTAAGGGAGTATTTCTTTTTTTTTTTTAATTTATTTTAAGTCCAGTATAGTTAACATACAGTGTTATATTAGTTTCAGGTATACAATATAGTGTGATTCAACACTTCCATACAACACAAGTGCCATCTTTATTCTCCATCACCTATTTCACCCATCACCCTACCCACCTCCCCTCTGGTAACAATCAGTTTTTTCTCTACAGTTAAGAGTCTGTTTCCTAGTTTGTCTCTCTCTCTCTCTTTTTCCCCTTTGATCACTTGTTTTGTTTCTTAAATTCCATATGTAAATGAAATCATATGGCATTTGTCTTTATCTGACAGACTTATTTCACTTAGCATTATACTTTCTAACTCCACATCGTTGTGAATGCAAATAGTAAGATTTCATTCTTTTCATGGCTGAATAATATTCCATATATATATGGATATGGAATTATATATATAGTATATATATTACATATATATTGTATATATTATATATACAACCTCTTCTTTTTAAAAATATTTTTAATTTTTTTTTGAGAGAAAAAGAGACAGAGAGAGAGAGATTGGTAGAGCGAGAGGGAGACACAGGATCTGAAGCAGACTCCAGGTTCTGAGCTGTCAGCACAGAGTCTGATGTGGTGTTCAATCACTGAACCATGAAATCATGACCTAAGCAAAAGTTGGAAGCTCAACTGACTGAGCCACCCAGGTGCCCCCATACCACCTATTCTTTATTCATCTTCAGTATTCATGGATACTTGGGTTTCTTCCATAATTTGGCTATTTTAAATAATGCTGCATGTATCCCGCTGAATTAGTGTTTTTGTATTTTGGGAGTAAACACCCAGTAATGTGATGACTAAATCATAGGGTAGTTCTATTTTTAATGTTTTGAGGAACCTCCATACTGTTATCCACCATGGCTGCACCGGTTTGCATTCCCACCAACAGTGTAAGAGGGTTCCTTTTTCTCCATATCTTCACCAATACCTGCTCTTGGCTTTATGTGGATTATTTTTTTTAATAGCAATGCTATGGTGTAAATATCGTCCTCATTTTACATATGTAGAAACATTCTGAGAGCAGTTAACTGACTTGTACTGTTTGTAGATACCATGCATCTAATAAATTTTGAATAAAGGAAATGTGTTTCTATGGTCAACATTATATTTTTTTAAAAAGTTTTATCTAATTTAAGTTAATGGCTTTCATTAGTAAGGGCTCAATCTGCCCTCATTATTTATCATTTTAACTACTGAAGTGGTGCTCAAATTAAAAGGTAGATTATACAATTATTAAGAACATGGGCATCAAAGGCAAATTCTCTTGATCCAAATTGAAACTCTGATGCTCTTAAGTACAACTTGAGCAAGTTATTCAATATTTGTGGGACTTGTTTTCCTTCTTTGCAATAGGTGCATTAAAAACAGCATCCCCAAAACAAAGAGTTATTGTCCTTAGACATTTTTTTGTATGTAGTAACTCTCAATAAATGTTAGCCGTTATTACCATCTGTCATATTAATATATCTTCTAATTAGTTCCTGGAACTACAACATAACATGTTTCTCCCAATACTTCCCAGTAGACAACTTTTTAGGATCTATCTAAACACAGATTGTATACTGGTTGTTACATTAGTTTCTTTTCATCCATCGTATCTGTGCTAAACATCTCTGCTTGTTTAAGACCTCTATCAGAATACACCTGCAGGCTATTAATTTTTTATAAAAAATGCATCTGGGGGCACCTGGGTGGTGCAGTCGGTTAAGCGTCCGACTTCAGCCAGGTCACGATCTCGCGGTCCGGGAGTTCGAGCCCCACGTCAGGTTCTGGGCTGATGGCTCAGAGCCTGGAGCCTGTTTCCGATTCTGTGTCTCCCTCTCTCCCTGCCCCTCCCCCGTTCATGCTCTGTCTCTCTCTGTCCCAAAAATAAATAAACGTTGAAAAAAAAAACTTAAAAAAAAATGCATCTGTAGGCTAGTAACTGAATGGCAAAATATGTGTGGGGACAAAAAGATACTTCCCAATCCCTAGTACAACAGATAGGGTGTTATATCTAAAAGACTGATACATATGTTGGTTCTCATATGCTAATTACAATAGTCTCCTTTGGAATTTCTTTCATCAGATCATCTTGACTGTTTTTCTGCAATGTTGATTATTACATAGAACTCTTTAGATTTAGTTAGATTTGCTGAAGCCATCAATGGAGTCTGAATCTGGGTCACATTCTCATTTTCAAAAAGATACTTTACTACAAAATTGTTATGAAGTTTCTTCCTACTCTTGAAAATTCCAATAAAGTTTCCAAAGTTCTTCAAGTGGTTTTAATTTAATCAGAAGTTGCTGGTTTTAATTTCTGAATCTGTCTGCAGTTTATGAGCTCATACAGATTATGTCATCTCTTATGGTTAAATACAACTTCAAGTTTACCTCATTATTCAAGCCTGTAACCTTTCTTTCCATTTACTGTGCTTTGCCTATTGATCCTATTTGGAACATGCTTTACTTTTTTGTTTTGTTTTGTTTTGTTTTGTTTTGTTTTGTTTTCTTTGACTAAGAAACTTGGCCAAAATCCTGAAGTGGGCCAGACAAACACTTGTTGTTTACAGCAACAAGAGAAGGAAGCCAAAGTCTTTCCACATACCATTTTCCCCTCTATGACCTTCCTAGGGAGGCACACCCCAAAGGACTTCTGATATCTTTACTGACACAGTTGGGCTTGGTCAAGTTTTCACTTCCAGTGCTGCTAATATGGCTTCCCTAATACTGTTTCACCAGATACACACCCTCCTCTTTTTCAGAGGTATAGTTCATGCATAATTTTCTTGAAAGAATAAAAACCAAGTTTTTAACGCAGTGATATTCAGTTAGGGGAAAAAGTATAGATATTCACAGCCTTCCCCTGCCCCAGCCATCAAGGGAAAATTTATTTGTTACATATCAAATCACAGGCCTTTGTTGCACAAGGAAGGGTAATACACAAGTGATAGACTAATTCCCAGAGTATCTAAACTGATTTTTATGTACAGGAAGCTATTTAAAGAAAAAAAGATAAAGATCTTGAGACTTGGGATTGGATTATGACAATGGAGCAGAACGGAAATCCAGAGGGGTTGGAATATGGAGTTTGGAGGGAGAGACCCCAATGGAGATTAGAACAATGGCTGGAGTTTGGAGGGAAGACCCAAATGAGTATTAGAACCATGGAGACTGTGTGATACTTTAAAGAGATGGATAGAGGGGCGCCTGGGTGGCGCAGTCGGTTAAGCGTCCGACTTCAGCCAGGTCACGATCTCGCGGTCTGTGAGTTCGAGTCCCGCGTCGGGCTCTGGGCTGACAGCTCAGAGCTCAGAGCCTGGAGCCTGTTTCCGATTCTGTGTCTCCCTCTCTCTCTGCCCCTCCCCCGTTCATGCTCTGTCTCTCTCTGTCCCAAAAATAAATAAACGTTGGAAAAAAAAAATTAAAAAAATAAAGAGATGGATAGAGGCATATTATTGTGTACTCTGCAATAGGGCACCCTCTGTGCCACCTTTTCAAAAGATTTCGCTAAAGACATAATACTTTGAAGAGCTTTTTGAGCCCATTTTTTCTTTCTTTTGAATATAACACTAAAATCCATCCATACAGAATGGATTTCAATGTGGGAACAGAAAGGACAAGTTTTATTCTGTGTACATGTTTTTAACAACAACAAAATACTAAAATTCATTTAATGCAAAATGATGTATTTTCTGAGCTCCTTTTTTCTCCCGTTATATCTAAGAGTAAATTTCTTGCAATGCTTTTCTATAGTGAAAAAAAAAGTCATTTCATATATCGAGCTCATTTCTCTCCTTCCTGTCTGTGACTAATTGATTCTTCTATTACCACATCATCTTAATACCAATGATCAACCTGTTTAAAACCAGTTAATTATTAATCAGAGCATGACCATGTTTCCAACTATGATAGTTTTAGTGTCATTTGGTTTCAGTTGTATGATATGTGGGCTTTCTATCTCCTTTGTAAATGTAGATTTTAAAAATAAAGAACTTTCTCAGGTAATATACCATTGTGCATGCACAAACATATGCTTAAGATTGCACAATTTCTTAGCCTAAAATATTTCTACTTAGTTTATATTTTTTTCTGTAAAGGTATTATATGGTTATTTTATGATGGTATAGTCAAATATGATTTGTTTTTATTGTAATTAATAAATTAAAATTATTGTTTTCAACCAAGAGCTTATCTACAAACTCATATATATACCCATATTTACTGGTATAAAATTTAAACCAATCTTTTTCTCTCTCTTACATTCCTAAATTTAACTAACTTTAACCATTCTAGTAGACTATGTTCTAATGTTAAAATTCAACATTTTAATGGAAATACAAAGAAGTAAATGGATAATATATACAAAACATATATCTTGCTATGAAATTACATTTGAATTATAATATAACCCTTACATTCATATTTTATGAACCATAAAAGAAAATAAGCATGTGGAAACTGGTATATATAACATTATTATTAATGAGAGGAGATGAGACTGTATAGAGATATTAATAGAAATATTAATAGAGAGACTGGAAACTCAGAATACAGATTATGAATAGGATGTTACAGGAAAGTCAATAATACTTGGCAGTAAGGACTCTTCTAATGCTTTTAATAAGAATGCAAAAAGTGTGTGAATTCCACAAGATAATTCTGAATGAGCTGTAAAGGGGGCTGCAGATGTTTTTACTGTAAAAAAAACTGGTCATATAGACATATAAATGACTAAACAAAAGTATTTATAATATCCTGTGTACATTTAGCTCTGGGAACTAGCCTGAAATAAATCATATTAATTTTAAATTTGTTTTCATTCTGATAATAGGCACTAAGGAAGCAACCTCTACTAGGAACATCAAGGAGCATAACAGAGAAACAGTGAAGTAGATTTCCCTTTCTACTAAGCAATGGTTCAAGCTTTTTTGTAAAATAGATTCTATGCTAAAGAAGGACAAGAAAGTCTAAGAAAACATTCATTAATGAGGGCTGCCTATTAGTCTAATAAATAGAATTGTACCTGTCCTCCTAGGGTGTGTCCTTAAAATTTTAAATGGCTTGCTCAAATACTTAGCCCAAATGATCACAATCAGCATGATGTCTCTGAAATAACAAAAAACAAAGTGCAAAAGGAGCAAAGGGAGATGGAAAGAAGAAAGGAAGAAAGGAAGAAAGAAAGAGAGATAAGAGGGAAGGATATTTGGAAGGGAGAGGGACAAATAAAGGAGGAGCTTTTCTCCATAATACTACCTTAAATTAATGTTAGTTCTAGCCCCAGATTCCTTCATTCAAAGGACTGATGGACTGGTATAATCAAAAATGCTTATTCCTGTGTTTCTGGTTTGGTTGCCTGCATGTGTGTGTGTGTGTGTGTGTGTGTGTGTGTGTGTGTGTGTGTTTGGTAAACTGTATATAACAGCACATGGATGAACATGTTTGATGTGTATAAGCAATTTGCTAATTGCATACTGCATTATAAAAGTATTTGTGAAAGAAAAGTACTTAGAAAAGGGCATAAATTTTCCCCGGCCCTCATCCATTAATACAGTTCACTCTTACAGAGAAAACCCAAATCAATAATGACAAAAGCAAAAGGGCTCAATTTCCCCCAAAACAGGGAGGGATAGACAAATAACCTTATTTAATTTAGAAACAAACAGTCATGAGACAATGTGAGAAGGGTCACTAAAATAGAACTTTGCAAATAGACTACATTTGGCCCAGGAATGCAGTTATCTTGGATAAAATAATGTTAAACTCAAAGACAGAGATTAAGAAAGAGAGTTTTCAGCAAGATTAACCTTCTTAAATTCATCACAGATCCCACCACTCTCTATAGGTAGGAGTGAGGAATTTGATTTTGGGGATCTTGCAGATCAGTGAGGAAAGAATTTGATGGGATGAAGGAAACCTAGAAGGGTTCCTAGAGTTTGGGGCTAAATGGTCAATAAGGAAAATGGAGGTGGAGGTGAGAAAGGGAATATCATAAAACAGAGATATTTATTTTTTATCATCTTCAGTGTTACAAGGTAAATTCCAAAACCCTACAACAATAGTTTGCCAACAAATTGCATGTTTTGAGAAATTTACAAGGAAACATACTGTGTACTTTTTATATTAATGTATGAATTTTATCCACCTCTGTTTTAACTTCACCTAAATAGTTTTCATGACAATCACATGAGATAATGCAGAATGGATTGCTCTGAAAAATTTTAAACACTATAATAATCATGAGAAGACAGTGAATTGATAGGAAAATGGAGGATTAGGGAGTAGTATATTATCGTTCCTTTTAAAAATTATGTGCTAAGAAAAATGATGTGCTGCTGAAAGCACACATTTGTATTAATTTCTTTCCTTCAGATACTTGATGGGCAGTTTGCTGTGATTTCATTAATTTAGATTGGTTGGAAAAGAAAAAAAAGGAAAAAAAAAACTAATTGCCTGCATTCCTAAACAAGACTTTATGCACACACACATACACACACACACACACCTATCCACCATTGGTTATCCTTCTCCCCCGTTATCCATCCAATCCTCATCATTTAGAACTGTCTGAAGAGTCCTCATCTCAGTTATCTGTCTGAGCTCTATGCACCTTGCTCATTCCTCTATTTGCCTTCCTGTCTGCTCAGGTCACAGGAAGAGAACCAATCTTTGATTAATAACAGTAAAGAAAGAATTTGGGTAGATAAAGGAAGCTCACCTAGTGGGAGAAGCAATCAGAGAGAGTACTCAGTAGACCCTTGAGGAGTTTTTGGAAGTGCAGCCAGTTCAAGGGAAGGCTAAGAATACAGAGCTGTGTAACTGAAGGAGTTGAGGGTGCAGAAGCAGAGTTCTGAAGTTAAACCCTTGCACATAATTTCCTAGGTGTGTGTGGTCAAGCTATATAGCTCTCCACATTGTAGTTTCCTTACTTCTGAAACTGTGGGATTTTTTTTTAATTTAAGCAGCTAATCCAGGGGTACTTTTGTTTTGCAGCAACAGATTATAGTTTGGGCTATTATTTGTGTACGTGGCTCTCAAGTTTACATCTCAGGCCCAGACCTTTTGCCTAAATTTCAGACTTGGATATCTCACCACTTAATTGGCATCTCTTCTTAGCTGTTTCATACCCAAGACAACCAATGTATCAAAAACTGAGCTCCTGATGTTTCCTTCCAAACTTGCTTTTCCTTCCTTGTAAATTATCTCAATGCTAAAGCTGGAAACTTTGGAGTCACTCTTGATCCTTTCCCTCACAGCTATAACATCATAATTGTAAGCAAAGTCTGTAGCTATATCCAGAATCTGACTACCTCATTGGCACCATCTAGTCAAGGTCTCCATTATTTATCACTTGAATATTGCAGTAGCCTTCTTAGTATTTTGCATGTTCTTGCCTTTGCCCACTCTCCCCATAATTTATGCTTCACTTCAGAACTAGAGTTGTGCTATTAAATGTCAGTCATTGAGTAGAATACAACCTTTTCTACTCAAAAACCTCCAGAGCTTTCCATCTCATCTATAATAGTGTCATTATAATGAACTCTAAGTTTTCTATTAGACTTCATCCTCTCATCTTCCCCTAAACCCCAATACTTACTCTTATTCAACCAAACATGTGTCCTTTATGTTCCTAGAAAAAAAAACTAGGGAAGTTCCTGACTAGGATCTTTTGCACCCTGTGTTCTCAGTCTAAAATATTCTTATATCTGCTTGGTTTATCCCATCACTGTCTATACTTAAATACTAACTTCTCTGGACTCTTTAGCTATAATTTTAATCATTTGTGTTTCACCTTTCCCAATACTGCCAATTCTCTTTTTTTCTTTTTCTCCTCAGCATTTGTGACCATATACATAAATATAATTATATTCATGTTTCACTTGTACTTCAGATATATGGCATAATAGGATGTAAGCTCTATTAGAGTGGGTATTTTTCACCTCCTTTTTTCACTATTTTATCTTCAGCATTGAGAACAGTGACTGACACAAAGTAGATACTAAAGTGTTTACTGAATGAATAAATAAATCACAATTTAAAATTATACTTAGGGGTGCCTGGCTAGCTTAGTCTGTAAGACATGCAACTCTTGATCTCAGGGTTCTGAGTTCGTACCCCACATTGGATGTAGAGATTACTTAAAATCTTAAAAAATAGAATAAAATTATACTTAAAAACATGTTCAATGAAATATGTAATTGAATCGTGTTTAATTGAATCAAATAATCTATCCTCTGGATAGGTTTTAGTCACCTAGAAATAGTTGTAGGTTAAAATGAGCTTCTTTTCTGTGTAGAAACATTATCCTATGTTACTCAAAGACACGTTTGGAAAGGACCAGAAAGAATCAGAAATTTCCTGGCCTGAAATAAGTAAAGGATATTATTTATTAGAAGGCCAACCTTTTAACATGTTTGTGGAAAAAATAAATAAACCTGTATTGTGTTGGTTATATATGGACTTTGGGGTGGACATAGTTCATAACTATATGAAAGCTAGGAAATTGGAAGAAGAGATAAATGTCTTTAAAAAAAGTCTTCAGGATAAACAGATCAGGTTCACTGAAGGCAACATAACAGCATACAGTGGTGTACAGAATTCACCAAGCATTTCAAAGGCAACACAACCATCTATCCCCAGAGAGAGCATAATTTATCTCTGACCAGATCAAATTGTGTTCCTCGAGGATGCTCATGCTTGTCAGTTTAGTGATAAGCTGAAATTTGGCTTATAGGTAGTCTCCATAATTTACTTTATATTCCAGGAGAGTTGAGAACAAAGAGAAAATGATGTTGGTAAAAGAGGAAGGGGGAAAAATATTAGTCCTACAGAATTAAAAGTTGAATTCAAAAGTAAAAACCTGTTGAAGCTCATATAAGGTATTTTTTATTTATGTTTATGACAATGACCTAGTTATTATTTTCCATGTTTTTAGAATCATGTTTTCTTTGACACAATATCTGCATCACTTCTGCTGTTGGAAGTGGGCCATCATTTAAGATTTGATGGTAGTAGGACCACTTCTACCATGATGCAAGCCAATAGGGAGGCGCAGGCTTAGTGCAGCCAATCTCATATTCCCAGCTGAGGCTCTGGACAAGAAACTGTGATTCAGAGGGAGAATATTTTAATAATTCTTTCAATGTTTTTTTGTGGTGATATCAAGCATCTACTGGCATCAGTTTGGAGGGTGGCTTCAGTGTCCAGCACCTGCATTAGCTATGTTCTAACCATCTCTTCCATTGGCATATGCATGTGCATGATTACTACACCCACTCTTAGCTGGGTTTTGTTTGTTTTCGAGCATGGTTCTCAGCTTTGTATCATTTCAGCATGCTACCTGAAAACCTTCTGTTTGAATTAAAACAATTATACATCTTTTATTTATTACCAATATGTTGACTGGTTAGATAGTATAGGTATGCAAATAATTTCTTCTAGCAGAAAATATGTATTTGGTGAGATGGTTGGTTATATGCTACATAGCTTACCACAGAATAAGTCTAAGAATTGAAAAAAACCCTGATAAGTAAAAAGAGGGGATATTGAAATTCCTATGAGGGAACATCAGATCAATGAAACAGCAGTCCACATCTATGTTACTGAAGCATGAAACAGGAAAATATGGCAATGAGAAAGCGTTTAGAGCCAGTAGGCCTTTAAACCCTAATACAGAAACTAAAAAGGGAAAACCTGAGGGTAAAATGCACTCGAGCCTTGAAATTGAAACTGAAGGAGACAACCCAAAGGCAACAATCACTGGAGCCTGGATTATCACTCTGAAGGAACAGAGAGAGCCTAAGGGCAAAACTGCATTCAGGCCCAACTGTGAGTTTGAAAAGATCCCTTCAGGGCAAGACTCATTCTCATTCTAACAGTTAGTTTGAACCCAGTTTTAGGGGCAGCATGCTCAGTGCCCTGGAATTGGAAAAAGTAGGCAAGTAACTAGGGGTGGCCTGCACTTTTTATAAAGTAATAATGAGTCTAATTGGTAAGAGCCAGGACCTGGCAAGCATTTAAATGTGCATCTTAGAGCTTATGAGAAAATTAGGCAATGAAGGACAAAAAGAGAAAATGGGATTGGCATGGGAGTAGCACATATTCATAGAACCTATACTGGGTATAACACTGTGATCCAGAGCCAATATGCACATCTCCTCACTCAGTATATATTAATACCTATGCACTGATCTATTTTCATAAGGGTAAAATTGTCTAGGAAATCAACCCAAATTGTACTCTAATAATTGATCTCTTTACCATTTAGAGGAATAATATAAAATTGGCATATCTTAAAATTAGTTATGTAGAACACTGATTCCAATACCCTTCTCTTAAGCAATAAACATCTTGAATATTACACATTGACAAGTATGAGGTATATTAAAACAATTTTATTGGTATTCAGAGTCATAGTTAGTCTCCTTGAAATGATCACCAGCCCACAGCTTAATATGGTTAATGAGTAAGACTGTCTACATTAGTGGTTTTCAAACTGTCCTCACAGATCAGCAATATTGGTATCACCTAGAAACTTTGGGTAAATATACTAGGGACCCAGCTCAGATGTTTTGAATTTTGGGGATAGGGCCCAGCAATGTGTGTTTTATTAAGGCTTCCAGATGATTGTGATTTTAGGTTAACTTTTAGAATTACTAGTCTAGAATATTATCAGTATGGCTACTATTCCAGAAATTTTTAGCCCAGAAAATGAATTTGCAAACAACTTTGTTTGTTTCAAGAACTTCCTAACACATCTGAACAATAAACTATACAATGACCCCCTCATATAAGTTATATTTTCTAAGAAAAATATTCAATTGGGCTGATCCAAATGACTATTTACTCACAAGGCTTCTTTCAAAACAATTATGAATATGCCATCCCTTGAACTTTGGTGATAAGGTGAATGTTGTGTTGAATTTGAACTTCTACCATCTTTTTGCTAACCTCTCCAAATGTTTCTAGGAATGAAAAGGACACGATTTTCTTAGGATATATATTTATGTATATACATATTGTTCTCAAATACTTTAAGCACATCTCTTTTGAAAGCTTTTATCTAAGTGGACCGATGCTTTGTTAGTCAGAAAATTACTATTAGTCTCAATGTATTTTCTTCATTTCCTTTAAGTAAAAGTTCATAATGAAGACGACAGGTAGTGACCACTGACAGAGCCTGCTTGAGATTCATTCTCTCTCCGTCTTGCTGCTCCTCCCTGACTCATGCTTTCTCTCCTCTCTCAAAATAAATAAGCTTAAAAAAAAATAAAAAAAGATCTCAGTAAACCAGCCTCTGATAGACCGAATCTTGCTATATATTCCAAAACACAGGAGATTTTTTCTTAAACCTGTCTTATTTTGTCTATAAAAGTCTGGTTCTGGGAGAGATCTTCTCTCCATCCGGTCATCCAGTCACCCAGCCATCAGCAAACAAATTGTGATTGACAACCAACAATTAGGTTGAGAACTCAAGACAGGACTCACAAGCAAGAATTTGACTGTTTCCAGACCATATGGGTTTGTCCCAGTCTAAGTTCTTACACCCTTCCACTAAACTCCAAAGGTTTGTACTTATTTTTTTTTCTAAATGGCATACTTACACCAAAAATATTAGACTTACAGTGGCCATTGGGGAATTTTATATATGAACAAAATTATTCTTTTGAAAGGCACTTTAAAATGAAAGAAAACAAACATCCAATGATTGTTTGTTTGGTTGGTTTTTATTGGAATAAGAAAGTTTCCAAAAGACTCACGGTTCAAAATTGCTTCCTTAAAATATTCCTTGGCCAAGGCAAACAAAAACATGCAGAAAACTTAAAACTCTCACTTAGATCCTCCAACCTCAACTTAAGCCTAATGGCTTTATTTTACTAGTCTTCTTCCCTCAGTCTATGCATATTATTACCTGGCTGCTCCTACTCCTTTTTCTGCCCTGTTCCCTTTCTCTTGTGACCAGCTAAAAACAAAGCTCAATGACATCTTAAAGAAAACACACACACACACACACACACACACACACACACACACACACACACACCCTTCAAAATAGGGAAATACTCTTATGGCAAAACTTTCCAAAACAACAAGCCAAAGAGAAATTTAGACAATTAGAATAATTTCAGGAACATATAGTTTAGAGTTCTTACATCTGTATCAATTAAGTTCATATGTTATTAGAAACCACAGATGAAAAAAAAGGAAAAAATAAAATTGAAAAGTAGAATAAAAAGGTCTTGAAGATAACTTAAGAGAATTCAAATTGCATATGAACTCAGAAGGGTTTAGAAAAAATGTACATGTTTTGCATAGTCTTTTAGCTGTTATCCTAAATTGTTTCCAATGAAAACAGACTGAACTTAACTTCAGGCTGGAAATAAAGAATTAGTTCACTAGGGACTTAAGGAATAGGATCTTTGAACTTCACACACACAGAAATAGATTTGAAACAGATGTGAATCCAGCTCTTTCCCCACTTTTTGTGAATGACTGTAAGCCAAAAATAGGGGATGTAGTAATACATAGCAAATTTGTCTTAAACATTTTGTAAGTAGAAAGATCATTTTGCTAAACGGCTAAATATTAAAACATAAGGGGATGCAGAGATGGGGGGGCGTGGAGGAATTTGAGTCTAAAAGTAGAATGGAGAGCCTTGTATATTATGCTCTAAAGCTGGGATTTCATCATGTACTTTAGCCAAATTTTTGAAGAGGTTTAATTTGTAGTTACTGTAAATGTGGTATGTAAGACATTGTCAGATTTAAGAATTAGAAAATTTTCTCTTGTGATAGCATTAGGGATACATTGAAAGGGTACAAAACTAGACTCAGAGCAAGTAGAATCAATAAGACTTAGAAACATTTTCTCTAAATTCGTGTCTATTTCGTATGTCAAAAGTGCTGTCTTTTCATAAACATCAACCCATTCAGTATGTAACCACTAGATATGTTTTACAGATGACCACTTGACCACATTAACACTCTTTTAAAATGTTTGGCAATTTGTTAGTTTTTTAATTAAAGCTTCTAACAAGTATCCATTTTCAAGTGTCCATTTTATTCAATGTCCATTTTACTCAACAAAGACCACCCACTCAAACTATATACTTTTTATGTATGCATGTATGTATGTGTGTATATGCATGTGCACATATATATATATATATAAATGTGTATATATATTTAATATGTAACATACACACAATACTAGATTCCTGTGCATAGAACCATGTAACCCCAGTTTTGTCTGCCTCCTCAATATCATACGCTTCTTTTTACCATGCTTAACTACTCTTTGCAGTTTCACAATGGCCTTATCATGATTGCTCTTGCAAAACTGTGCCTTTATTTATGGTATTTTCTCTATTGAAATTTACTTTCTCAAATCTCCAACAGTCAAAATCCAATTCATCCTTTTAAGACTACCTTCAAAAGCCACTTTTCCCACTGCTTTCGTAATACACCTAGTCATAATAAAATTGTTCTTCTATTCTGTGGGTAGTTATATCTGGCTTTCCTGTTCACTGTGAGTTTTGAAGGGAATAAACAGCTTCTTGTGTATCTGTATAAACTCCAATACTTAAAAAAAATACAAGGTAAATGAATGGAGTAAATGGATGAATGAATGAATGAATGAATGGATGGATGAATAAAGTAAATGAATGAATGAATAGAGTAAGTGGATGGATTGACTGATAGCTAATCATTTGTATAAAGTTTTCCTTCTTTCCTTCATTAGATGATAAGTAAGTGATTCTTTGAACAAATATTTTACCTCCTTTGTAATGACTTCCTCATAATACACAGTGCAATGCTCTCAACACAGTGGGTAATCAATACCTGCTGTTGACTGTTGAAGTAAAATAAATTTACAAAAATAAACCAGGCTTGTTTCTAGTAATGAAACTCCCGTTGGTGATTTTTGGCATGCTAAATGAAATCACCCCGGGAAAGTTTATGAATGATATGCTGAATATTCCAAATGAATACCATACTTCAGATACATCACCATTGATGGCATTGAAAATCCAGTAAGTCTCAAAAGGGAAAAAATTCTGGATGTCATTAATGATTCAGCTATTTGTCCTTTTCCCTTTGGAGCTGAGTACACTGATGCTATTACACTGAGTTACATGAAATTGTACGATTAGAAATGCCTTTCTTCAAATACACTATAAAAAGGAAACTTGGCTTATAGATTTGGCTTATTAGTAAGAATAATGTGATGCAGGAGAAAAGCATACAGGCCTCCTGAAACTTTAATATAGTTAAAGTCAGGAAATTATTATTTTTGCCATATTTTTAATGGCTGTTTTATTTTAGCCTCCTATAAATGCTTTGGCCATGTTAAGTGATATTATTCTGAACTTGAGTTATGATATAACTTGAATATTATGTAATATACATATGCATTCATATTACTATACATGCACACACATGTATATACACATGTATGATACATGTGTTTATGTATTATTAGCACACACATGTAGGTTATTAGTAATTGTTACACACTGAGATTCACTTAAGGGAGCAAGCTATGATTTATAAAGTATGTTTTAGTGAATGTATCACATTCAAAAAGCATTTAATATATGAATATATTTATTTTTCATTCCATGATTATTCTTGAGAAAGGAATGAAAAATTTGAAACTCTGAGTACCCCTGAAGTTTACAAGGTGCTAAATATATGCAAAGCAATAAATTAACTATGCACTCAACACTTAGAAATGTATTAGGTTACCACTGAAGAGTCCAGTTTTCACTAGAAAAACATTAAGTATCTTAACTATATATATACAGTTAAGAAATATATATATACATAGTTAAGAAATATATATATAGTTAAGAAACATATATTTAGAAAAATATATATAGTTAAATATATATAGATGTGTATATGTATATACACATATATATATATACGTATATATATATATACGTACACACATTTGGGTTTATTTTTTCCATTTAAAAATAAAAAGTAAATCTTTAGGGGCACCTGTGTGGCTCAGTGGGTTAAGCGTCCGACTCTTGATCTCAGCTCAGCTCAGGTCATGATCTTGTGGTTCGTGGGTTCAAGCCCCATGTCAGGCTCTGTGCTGACAGATTACAGGAGCCTGCTTGGGATTCTGTCTCTCCTTTTCTCTGCCCCTCCCCTGCACACACACACACACACACACACACACACACACACACACACTCTCACTCTCTCTCTCTCTCTCTCTCTCTCTCTCTCTCTCAAAATAAATAAACTTAAAAAATAATAAAAATACTAAAAATAAATATTTATGTCTTTAATGTATGGCTTTCCAATGCTCTATTTTTTTTCTATTTGAAACATTAATTCTGATATGAGAACTATTGTATGACAAATACCAATAGTTGAGTTAATCTAAATAAAGAATAGAACATCCCCCACCAAATTATAACACAAAAGATCATATATTTCAAATGATAAAAATATTTTATTTCTCAACTTTCTTCTTTACTTTCTTAAAAATAAAAACAAAAACAATTGCTTTAGTTTATGTTTCCAATTATATTCTCTGAAATGCACATTATTTTCATGTTTTCATTTTCTACCTTTTTTCTACTAAAGTGTCAGTCAATACATCTTATCAGGGAAAGTTGACTATTTTGTTTGGCAGTAATTCTCCATACTCAAGAATTATGGAAGTAATCACATGCTGAAAGAATGTGTTTCTACTAATGCTACTGCAATGGTCCCCAGATTTCCAATTTACAAGTTTTAAATGAATGGCTGTTTACTCTGCTATACAACAAAAAGTAGTTATCAAAGAAACTAATTCATCTCATAATACACCATGAACTAGATTCACAGCATCACCCACTCTTTGGAAATAAAATAAGTAATAGAACAATCAAGATTTTATTATTTCCTTTTTAAAATAGGAAACTAGAAATAGCATCAAAGACATATAGGGTTGTGACAAGATGAAAATATAAAATCTTTGATTTTCAGTCTTTACCAGTTTTATTTAAATGATTGATGATATGGATACACAGAGACCTGTATATATGGGAATTATATACATTGGGACTTGAAGAAAATTGTTACTAGTTTGTCTCTGTTCTTTCACTTTGTATTCTTTATCTTCAGGTTTTTTTTAAGTGTTTCATGTAAGTTTTCACCCTGCAATGATAAATAAACTTTTAATACACTTCTGGAGCAAGTAGACCCAAAGGAATCAGGGTGACCACAGACTGTCATCAGTAAAGGAGAACATGTCCATTTCGGTCATATTTCAAAAGGTGGCAAGAGAATATCTGTGAAATCTGATACTTTGCACGTTTACTTTTCTGTTTCACTTCTCCACCCACTTCAGGTAAATATGCAAATAGACTTAAGTCAATTGTGCAAAGCCACCTTCAATTTACTAAGTAATTCAGGTCATTACAGATGAGGAAAATGAGGCAAAGAGAATATAACTTGTTCAACTGGAAGCACTGAATTTTGAACCCAGGTGATTTGGCTCCAGCATTACTATTGTTAACCAATGTGTTTCACTACGTAGAGCAGTCATGCTACATGATATAACCATGTTTCTGAAATCTCTTCCAGAAAGGGAAGGGAGACCAATTAAGGCAGCATTGGAAACAGCAACAAAATTAAAATTTATCATGAGTTGGGGCGCCTGAGTGGCTTGGTCAATTGAGCATCTGACTTCGGCTCAGGCCATGATTTCACAGTTCATGAGTTCGAGCCCTGCCTCAGGCTCTGCGTTGACTGACAGCTTAGAGTCTGGAGCCTGTTTCAGATTCTGTGTCTCCCCTCTCTCTTTGCCCCTTCCCCACTCATGATCTCTCTCTGTCTCAAAAATAAACATTAAAATATTTTTGTAATTTATCATTAATTTACATAAAATTAGCAGTGTTTTCAAGGATGTTATTATGGGTTTTCAGCCCGACTTTGTACAATGAAAGCATACTAAGGAAGATGGAAGGATGAGGCACTTCTTGTGAGTTTCAGCTGACTAGAAACCATCTTTGCCTAAGATGTGGACTCAGGATATAATTAATACCACAGTAGCAGTACTGATTTCATTAGAGTAAATTCCTCTTGAATTCCTTTTACTTTAATTCAGAATTTTGATACAGAATCTTATCATGTATCATCCATTAATAGGAAACTGGCTTTGCCAAACTGAAGCTGTAGGGCAATGTAGTCTCTTAAGAATTGGCAAACCAAAAGCTTCATGTGATATATTAGGACACAGGAGACAACAAAACACAAATAGTGTAAAGAATATAAGTAATCAATTTCTTTCTGTTTCTTTTCTCGTAACTTACACTATAACTGATTAATGTGAAAATATTTAAAGATTCTGGATAAGATTTTTATTTTGTAGCCACTAATAAGAAATGACTCCTGAAAATAGAGAAAAACTGAAAACATGAATCATTTTAATGTTGATTCTGTTTAATATTGTTGAATATGCTTTTCATTTTGTTTGGAATAACCGATATCATAACATTGTAACACCAGCACAATTCATGATATGGCCTTTGGATTGAGATACCCTGTTCTACTTTAGGTTGTATAGTAGTACCTGAACTTTTTTAGAGCAGATCTTAAAGTCACTCCATTGATTTACTGTTTTGGGTCACCTTCAACTTTATCTGTAAACTGACATCAGTAGTCTGATTTACTATTATTTTAAGACTTAGTTTATGCACTGACTGTGAAAACTTCTGGGCAAAATGCAAGGAAGAGGGAAAGTTATTCCAAATGCTTTAAATAGTGTGTCATGATATTATTTTAAGGTTTGCAATTGTATATGACTGTGAAACAGCTTGTTTTTTTTTTCCAATTACCTTTTGGAAAAATGAAATATGCTGGGAGTTTTTTCATGAAAAAGCATGTAAAATAACTTTCAATACACATTTTATAAATATATTAGATGCATTTAAGATAACTGCACAAAACACGTACAAGTCCCGTAAGTTATACTCTTGCACAAGTACAAATAAATTTTCACAAGTATTTAAACTTTAAAAATTGTATGAAAATATATCTAAAAGCTGCAATCTTTTGCATAGAAGCAGTAAAACATTGTTTAATTATGTGTAAGCTATGAAAATAGTCTGTGCCACACTTTGTATTGTTGTCAGTGAAGGCATTTTTATTTTCTTTAATTTTTTAACGTTTTTTTTCATTTATTTTTTAAGAGACAGAGAATGAGCTGGGAAGGGGACAGAGAGAGAGGGGGAGTCACAGATTCTGAAGCAGGCTTCAGGCTCGGAACTGTCAGCACAGAGCCCGACGCAGGGCTTGAACCCATGAACCATGAGATCACGACCTGAGCTGAAGTCAGCCGCCCAACCAACTGAGCCACCCAGGTGCCCCAGTTAAGGCATTTTTAAACATTAGGGTAAAATCTCACAAAGTCAAAATCCCAACAGGTGATCCTATTAAAAACAAGTTATTTTAATTGCTTAGAGACTGAATTTCTTGATTACCTTTTACTGGATTAATTGTGGGAAACTGATGTACCCATGATCAATTTAAAAAAAAAAAATACATACCCAGGTCTTCGGAGCTTTTATGTTTTCCTCTTTCAAGTTGTTATTTAAAATGTAGTTAGTTAACATATATGTTAAAATTGGTTTCTGATGTATAATTTAGTGATTCATCACTTACACTGGAGTATTAAAAAAAAAAAAACAATTTATTTAACAAAGAGAGAGGGAGAGAGAGAGAGAGAGAGCACATGTGTGAGAGCAGGGGTGGGGCAGAGAGGGACAGACAGATTCCTAAGCAGGCTCCTCCAATGCTGTCAGCTCAGAGCTTTGTGGGGCTTGATTCCATGAACTGTGAGGACATGATCTGAGCTGAAATCAAGAGTCAGATGCTTAATTGACAGCCACCCAGGTGCCCCACAATGGAGCTTTTAAAAAACTGAAATTGCCTGTTTATCTTATACATAATGTTAGTTACAATTTACATTTCACCATTGCAATCTAAATATCCTTATTTTTAAAGACACACCATACACACAAACCTTTTTTTTTGTCAAAACTAAATGGTAAAATCAGCTTCACATATTAGCATTTCTCAATATTGATAATTTATGACATATTTTTTCTTATGTAAGAACAAGTTAGAGTAGAAGATTAGAATAGAGCAGACTATGAAAATAGTAAGTTCTTAATACATATTAGCTTTATTATTGATATCAATTGCTTTTTAGTTTCAAGTATACTGAAAAAAAATTCTAAGTTCATTCATACTCTTCTTGTTGTGTTAATAATTTAAAAATACATAAAGATTGCAATGTTTAAGTGATAATAATCTTTTTCATAACAAAGACATAAGATAGACAAATGTTGAAATAGATGACTTTAATATAAAATATTTCCTATGAGTATATGAATAAACCCTAACACTGACTTTCAAAAATTCTCCTTTTTACGAGTCCAATTCAATTTTATTAAATCATTCCTGAAATAAAATGAAGGATTTAGTCAGTTGTATATGAGGCCTGAAGTTAAAAATGCTAACTTCCATCTCTGTCTGACAAATAGACTATTTACATTACCTTATTGCATTATTAGAAAGGCATCTGACTTTTCTTATTTGTAATATGTAGTATTAATACTCTTCCAGTAAATATCAGACTTTGTGAAAGATGTTTGTTAAATAAATTTCTTTTAAAGTGAAAATGCTTTACCTTACTAGCTCTCAGCTTAAATTCCTAGCTAAATTCCTGAGAAAATAATTATATGGTTAAACTTAGTAATCTGGTAAACAATTTACAATGTTCAGAGAAGAGTTTTTATTAAATATATACTAAAAAACCATAAATGTATTTTCCAAGAAAAAGTAACAGGCAAGTTTCATTTATAATGTATAATGTTTTTCTAATTTTTCTAATTTTCTATATACACACATATATATACACACACACTGTTTTTTAAATGCACATACTGTTCCCTTGGCCTCAAATGCTCCTTCCTTTTTTCGCCTGAATACTGTTTACCTTTCTTGGATCTACATCACTTCCTCAGAAAGAGAAACATCTTTCTCATAATTTTCTCTCTTAGCAAAATTGTTCCTTATGGCATTTGTAATAATATGTGATTATATAATTATTTGAATATTTATTTGATTAACAATATAGCACACTTCCCCTCTTGAAACTCTGTAAGGATTCAAATTTTATTTTATGTAATTTGTAAGTAGTATTGCCTGTAATATAGTGGGCACTTGATAAAATACTTACTTACTGAATGAATAAATAAATAAATGAACACAGATGCAGTTTGGGGCAGCCATTTAATGCATAGTTCTAATAACTGAGAAATTTAGTGTTTCCATTGATTTTCTTAGCATGCTATCATAGCTCCTAGAAACTGATTCCTTCTTATATAGTTAAAATTTAATTTAAATTTCTCAAGATCCATAGTTCTCTTGTTTTCAGGCCCCACACCATTTCAGCCAGACACTTTCCATTCTTCCATAGAAGTACCTCCTTGAACCCTGAATTAATTTGTCAAAAGCCTTTCTTACCCTTGATTAGAGAATGGAGCATATATTTTAAGAAAGGAGTTGGGTAGAGGGGGAGTATGTTATTTAAACATAGTTTGCAAAACTCATTTCCTAAGAATTAAAACATTAAAAGTGCCATAGGAATTAACTTCTAAATTTTATTATTTTATTATATTAAAATATTTAGAAATGATACTATCTAAAGATCAGGTGTGGTATATTTCACTAAAGAACAGTAAAAAGTATTAAGGAATGGATATTTGATGTAAATGAAAATAGACTACAGGGGGGCGCCTGGGTGGCGCAGTCGGTTAAGTGTCCGACTTCAGCCAGGTCACGATCTCGCGGTCCGTGAGTTCGAGCCCGGCGTCAGGCTCTGGGCTGATGGCTCGAGCCTGGAGCCTGTTTCCGATTCTGTGTCTCCCTCTCTCTCTGCCCCTCCCCCGTTCATGCTCTGTCTCTCTCTATCCCAAAAATAAATAAACGTTGAAAAAAAAATTTTTTTTAAAAAAAGAAAATAGACTACAGGGAGATTGCTATTTTAGAAAGTAGCTAAAATATACTTAGTATTTAATTCCTTAATGCCTTGAACTTAAAAAAAAAAAAAAAGCTTAGTTTTTTTATGGTCATTGATTGAATCCTAATAATTCCCTAACATTAAGTATTATTAACATTCATGTTTTTCTACTCACACTCCTCTGACCCATAAAAAAATGAAGACAGTATCAGTTGAAAGACAAGAGAAGATATTAGAATTTAGGTTCAGACAACTAAAGATCTGAATTTCTAAGTTTGATTCAAAATGCCACCTATAGTAGCCTGTTCTCTCTCTCTCCCTCTCTTCATATAGAAGGAGAGATAGATATCATATCTATATATATCTATATCCATATCCATATCCATATCTATATCTATCTACATCATCTATATCTATATCTATATTTATATCTATAGATAGATAGATAGATAGATAGTATGACTGTCTGAGCTCTCTTGATGCATTGATGATAAATGGGACAATGTAAGAGTCTTGTGTTAAGGTCTCTAACAATAGTCTACCAGGGGTGCCAATGGATTATGAGACTCTTGATCTTGGAGTCGTGAGTTTGAGCCACATGTTGAGTGTAGAGATTACTTTTAAAAATTTTCTAAATTAAAAAATAAAAAATAAAAATTAATCTACCAGTTACCCAATAAGCAGCATGAAGTTAGTTTCTATTATGTACTATATTTTCTCTTAAAGCATTAGCTATGTCATTATTCACAATAGAGAAAATGTAGTCTCATACTTAGTAGGTAAACAATATAAAGTAACAATCAAATCCCTTATGCTATAATATGCATAAAATATAGTTGCAAACATGAAAGCCAGGACCTGCTCTAATATTTGAAGCTCTGGGACAAGAATATTTATAATGACCCATATATCAAGTGTAAATAATTAGAAGTTTTAAAACAAGCTAATGTGCCTCTTTCTCCAACTTTGCACATACTTCTTTTTAAGTTCTGCAAAGTCAGTTGTGAATTTGGAATTTTTAGACTCCTTAGAGTTTGGTACAAAAACATGGACCCTTGAGGACCCTGACTCAAGGTCCCTACTCAGCAGCCTGCCCATTTACTCTACGGTACCACAAGAGGCTTTGTATACAAGGTGGGCGTTCCAGACCATGATTCTAAGCTGCCTTCACCTCCCCTAAATCTTGGCTGCCCTTTAGATCTACAATATCCACACCAGTCTGCCCAAAGAGATGGATCCAGATAAGAGGCCTATCAGGACCTGGGGATAGGCTTCATGTCACCTTTATGAAAGAATTCTGAGGTTTCAGTTTTCTAGTGTGACCTATAGCAAGGGATGGTGGGTATAAGCTCAGAAGAAATAATTCTCCATGGTTATCAAAATCCTTTCTTTCGGGGATAGTGCCTGGCTGGAAAAAAATGTAAAGCAGGGTTCCCTGTAAAGGGTTAGGCCCAAGATAGAATGATAATAATGAAAATGTAATGAAACTGTAATGGGGAAATTTCGAAATATCTCTCTATTACTAATCTTATAATAAGGAGAGTCATAGTGAACAAATTAGTTGCTTGGGTGCAAAAACAGCCTTGCCCCTTAATAGTCCATAAGTGAATTTTTTCAATATCTGTGTGCTTCAGACTCTTCATCTATGAGATGGTAACAGTACCTCATAAGTTTGTTGTGAAAATTAGGTGCTATGTAAAGCACATAAAATAGTACCTAGCATACAGCAAACACCAAATAAATACTAGCCATCGTTAATTTGAAGTTCTAAACAATGCTCAATATATCCAGAATGCATACCATTTAAGGTATGAACCTTATTTCAATCCTAGAGTAATATTTCCTGTATATTACATAGTTGCAAATACTTTAGTTTAAAGTTAAAAACCTAATTAATGCTTATTGACTCACATGTGCCCAACCCCATCTAAAAACATTTTAGGCATCATTATATTTAATTTTGAAAACTAACTTAAAATGGCACAATCTTTTCCGATCTAAGTGCAAATAAGCATATGTGGGAGCATGTTCTTAATCTGGTCTCATAAAATCTATTACCTGATTAATTTTTAAAGTTTTTTTATCTACTTATTTTTAGAGAGAGAGGGAGGGAGGGAAGGAGCACACGAGTGGACCAGGGGAAGAAAGACAGGAAGAGAGAAAATCTGAAAACACAGAGCTCAATGCAGGGCTCCAGCTTACAAACTGTGAGACCATGACCTGAGCTGAAATCAAGAGTTGGACGCTTAATCTACTGAGCCTCCCAGGTGCCCCATATTGCCTGATTAAATTAATATAGCAGTATCTGTACATACAAATTTCTTTGGGAAATGAGAATCGCAATAAATTGCAAAAGTTTTCACTTTATCCTTATAAATAAGCAGCTCTGGAAGCCATCTTCAGAACTTCAGACAATTTTTTTAATGTATGCAGTACATTTTTATCACTCATCTCAGGATCATTGCTAGATACAAGTATCAATACCAAAGACACTGTTAGGATAATCATAGCTCCCAGTTTTAAAAGATGAATGAAAGACTATCTGCTAAGTGTTCAGTACTATGTATGATTAATATCAAAGAAGTGATTTTTAGTAACAGACACTGAATTTAATATAACTTCGAGAAAACTCATTGGGGAAATAATCCCCTGAAATCCTTATTTATAAGGAAATAAAATGAGTGCCATTAGTGAGCAGATCCCCCTAATAAACACAATGATGAAACTAAGGTAGAGTCTCAAGCAACATGTGATAATAAATTATGCTGCTAACAGGCAAGTTATTATACCAAAAAAAGCCTTCAGCTAGTAGTGGGCACCTACGGGATTCATGCCTCAGCAGGGAGCTCTGTGTGCATACATACATATGCAAAGGACTATTTGTACCATTTCTCCAAAATTGTCATTCATCAAATTAGACCTAATTTGTCATGGTCAAATTAGGGAATTTTAGTCCACAAAAATATTTAAATAATTACTGATTCAGAGCCATCAAAATTAAACTATGATATCTTATACATAAAATAGCACCGCACACATTGCCCATAACTGTCATTGAATTCTTTCTGTATGTGTTAAAAACATAAAGATTGAGGGATGCAATTTACTGCTATTATGTTATTTATTATTAATGAAAGTTTAGGTAATATAACATTTATGTATATCTAACACTACATTTCCTGGGCATAATCGTATTGAAATTCATACTGAAATCATATTGAAATAATAATGAAAGAACATGGTAGGATTCATGTATTCTTCAATAAGCATTTGGTGAGTGTCTTATGTGCTTGGTGACGAGAATAAATACTTGAGTAAGATTACCTTCAATGAATGCAGAGGAGGATAGGCAAGGTATGCCAACAAATGAATCAGAAGGAGGAGGAAAGTATGAGAGTAGTATATACAGGGTAGTAGCTTGAACAAAGTATGATGAGTAGGCTAACTTTTAAGACTGGGCCAGCCTGCATTTGTTGTAGGACAAAAGAAGACTATAGAAATGGAGAGAATGAAGATACTAGAGAAATGGCAGAAATATGAAGTATGGAGTCCCTAAAGAAGAGAAAAAAATAGCTGAAGAAAAGCAGATGTGGGAACAAAAGGTTTTAAGAGGTAAATTTTTGCAGGTAAATTTTGAAATTATAAGAAAAAAGTTCATAGATGGGAAAAGTTCCTTGATGGGAAATACCTACTCCATGAAATACATAAGGTATTGTTCTGAAAATTCAAGGCCAAGGAGGGCCCATGTCTTATTCAGTTTTGTGCTGTCACTGAATAAATGAGAAATTACAAAGAGAGTTTTAGAATTGAGAAGAGTAATTCAAGTTAAAGTTACAGTTCTTTCTCTTTTTTGATATAGTACAGTTTCTCCTAAATTGCTTATTATTATTATTATTATTATTATTATTACCTTTTTTTACCATAAAAGGGAGTTGAATGCACACACAGTATCTCTATACACAGATCAGCAAAACCATTTAAATAATGGATATTGTGAGACTTTGATCTATGTTCAGAGTAAACTTGATATGCTGCTAATAATTAAAATGTGTTCCGTATAAATGTCAACTTGCCTTGCACATAGTACACACCAAATAAACCTAGAAGAATCGTCCTCATTTTTTAACTTTTATTTTTACATGATCTTTTAAATTATTTGTTTTTTCTTTGAATTTTTATAGCTTCTGGTTTTTAAAAACTTTAACTATGTAGAAAAAAATACAGTTAATTGGTAAACATAAGACCTAAAATGATCCCAAATATTATCAAATATCAGGATTCCGCTAATTAATCAGGCTACTATAGTATTTATTTCATATCTAATCAGATGTATATAATTATTTTCATGATAACCTTTGTTACAGGAGTTTTTTCCAAGTCTAATAATTTGTTATGCCTTTAGTTTTTGAGTTTTTATAGTACTTGGAATTCAAAAGAATCATAATATATAGTTTTGGCTCTAGTTATTAAATTATATTTTCTTATTTTCTTTCAAAATGTACATATATTTGCATTATACTGAATCATCTTTTGTCTTTTTCTCTAGCAATTTTTCCTAGCTTGCACCTTGGTATTAGTAGCCCAGCTTCTAAATTCCTATCCTTCTGCTACTGAGCAAATACCTACTGCTAACTGTTCTTAGCAGATTGATTTTATGTTTTTAAAAATGTGGAAAAGTTGAGGATAAATCCCCCCCATCCCAGTGCCATCCTGAAAAAATGCATCGCCTCCCTAAAAAATGCTTTATCTCAAATTGCTGAACAAATTTTAAGTGGTATATAAAATTTACTTGAGTTTTTTTCTTGATTCTCTGAGATACTGCATATTTTTTAAAATATAAAAGTCTCTGAAATCTTTTCATAGAAGTTTAGGAATGCCAAGAAGCAGTCCTTTTAAATATTTTGTAGAGTACTACTGATTGCTGCAAGCCATCTATTTGTCACCAGGAGGACCACAGAAACTAATTTAACAATCAGTTTCTTTTCTGTTTTTGGATTCAGTGCTCAGCAGCTAGTGTGAACATTAATCCATCATTTCTCTTATTAAGCAACTGCCCACTATTTTTGTAAAATCTCAGAGATGAGAAGACAATTTTAATTGTGCACACTGGAATTTTTGTGATTCTAGTTAGTATTTGTGTGTTTAACAGCTGCAAATTCTCTTTTTCCCTAATTTCAGAAAGACTTCTTGGTCTTCCATTTGCTTTTACTTTTAGTGTTTTCTATTGAGGCAGAAACAATATGATGAACAGCAGCATGGCTTTTCTGAGTTTATCAAGTGATGGAAAAAATAAGAATGTGAATCTTTCAGGGCAGTTCAATAGCATTTCCTGTCAATGACAGAGACCTTTTGATTAGAAGAAGAATAGTATCTTAAGATAAAGAAGAAATAAGCACAAGGAATAAAGGAGATAATAGCATACCTCCAGACTTAAATGTACTAAATGACCTGAAAAAGCTTGTAAATGCCTTTAAGCTTTTTGGTATTGAATTGCTCTTCAGGATTTTCCTTCTTTTTCTTTCATTTCCCTAAAACGTATTTACAACTCTTTTTATTGCTAATGTTTCAATGACTTTATGGTATTGAGTTTATGAACTCAACTTTTAATCTAGTTATCAAAATATATACCAGAATGGGAAGAAACATTATATTTTAACTATTATTTTTAACAGCATGATAATTATACTTTATTATTATACTTTATTATTTCGAAGTTATTTAAATCCCAATTAGCTAATATACAGTGTTATTACTATACAATATGGTGATCCAAGACTTCCATACAACACCCACCAATGCTCTTCACTACAAGTGTACTCCTTAATCTCCATCACCTTTTTACCTATCCTCCAACCCACCTCCCCTCCGGTAAACATCAGTTTGTTCTCTGTAGTTGAATCTGTTTCTTGGTTTGCCTCCTTCTCTTTTTTTCTCCTTTGTTCATTTGTTTTGTTTCTTAAATTCCACATTATGCTTTATTTTAAACTAGATTCCAAAAGAGTTATCTAAGAAAAATTCTTTTAAATATATTGAAAAGATACAGGAAATGTCTTTTCAGCTTTAAATTATTTATTCTTATAATAACTTTGGTATCTGATTATTTTAGCTAGTTGTTAATTTATTGAATTGAAATAAAATTTTATATGATAGCTAGAACTAATAATTAAGTTTATAATTTACTTTAGTTACAGATAGGACCTTTTACTTAGTGGTACTTGTGATTTGATTCAATGGTGAAATTCAAACATAATGTATGGTACATCATTTTCCATTAAAAAATGTTCTTTTTCATTATATATCATCTTATAATGACTTGTAAAAAATATATGTATTTTTTTTATTTCTTTGTGCTAAGCAGTTTTCATTTTGTGGAATAGCTGAACGTTACAAATGATGTATAAAATGAAAAAGATTTGCTCATGTTTCAGAAGTGTTAAAGTAAGTATTGGTTTTGTGTGCATGCCTTTATCTCAAGCAGTGTTACATGTTCTGAAAGGAGCAAGGCAAATGTAAGCAAGCAAAATTCAGTGAGTCAATTGATAATTTAGATAAAAATAAAAAACAAATTAAGAACCTTCATCACAAATTTTTCAAGCACATACAAGTTTGGTTTCTTCATCACAATTAGGAAAAGAGAACTTAAACAAATAGTTTTATTGATGTTGTTAGGTCAGGGACCAAACTTAAACTTACGTGGAAGTATAGTAAGAACACTTGCTAGGGGACCTGGGTGGCTCAGTTGGTTAAGCATCTGACTTCAGCTCAGGTTATGATCTCATGGTTTGTGAGTTTGAGCCCCACATTGAGTTCTGTGCTGACAGCTCAGAGCCTGGAGCCTGCTTCAGATTCTGTGTCTCCTTCTCTCTCTCTCTGCCCCTCTATTGCCTGTGCTCGCTCACTCTCTGTCTGTCTCAAACATAAATAAATAAAACTTAAAAAAAAAACAAACAAAACCAAAAACCCAAATACTTGCTGAGAGCTCATTCTGTGTCATGATGTATCCTAAAGCTACTTCTTATGTGGTATTTCTCAATTCTGGTATCTCTAAAGCATTATTTTATCTAGAGCATTATACATTAGGAAAAAGGGCTAATTTAATTAAATAAAATTTCACTTATGTTGGGCCACCAGGGTGGCTCAGTCGATTGAGGATCCAGCTCTTGATCAAGTCCAGATATCACAGTTTATGGGCCTGCTTGTTCTTTCTCCTCCCTTCCTCTCTTTTCCCCTCCTCCGCTCGTTCTCTCTCCCTCTCTCTTTCTCTCTCTCCTCTCACTCCCCCAATAAATAAACATTTTTAAAAATCTACTTTTTATGTTATGCAAAGTAGTTTATAAAAGAAATGGCATGACCAGGTCTGAATCTCTGAAAGATTATTCCATCATAATGGCTGACATGTTGGAGAACAGAAGGAAAGAAACAAAGCTGGAGATGTTATTCTACTGAAAGATGCCCTGAACCAGTGTTGTAAGATTTAGAAGGCTGGTTCGAATGTGAGAGGATTCATTTATCCAGAATCTTTTCTTGTGTGAAGCCTTTTCTGCTCTACCCACGTAGAACTGTCTGTCTTCTCTTTTTCATACCCCAACTGGATCTTTTGCATTGGAGGGGAAACAAAATGATGTTACTTATACAAATATTTCATGGTTTTCACAACGTGCTTTCCTAGAAAATTGAGCAATGCCTCAAAACATTTGTAATTGACTTCCTGCTGCCATTTGTTTCTTGGTTTCAGTTAGTATGTAAAGGAAATAAGACAAAAAAATCAACTTAATAGAGTTAAATTGGGGATTGGTAGTAATGTAAGACTAAGAAATATTTTAAAAACATGTGAAAATATTCAAAATATGGATAGACAGACATTCTAAAACACTGTTGGTGGAAGTGCTAACTGGAATCATCCCTGTGGAGATTAATTTGGCAGTAAAACTAAAATTTTAAACGCACATTCTCAATTACCTGGGAATTTTGCTTCTAGATCTACTTACACTTATGTAAAAATGCATATAAGAATTTTTATTTCACATTTGTCTTTGCATATAAAAATAAACTGATAAATGATTTTAGGAGAAGGATTATGTATATAAATTATACTATATCTTTATCATGATATAGTCTACAGTGTTCAAAAATTACGTACCTTTTGAATTGTTATGTAGGCACCCAAAATTATTTTATGAATAAAAAAGATACAACATTTTTTGGAAGGGTGCATGTAAAAAAGCCTGTTGATGATGGCTTCTAGTTCTGCACTTCTACCCCTGAAGCACAGAACTAGAAGAAATTTTAGGGCAGAGATTCAGCTTTCATTATATTCTTTTTATAATGCTCATTGTCAACTCAATAATGTTAGGATAAAAAACAGATGATGACAACAGTATTCACTTGATCAAGATTCTGACTTGTGAGGCTGTTTATCATATGGTCACCAGGCTGACAATACCCCAACAGAACAGATCATTTGTAACGTCACAAAAAGTATGTTAGGATTATATTTGAAGTCATTCTTAGCATTCCACGTTTTATCAATGATGAGCTGGAAAAAAATTATAATTATCTTTTGTTATTGGAAAATAATTCCTCTACAAAACTATGCCTCTTTAAATTAATCCTTAAAACAGTGTATTATTTTTACCAAGGAGAAAATATTTTATTGATATTTATATACCTAAATATCATTTGTAGAAAAAAATCTGTAAAATGTTTGCAAACTAAAATGAAATCATTTTGTCTACCCTAAAATCTATTGACAATTTGCTATTTAAAAGATTTCAGTTTCTATTTGTTTTTGTTTTAAACATAATATTTGCAGCATGAGCTACTTTCATAAAATTATTTTTTAAGGAACAAAACATGTAATAAAATTGAAAGAAGAAAATACTCAGAGGAACACAGTATTTGCAAATGAATATATCCTATACCATTTTGCAATTACATGGGATTCAAAGACAATATCTGAACATCTCCTCTCCATCTCCAAAATAGAATCAATGCTCTAAATAATTCTATAAAAGAACATTAAATACTTCCTTTAACAGACAAAGCAAAAACACAATATAATAAAAAGACCCCAGCCAGTAATCTCTTTCAATACATGCAAGTAAAATTAAGACCATAAAAGGAAAATAAAACATCTCAATATTAATAAAATAAGTGATTTTCCTCATATTTGGAAAACTGGACCGATTGTGCCGATGTGTATTTATACAAAATTTATATTACTTTTCTGTCTTCAAATATTTCTTGAACCTAAGCATTAAAAAAACAAATTTGTAAACAATTGCACCTAAAGATAATGAAGGAAATAATCTTGACTCCTGAAACCATTCTTGTTTCCTTCTTATAAAAACAAAACAAACAAACAAAAAACCTGTAAAACAGTAGTTAATATCATTGTTTTACAAGTAAAGAAACAGAAGCTTAGAAAAGTTTCTGTATTTCTCGGGGAACCACATAGGGAAGCTGTTGGATCAGGAGGAAATCTGGGTAGTAGGAAGTCCATGCTTTTTCCATGGCCTCCCCAAGCGCTATGAATGCAATGTCTTGTCTCATTAAATCTGTTTGGTGGAATCTATCCTAGACTAAGCTGTCAACACCAACAGTTTTGTTTCTTTCAACTTTTGTCTATATCAAAATCTCATAACTCACATAGGGGCCATTAAATTACAGTGTATCAAAACCCCCCAAAATTTCCTTTAGGTTTATTGATTTTAACTCTTTTAAGAGGATAATAAACTGAGGAAGTGATTTGCCCAAGTCACAGCTACGTGCAAAACTGGGGCTGACCCTCATCTTAAATGCCATCTAATCTTGAAATGAGCTATTAGCCTCTTGTTTTTGATAAAATCCCAATACTTTACGTGTCTCTCAGAATCCTTCACATCTCATTCGATGTATTTTAACTTCTCTCTTTGCATTAGAGTTTTTTCTTTACATTAATTAATTTTCCTACTTCCTTTTACATATTCATCTTCTTTCTGCCTGTCTTTCCACCAACTGAAAAGAGTCTTTACCAATCCATAATTGAAATTTCCGCCAAATCTTAGTACTTCTTAGTACAAAATCTTATTTTGTCTGGGAATTCAGTTTAATCCATCCACACAATGACTATTTCTGTTCCTCCAATGTCTTCAGCATGTGTGGCTAATATCTCAATAATTATGTTTACTGGTACATTTTCTTAAGTTTCTTATCAAGTTGTGTCCGAACTGACAATTTTCCACCTCTCACTTGCTGAGATCAAACCTCTCACTTGCTTTGGATTGCCAAAAATAAGTGGCTTTGTGTATACTAATTTTATAAGAAATGTCTTTCTAAATAAGTTACTTTAATAAAAGAGAAGATAATAGAATAATCTTTAAATACCCATGGTGCATACATCTCAATATTGTTTTCTACAATTAGGATAGATAGACAACTTAAAGCTTATATCTTACATAAATACATATTGGAGTGAAAACAAGTTTTCTTCCCAGACTTTTTTGATGTTTCTACCACTGTCATTTTTGTTATTGAGAAGTAGATTGTTTATTTTTATATTAATATTATCACAACTGCATGACAGTTATTATCCTAATTTTGCATATAAAGAAAGGTTAAGTAAGTCTTCTAAAATTAAACAGCCAACAAGTTGTGAAACCAAGGCTGAACTCTAAAATTCAAACACCAAGTCCCTTAATCCATACTGCCTCCCTACGTTAGATATATTATTATAATGATCAAAATAATGTTTACTACTGTTCTGACACCACTATTAGTATTGCTATCTGGAAGGGACTGTGTAAGTAAAGCTGTATTAGATTTGCAGTTAACCTAACCCCTTAAAATATGCTTTACCATCATCATTAATATTCTATACTAAATCATAGAAAGAAATAAAGCTTATTTATTATCACATGTAAGAAATGTATCTTTTCACAGCATCTAAGCATGCCACATTCATTTTACCTAAGATGCAATTCTATCATCAGAGCCTGGATGGTTCTAAGATACTAAAGTTAGCACTATAATGAGATGTAGAAAAACACAGCATTCATTTAAAGTGGTTAGGTGAGTCTTGGAATCAAAGTTACTTCAAAATAACTTAGGCAGTAGGAAGTAAATGCAGGAATTAGAGAGCTAGCATAAAATACTCCAAGCTGGAAAGACTCAGTAGGAGAAAACTAACAGTAGTCTCCAAAAGGAGAACATTTTGAATATTTGCATCATAGCTGTATATAGTGCTATCACTGTACATTTTACATTGAACCACATTCACCCTATGTGCTTATTTCCTCCACCAGCTCATAAACTATTTATTCCCCTTTATATTCTTACTTAACTACAACTGCACACACTAGACCATTTGAGTGAGTGAAACGATGTAGAAATTGCTTTAAACTTGAAAGAATTGTCTCTTTATTAATGCTACACATCAAGGCATATACTAACAAGACCACCTTAAAAAATGAGAAACAAATATAGTCATAACTTTTTAAACACAGTTAATGTGGTAGATTTTCATAAAATCAGTTATGGATCATTTAACTTAAATCTTAACCATTCTTTCTTACTAAGGTTACTGTTTTTGGAAAATACTGAAGAATTCAAAATAAGTTGTAGGTAAGTAAATATCCAAAGAAAGTAAAAATTCAAAGAATATTAAGGACCACTTATTCATTGGACTTAAAGAATATATTTTATATTTTCTACCAATTATTTGCAAAATCTGGCAATATGCATAGGGTAAAAAAATTCAGATTAGATATTATTTTAGCCATTGTCTTTCACTTCATCTTTACTATATTTGTCACCTTTAAATATTCAGTATTTAAAGTAAATGAGAGTCTTAAAATATGAAGTCAGCCCATATGGACATACAAAAATTCTCTTGTCATACATGACAATGAAAGATTTGAGAGACAATGTTGCACCATAAACCTAGCAATGTATAATCACTTGAGTTGCACTATGCTCATATTATAGTTTACCCTCAGCTCTACCATAGAATTTTTTAGCTCATGGTCTATACATCTCAATATTGCTTTCCACAATTAGGGCAGCATTGTGCCTCATGCAAAAACAGAATATTTTGGTAGACAGATAACTTAAAGCTTATAACCTATAATGCATATTGCAGTGAAAACTAATTTTCTTCCCAGGCTTAAGTGTTTAAATAATTATATCACATTATTAAAATTAAGCATAGATGAAATTTGGTTCAGACACAGTGATAAACTAAATACTATTACAGACTCAAATGTGTTCTGTATTAACTTCCTTTAGTATTACAGCAGTAAAACTAGAGTTTTTATACAAGTTGATATTTGAATTCTAAAACTCAGAGGAATGATACCTATTTCTAGAGACTCATTTTCTGCTTTGCATTTTATTAAATTCTCCAAAATCATTACTATCCTATGGAAGCTCATGATTTAAATTTTATCCAAACTTGTCAATATACAGGAACATTTTCTTAGCCACATTTCTCGTTGACTTTCTATTTCATTTTAGTGTGTCATTAAACACGTATTACTGAAAGAAGAACCACAAACAAATAAACAAAAAAATAAAAAACTGCCAATTCAGGAAAAAAAAAGTTTTAACCAAAAAAATATACAGTCCTTTATAAATATATGGTGGAAAAAAGTCACTTGTGTTTCTTTTCTTACTTGAATTTCCAGGTTTCTTAATTGATACTGTCAAAATCCTCCTATTTAACTGTTGAGTACACACCAAGTTCATTTGAAAAACTTTATATCCAGCAATTACATTGGCTAGACATTCAGTTCTTGGTTAAGAGAATGTGGGTACAGCTGTTTCCTCTTAGTTAACATATTTCAATTTTAAATTTTCTAATCTTAAAAGATAATGTTTTACAAGTATACTATGTAGTAATCTTGACTTAAAAGATATAAAACTAATTAATATTTTCATAGCAAAATAAAAAGTATAAACTATAAAAAGCTCTGACCAAGAAATAAAAAAAATAGGGTTCTAATTCTATTTTTTCCATTAAATGTAATGTTGAACAGAGCACTTCACCTGTTTATATCTGTTTGTTACTCTTTGTAGTAATACGTATGCACTCTGTAAGGCTTCTTCTAATACTAAATGATATTATTTTGTCACTGTTCCCTAAATGTCCTGATAATCTATTTATCATTAGTGACCTATGATATCTGTGGTTATTTTTAATGAGATGGTTATTTTAACATTAGAAACTCATTCACTAGCTCATATATTGCCATTAGAATAATGGCATTGAAAGAGGAAGAGTACTGAATTATGAAGTTTAAGGTTTCAATTCTATTACAAATGATATGCCTTTTGAAGTTCCTATTATAAAATATACCCAAAATTAGAAAAATTAATGATCACTAGCAAATTGTTTTATTAATTTTTGAATATAAGTCATGAGATTAGTCTGTATCTTTTGGAGAAGAATATGAAGAGGAAAGTTTCAAACCAACACAATAAAGCAAAACATAAAATCTAACTAAGATTCAATATGAGAACTTTTCTAATGATTTCAGAAATATTTGCGGGCAATTAAATTTGTTTAGAAGCACAGGAAACAGTTTCACATTAATGATCATGAAATACCAATTGAATAAAAATTTATTTCTAGAAAACAAGAAGTCTTTTTTAACTTCCTACTGTCACTCATCTGTATCCTCCAGTTACTATTCAACTTAATTCCAGGAATTTCATCTAATTCTGTCATTTCTGAGACTATAAAATACAATATCTCAGCAAATATGACATAATTGAAAAGTGAATTCTTATATAAAATTGAAATGGGAGAACCCAGGAGGATTAAAATAATATTTACATTTGGTTTATATAATGTTTGGTTTAGCTTCAGAAAAGTTCTTTAACACTTTTAAATAAGAAATTAAATATTTGAGAAAATAAAGATGAAAATTTATATGCATACAAGTAAATTTTTCACCCAATAAATATACCATTTCTCTACCAGTTTTTTCATAAATATAAACTTGTGGAGCCAGTGAAATCTTCCTTAAAATATATTTAAAAATATGTTTATGGATCCAGACACATTATAACTATAACTATCCTGTTATATCTTTTTCTTCCAATATTATGTCTATCAATAGGAAGAGAATTTTAATCACCTTTCATCACCTAAGTGACCAGCAAAATTTCCCTTCCTAAGCTCCATATGCTACAGTTACTACTGGATGACAATGGAAGATGAAATCATCTTGAGCATTTAACAGCTATAATGATCAGATAGAATGATAAGGAGCAGATTCCTATCCCAGGCCGATAAAATCTTTATGTATATAATTACACTTATCCTATTGATGGTCGCAAAAGAATTTTTGATAACTCATAAATAAAATACATTGATTTTCCTCCTTGCCCAGATATACAATTGCTTAAATTCTGGATAATGTTCACATTAGCTACTTTAACGCTTAAGCATGGACATATTTTAGAATAAAGACACAAACTATAAAGGAATGTTTGCAGGAAGACTCCTACAACTATGTTAATACTTTATTTTCTACCAAGAGCTCAATTTTTTTTTCACGTTTATAAGTATAGGGAATACTTGGAATCTTGACTGATATGAGGAAAATGGGAAAGTCCTGCTGGATCATGTAAGAGAAATCCACTTGCTAAAAATGCATAAAAGTGGTATCCACAAGGAAGCAAGTTATTTAGGTCATTATGGATTTTTAGGGAACCACTGAGAAGACAAAAAAAAATCCATTTTACAACTGTATTGTCAAATGCATCCATTTTTGGAATTGTTTAAAAATGACAATGGTCACAAGGGATTCCAGCTTAAAGAACACATGGGAAATGAACACCCATGCTCTCTAAAGTTTCTTGAGAATGACAGTTCTCACACTATTTTATATTAGATTAAGAAATGGTGGATTTATTGATTTTTTTGATGTCCATGAAAAGACAGAACTTTGATTTACTTCCCAGGATTACTTTATGGGCTATTTCTAGGGTTCTATTTCCTTATAAAACTGAGAAGAAGAGCTTCCATACTTTGGCTGGCTTTAAGTCTTATGAACTGATGTTTCAGAAGACTAGAAAGTCAAAAATACAATATCTAACATTCTGGAATATGATGTGAAAGACTTGTGTTTTAATTTAAGGGGTTGATGTGGATAAAAATGCTCTCTTTGGATTATACATATGTTTATAATAGATAAAACATGAATGAAGTTAATACATGGTCTGATATCAAGTTCATGGGGTATAATTTAATACTGACAAATAACTTTGATGAAATAATTTAACTGCAAAACCTTATCTTCCTAGAAGGTAAATATATACAATAAAGCAGTTTAAAAATTCCTCTCATATTCAGTGTATCAATGAAACACTACCAAATTTGTTTTATTCATTCTTAATGAAAATAATTAACTAAAAGAATGTCCAAGAGTTTAAGAAAAATATTAACTGATACTATGCTGCTTATCAGAAATCTTCTAACATTATACATTTGGATATCAAAAAATCATAAAAGGAGAAATTAATTGGGCATAGGTAGGGATATTGGACATAGCTCTTAAATAGTTTTTATTCCTAAATATTATATTAAGGAATTTTATATTACTCATTACTTTTTAAAATGCACCATTCTCTAATGTGGAATTATTGATCACAAATGCTCAGAAAATAGACCTCGGCAAACATTCTACTGCTTTGAGCTTCCGACCAGCCTCTTTCCTGCTATAAAGTGCTAAGAAGTTCATGTGACATATTAGCACAGCCTTATAACACCAATCTAAGAAAATATCTTGTCAGAAATACACACCTCTTATTTTATGTTTGTATCTTCAGCAATAAAAAAAGGAGTAAATAAATCTGAGATCTTGAAGTCAGAGTTTTAAGTTGCCAAATTATATAAACATATGGACACATTCAAATTAAGATAAAATTTCCAATCTCTTAACAAAATTTTAAGAAAACATATATTTTAAAAAGCAGACAGTTCAAAGACTATGTAGCTAAGCAAAATATGTATGATAGGATGGATTAAGCAAAAAATGACATTTTAAACATTTTGGCCCCATAAAATCCTAAATTGGATGGGGAATCACTAAATGCTGCTATAAAACTTGTGTTAGTCAATGGAACTTAAATGTAGTCAAATCATCTTTACACTATTAAAGCCATCTAGGCAAATTGTTTAATTTCATAAAATATGCCTTTTGTTTTCTCTAGGAGTTAAGACAAACTCCAAAATAACTTGGGCAGCATAGCAACCCCTTCCTTTCTTCATCTGGAGAGCCCTCTACCCTTTACTGACACCCTCTGGTCCTTATTACCAAATCAGTTTTGAGATTAAACCACACTCTAATCTCTAATCTAAAGGTGCTAAATGTCTTCTAAACTGTTAAATAAAAAATACATTTATAGAAATATATTTTAGCCAAACCTGTTCCATTTTAACAAACAGTTCTTCTCAGTTGGACCCATACAATTGAAGTAAACGTGCACAAGCAACTAATTTTTAATAGCCTATGTGTGTGTTTACTGTTTGATTTTAGTTAATCTTCCTAACCTACTAAAGATTTATTTACCACTTAATAGTTGAAGGGTTGCTCTGATAGGGAAACTTTAAGGTATTTCAGCGGTCCATTAAAAAATTCCACAATTGTACTTTCCCAGATCTATTTCTAAACATACTGTGGTGTACATTTGCCTCACAATTTACAAAGTCTGGCATTTAGTTAATCTATCAGGGTAAATATTCTTTTTTCTAACTTCGAGAATTCTGTCTATTCAACTGTATGCAATCAAAAAAGAAATTAAAATGTTTTTCTCCTCATTCCTTAGTTTTCAGAAGTTTTAAACTTTAGAAAAATGTAAAGTGTGCACCAACCCCTGCACAAAAACCTTGACACTTTATATTGTAATAAACATTCACTGATTTTCTATTTCAAATATGCTTTAATATCATCTCACCACAGTCCACTTGTTATTTTTCAAATTCTATTTCATTATTTATGGCACATTTCCTTTTTTTGACTTGTAACTTTGCATTTTGTGTTTTGTTTCTCTCACTAAACTTAGTTGGTCTTTGTATGTAATATCTTTAATTTTTAAGCATTTGCTTTATGTCACATATTCTTACACAGTCATATTGTTTTGGAGTTTCTTTAGAGTTGCGTCAGAGGAAACATATACCTATCAAGTTTGAGACTCAATATACTGGTCCACATACAACTCATGTGAGTATGCAGTAGGAAAATATACAAAGAAACATTTGTGAGTTGCTTAAAATTGACTACAGGCCCTTTGAAAAAAATAATGACCTCATCATTAGTAATTCTTTTACGTTTAGGATCACAGTATCAATCATGACGAACTCTTTCTAGCTTGCTATGATAGTCCTAAGTATTTCTGTAGCTCTGTTACAGTTCAATAGTAATCAATTATACCTTCACTAATTTTTTAAAATCGACCCACTATTTATTTATCTGTGTTTTTTAATGCTAGTATCCTAATGAATATCTATTTCTTTCATCCTTATTTCCCCAGGTAAAATTGAGAATCAAGGTGGAGGTATGGTGTCTCTAAATTATTTTATCTTTTCAATTAGAAAAAAAATACAGATGGATTGAATATAGGTAAGGCATTTCACATATGACAGTTTAAAAGTTTTCTCCTTCCAAATCTGCATTTAAATTACATGACTGCATTGTATTTTTCACACTAAAGAGGTAATAAAATTTTTAAATAAAACAATTCTAAAAAATTTATTGGATCCTTGTTTTTCCAAAAAAAAAGTTAGTTAATTAAAATTTTTCGAGGTTGTCAGAGTAATTCTCAGCCTATTCTACACCATGTTCATATTTATGCAAATTACTATTCTCTTCCACTTGTCAATAAAAAGCTTAATAAGTATGTTAACATATTTTTATTTTCTTAAAAAAATCTGTCTCATTCCCCTACATGACATTTAGAAAACACCGCAGCATAACTCAAGACACTGTTTTTCCTTGGTCTCTCTAACTTCATAGAACTCCACTTAGAGAGCATCCCTCCTGAATTTTAACAAGTTATTGCACTGCCAGGTGCCCAGTCATTGGGCTGTCTTCCCACAAATACAGGGCTCAGTCATGAGACATACATTCAGTATCTGAGAACCACATCCTATTTTCTGAGCATTTACCCTCTTTTGCAGAAAATTCTTCCCCTCACCTGGCATTCATTACCTTACCGTTTACTTGCAGGAATTGTTTACTCTTATTTTGGATGGCATTATGAGGTACACAAATAGGTTATATTCACTCAATGCTTCAACTTTTCTGACATAAAATCTCAGCAAAGAAAAAAACAGCATTTTGGGGGGAAAAACACAACTCTTTACGTTACAGTTTTTAAATTCTGGCAATATGGCAAGAAAAGATGGCTTTGCAGAAGGGAGTGTGTCAAAAATCGTTAAGTGCCTGGGAGATGAAGTGCATAATCACAGAAAGCAGTCCCTGGCAAAGGAATGCCTGCCACTTACCAATGAGATGCCAGACTCCCCTGTCCTTCCTCTGTGACTCTCAATTCCTGTCTGCCATCCTCCTGCCCGTCAACACAGTTCAGATAGAGCAGTTCCTTGAGTCCACTCTGCCTGTGGCAGGAGAGAATTGCGGAGTTTTTAATCATTCAGAGGAAATCCTCCAGCTTGCCCTGCTTCTCCCTGAAGAGGGGACCCAGGTAACTCATCCTTTCCGCCCCGAGCTTTAATGGCACTTTGGCTGCCGCCTCCTCGCAGTTCCGCGCCCCCACTCCGGAGTTGGTTATATCGGGAAGTAGGTGCGGCGCCTCCTCAGGCTGGTACGTTTGGGGCTCGCGTGTTTTCCTCCAATGCGTCCGCGCGCCCCGCGCCCCGCGCCTCTGACTGGCTGTGTCCTTCCCGGAGCGGTCCCTCGCCCCTCCCCGCTCGCCCGCGCTGTCGCTGTCGCCCGCGCCCTGCGCCTCACTGCCTCTCGCTGAGAAGGTTCATTTAGCATGTCCCCGGGCTGAAAGGTCTGTTTGCTTCCAAAAGGGCTTTATATGTTTCTCTACTCGTCTCACTAGTCAACCGCTATTTCCCTTCGCGCCGAAGTGCGGAGGGCTTCCCCTCCCCCCCAACCTGCTTTTCTGCGCCGCAACCTTTCCGAATTCAAATTCATAGATTACAGAGCGAACGTGTTGGCTGGTGACTGCTCAGGAGATCTCAGACGAGAATTCCCTCCTCTGCTCGCTGGCCGCTGTCTGTCTGCTTTCGGATTCCCACTCGGTCGCTCCTACCCCAGACTGCAGCGGCACCGACCGAGGCCCGCTGCTACTGGACTTTGCACTTTGGAGAATGTCCCTAGGTCCTGACCGGGAAGCGCTTCTCTTTGTTCGCACACTTACGAGTTTTATCTCAGGACGGTTAGGCTCTTTGACTGTTTTTATTTCTCCTTGGTTGTCCCCCCCACCCCCACCCCGCGTCAGTCCTGAGTAACCTAGGGAAATAGTCGGCTTAGTCTCAGACAGCGGCCCCCCCTTTTTTTTTTTCCTGAAATTTTATATCACAATGGATGTAATTGGAAAAATAACACAGGTAGTAAATCCACAGTGTGGCAGCTTTAGTGCTATTGTTCTGGTAGCCCTCCCCTTTACTTTTCCTCTCTCGATCTCAGAGTCATTCTCGAATTCTCTTGATTCCTTTGGTGCTAAGAGTTTGTTACAGAAATTATATTGCACGTCCTTTGCAATGTATTTCCATAGACAAAGCGATTAGCACCTGTGTTTAATGGAAAAGAAATCCCACGCACTGTTTTCTGTTTCTGTTCATCTATCTCTGCGAGACTGTGTGAGAGCCTCAGGTTACACCCGCTGTCGGTTGGTGTCCGGTTTGCTTGTGTGTTTGAGTCCAGCCTGACCCTGCACTGGGGCTGATTCTTCTGCTCACTTAATCCCTCAATGGGGTCTGACTGGCTCTAATTGGTAAGGAGAGTACAGTGCCACGCAGCCTGTAGCTGGAAGCCTTCCTACCACCAACTCTCTGTTGTTTCTCTTACAGCTTTTCTGGTAATTAAAATTAGTCTTTTTACTGTTTCTTGGCTTCTTCTCATTCATCCACACATGTTGTGAGAACATACAGCCTCTGCTTTTAATGGCCACCCTCAGGATCTGGGCTGATTTCTTGTTCCATAGCAAAGACAAATTTGTGTGTTCACATCTAATGCTTCTCTACCCTTCCATACTTTTTATTTTCTTTTTTCCTGCCTTCCAGTAATTAGGTTATTTTCTTTATGTGTTAACTGAGGGATTGTTGCCGAGATTTGACTTCTCTCGGCTTTTTCTCTGCTTCACTAGCTTCTCTCCTGTGTCAGGCTCTTGGTTCACAGAGAGAATCACCCGGACTTTTATAACCTCTTTAAATATATCACAACATAGATTCAAAGTCTAAAAGCTTAAAACATTTTTTTTTATTGTGCAGTGAGGTTTTTCCCTTTAAATGTTTGTTATAATTGAGCACATTCAGCCTTAATAGGAGATAGAAAAAACAAGCTTGCTTAGTTTTCTTTACTTCCTTGAACACCTTTATATTGCAATTGATTTGATAATTTTGGCATTTGTGTCATCACCTCATATATTTCATATATTTTCTTTCAACTTTCATTTCAGAAAAAAATTAAGTTGCCTTATTAAATTTTTTAAAATTAATCAAAAATGTAGGTCAGTCAAATCAAGACATAGGGTAACGTGATAGATAGTTGGAGAGACATGTAGCCAGGAATGAGGTTTAGACAGAAAAACTCATTTATATTTTGTTAAAAATGGCCTTAAGTTTACCATTAAGCTAGTAGCCAATTTAAAGAAGGAAATGCTATCGGTCACATGATTTGTGGTACCCTCCCACAGTTAACATGAACAAGGAGATGTATGTTTCAAATGATATAGGTGTGTTAATTATTTTAAATAAAATAATACAAAGGCTTATGATGTTTTGACATTTTACAAAAAAGATTATTATAATTAGGCATGAAGATATTTGTGTAACAAATATTGATAATGTAAAGCACTTTTCCTTTTGAGGTTATCTGATCATTTAGAGGGTGGGAAAAGAGATGTTGAATCTGGTTAATTAGGAATAGTAGGATCTATTTTTGTCAGTTCAAATTTAGAATGTTAATTTCAAGTCATATCAAGTCATAACGTAGGAGTGACTAGGTTACATGGATATATTGCAGCAAGACTCGGAATGAGTGACTATATTTTCATTTATTTTATAATTTAAAATATTTCATTATATAATATGCAACTGTAAATTCAATATTAGTATTATATATTCCATATTAATACCTATATATGTACTATATAGACAAAATAAGCCTTGACTTCTACATCTTTCTGAAAAATTTAGAATTCTGCTATTGTGGAATCTATTTTTGTTGTAGTGCATATTTTTAAATTGGTCTATAGGTCATGTACCTCTGTTATTACATCCACAAGGTTCAGGTGTAAGCAGGTGAACATTTGAAATTAGGAAAACAGCAGTGCGTAAGGTAAGAAGCAGGAAAAATTTTCTTTCAGGAGGTCTGCCAAGAAGAAACAAGCTAACTCATGTTTTCCAAGCACCCATCAAATCTTTTCACATGCATCATAACTAGTCATTTCTTTTATTGTTATGTGAAGATGGGAATTTAAAATATTGCTCTTATATTATCTTTAAAAGTCATAGGCATTCATGCCCCATGATAAAATCGCAATGCTATTTACTTTAAAAAGGTCATTATTAAAAAGATCGCTTGTTTCTCTCTATTTCAGACTGTTAGTGACATTTTAAAAATAGCCAGCTCATTGTCTACCCTGATAAAATAGCATTTGAACATTAAATGAATTAAAAATATTGTTTGTAAGTGGGTTAAGTGGTTTAGTGAGTCATTTTCTCCATGCTATGCTTATAGTACCTTGACCAAGCTGTCGTGTTGCTTATCTGATCTTGTTGTCTAACCATCTTTGTGTAAATGTCTTAATCTCTTTATTTCCTAGTCCCCAGTGGGCAAGTGAGCAGATGTAGCACATCTGTAGTAGTTGAGTTGCCTCTAAGCTTTTGTCTTATTTGTGTTACAGATTTTTTTCTTTAAATCACAGCCTCCTTTCCTCTCCTTTCATCTGACTCATAGAAGGTTCTAGGTTCTAGTTACGGGACCAATGCTACGTTATTTGTCAACAAATTGTGCCATAACATGAAGGGAAACAGAGGGCAATACTCAATTCAAGTATAATCCTTTCTTGAATCACCTGCTTTGCTTATTGGAGCCACTTTCAGCATTTGCATTTTTCTGTTTTGATGTTTTAATCTTCTATGTTATATATTGAAAATAATAGTGAATGTGAAAATACTGAGAAATTAATCAAAACCTCGCATTGTCAATGTACACCTGTATTCCCTATAAATATAACTAAAACATGAAGATCCAAAAGTAAACTTTTACTTGAACTGGACAACATATGATGATTTTAATTTTATTTTGGGTTTCTTAGAACATCAGTTTTAGTACTTACATCACAGCTGTTTTGTGAAAGCAGAAATAAACATATCTTAATCAGACTTGGAAAATATACTGACTTAATTAATTTAACAGCTGTTCCGGTAACCAGCACTAAAGAACATAGCCCACTTTGTGGATGTCTTGATAACATCTGTAGCTAAAAGCATTACGAGGTCTGAGAGAGGAGCTCTAATTTGACGATTTTGGTGCTCAGAGTGCCGACTTTTGCTTATGGAAGCTATGGACATTACTGACCTCTGAGTGTCCCTTAAGCTCATCCTGTGACATCTTGGTCTAACAAAATGTTTTTACTTAGGAAAGAACAAAAGACACTGTCAGTTTAACTAAGATTTTACAAAACAGGAGTAAAAGTTGAAATCTTACTAATTTAACGGTAAGGTTTACTTACTGATTGTATTCAGTAGCTTGTTAGATAAACACGTGCATTTTTTTCCTAAATATATCTTTAGTGTAAGGATGTACATTAAGTTTTAATATACTTTCGATTATAGACGTCTACTTTCCATTTTGTATAGCGTTCTCTCACCAAGATGTTCTCATATATAATTATTTTCTGTAAAGAAACAAAACCTAGTTCATTTGTTCATGACCAGGTATGTCTCCAAATATTATCTGTTTATGCAAATCTTTTCAATCTGGAATAAAAATTTCTAATGCCTTCTTATGTTCTAATTTGTTGTATCTTATTTTAAAGGAGTTTCATACGCGTGTTGTATTTTGATCATTTTCCATCTCTTCCTGAACTTACAAGTGCATTAATTTGACCTTTCTTTGACTTTTTGCCCTAAATATGAATAATATTTCTCCAAAATAAATTTTTTTATCAAATACTATACCCATATTTCGATTCCAGCTCTTCATCGTCTCATTTATAGCTGGACTCAGTCTTTTTTCTAAATCGTATTTATAACCCAACTTAAGAATTTTATGTAGGTCTTTATATAGAGAGCCAGACTGTATGCTTCCTGTGGACCAGGAACTAAATTTTCTACACTATGCTGAAATTTTGGTTTAAACTTTTTATTGGCTGAGTAGTGTACATGTAGGAAACCTTATTTGCTCATCTGAGATTCATTCAGAGTGCATTCTGAAGCAGCACCACTTACTTTTCTGTTCACCAGTAAGACTGTAGTTTGCAAATGTGACCACTAGATGGCATTGGTGTTCTAATTAGGAATGTCATTTAGGTTGTGTCCTAGGGATTTTGATTTTTTAGGAATGAGAGGAACCCCCAAATTAGCTACTGACTCTATAAGAAGAGTTATATATACAACTTAATGTAAACATCTACTAAGCCCATCAGAAAATTGTAAAATGTCAAATGTTTAAAAGGTGATCTTGCACCTTGAGGCAAAATAAGAGCTATTGAAATTTGTTGAGGGTTAAATATACACGAGGCATTGAAATAGGTATGTTTTATGGGGCGCCTGGGTGGCTCAGTCGGTTAAGCGTCCGACTTCAGCTCAGGTCATGATCTCACAGTCTGTGAGTTGGAGCCCTGCATCAGGCTCTGTCTTGACAGCTCAGAACCTGGAGCCTGCTTTGGATTCTGTGTCTCCCTCTCTCTCTGCCCCTCTCTCTCTCTGCCCCTCCCTCTCTTTCTGCCCCTCCCTCTCTCTCTGTCTCAAAAATAAATAAAAAACATCATTTTTTTTTTAAATAGGTATGCTTTAGATGATTTGTTCCCTTTTGTCCTAATGGTCTAGCTGAAACTCATTTTCAAGTACTCTGCCTCCATTGACTGTTCTTAACCAGTTCACTAAACCAATCCTGGTTTTGATTAGAGTAAATCACTTAAATCACCACAAAATAACGTGTTGGTACCAGATGCACAGAACACACCTCATGTATAGAGAATCCAATAAATGGAAAATAATTTTAGCACAAGTACATAACAAGATAAAATGCCATATTAAACCTATTCATTGGAAGTTTATGGAATTTTGTGTATATTCTCTGGGACATGTGATTCATTCAAGTAATATTGATTAGGAAATTACTAGTCTAAGTACTATACAAGGTGAATAAATTTAAATATGAGATTTCACAAAACCTTTTTTCATATACTTCAAAAAGTAAAGAGTTATATATTCTCTCATTCTAATATTTTGCCTGAATAATACCAGATTCAAAATGCTAATTGACATATAACAAACCCACAATTTTGGGAAAAAACACATAGTTTTAACTATAAATGCTGTTTGGTTCCGAAGAGATTACATTTTGAATTTCCAGTTGTTTGCCATCAATCCTATTTATGTCTGGTTTGCTTTCTTTATGAATTAAAAAACATTTTTCTGGGGCGCCTGGGTGGCACAGTCGGTTAAGTGTCCGACTTCAGCCAGGTCACGATCTCGTGGTCCGTGAGTTCGAGCCCCGCGTCGGGCTCTGGGCTGATGGCTCGGAGCCTGGAGCCTGTTTCCGATTCTGTGTCTCCCTCTCTCTCTGCCCCTCCCCCGTTCATGCTCTGTCTCTCTCTGTCCCAAAAATAAATAAAAAACGTTGAAAAAAAAATAAAAAAAAAAATAAATAAAAAACATTTTTCTGTCACCATGTCAGGGTCAGTCTGGTGCCCAGAAATTGGGTTATGTTCTTTCTATCTGACCCACCACCAACTATTGCTCTTCTGATAACTGGTAGCAGTGAAGGGATCAGGACTCTGCTGAAAATTGTTTTGATAACATGGAGGCCCCTTCTGGAATAACTACATTAACTTTGCTGCTGACAATGTTAAAAACTTACTTTGTGTCAGGGTGCCTAAGTGGCTCAGTTGGTTGAGCATCTGACTTCGGCTTAGGTCATGATCTCGCGGTCTGTGAGTTCGAGCTCCGTGTCAGGCTCTGTATTGACAGCTCAGAGCCTGGAGCCTGCTTTGGATTCTGTGTCTCCCTCTCTCTCTCTGACCCTCCCCCGCTCATGCTCTATCTCTCTCTCTCTCTCTCTCTCTCTGTCAAAAATAAACATTTTTAAAAAATTTTAAAAAACTTTGTGTCTGTGAAATTTTGAGATATGATTTATAAGCTGTGCAGTTACATATATAACAATATTTTATCGTTAAATAGCACCTTTCTTATAAGGATCTCAAGTTCATTGAATATGAAAACAAAAACTAAACAATGTAGTATAGCTACATGTCACTGCTTTCATATACCTTTCATTATTTCCTATGTCACATCATCTGTGTGCATACATATACTTTATATGAAAGGAAAGAATCATACACTGTGAACCTGTTTTCAGAGCAATTGGTGAAGAGATGTTCCTAATGAGGTGAAAATAATTACTTCGGTTGGCAAACTATAATATAATGCAACTTTATTATAAAGTATTAATTATTAATTATTAGCTTGCAAAAGGCTGACAGTTTTGTAGTGGAAAAAAAAAAAAAGGAATCTATGCTGGACAGTTCCAAAGAAAGCTAAAAGGTTGAACAAGATGGCATCATGTTGGCTGAGGCTTGTGCAAAATGATGCTTGCTGATTAGGTAGCAAATACTGATAAGAAGCCAGCAGTAGAGCAAATCATATCAAAACCCACTGGAAAACAACATGAGACCAAAAAATTAACAATGTTTGCTGAAGAATTACAGCAGTGGTGTTTTGTACTTCTGTGAGCCTTAGGATAATGCTACCTATGGTGTCTGCCCCCGAAGGGTAGGAAGTATGGTCATGTTACAGTGGCAGCAGCACAATTAATGTGTAAGGAGCTATTAGTATTAGTGAAAACTGCATGTTTGACTCAAAGTTTGAAAACTTTAAAAGAAAAATCATTAAATTAGAGCTTTTACAATATTATATGAATAATGGGAAAAATCTTGCTTTCTGACCACAGAATTATTCTCTTAATAAGGGAAAAAAGAACCCGATTTCCAAATTCATGGAGGAGTCATTGAAACAGTATAGTGGATTCCATTCTAGACCACCATCTCTCCTTCCCAGATGGGGTTTACCTGCTGGTTATCCCTTGCACGTGTTCTCCTGGGAAAACAGAGAACGCACATGATGAGCCCCTAAGCTCAGCAAGCTACAGTGACTTCAGCTTCTCCACACCATACAGGACTGCTTCTTTCTCCTTCCCCACTTTGTTTTCCTTATCTGTATTCCCATATGACCTGAGTTAGAGTTCTAACTCCTCTGATTCTCTTATACTTATTGATATAAACACAAATCTTATTCTGTTTTGTTCTCATTGTGTTAGTTACTTCAAAATGAAAATATGCTCCTTATGACAGGATAGGAAATACATATTTTTTTTTTCTTTTTGAAGTCTAAATTGTTGACTTTGATATATTCTGACATTGGATAAAACACATTTGTGTTTCATTTTCTTACTAAATCTTTACTGAAGATGGTGTATACAAGTGTTTTTTTTTTAATTCTTGAAAATGCTTTATTTATTTTTTAGAGAGAGAGAGAGAGCAGGGAAGGGGCAGAGAGAAAGGGAGACAGAATCCCAAGCAGACTCCTTGCTATCAACACAGAGCCTCAGGTGGGGCTCAAACTCAGGAACTGTGAGATCATGACCTGAGCCAAAACCAACAGTTGAATGCTTAACCGACTGAGCTACCCAGGCACCCCTCACCCAAGTTTTGTTTTTTTTTTTTTTGTTTTTTGTTTTTTTTAATGAAAGCATAGAAAATATTTTGAAAACCATCAACATGGCATAAAAACTTAAGAGACATTCTTTCTGATATCTCAATTGGGCTTGTCTTTTTAATGGGTTACTCTCTTGCTTACTGAGGGTGCATATGACTCTTGTAGAAATAGCCAAGTATTTTAAGCTTATGTTTCCATACATAATTAAATTTGAAGTTGCATTCTTTTGCTTCTGTCATAAATCAGTGTTCTTATTATTTCCTGTAAAAAAAGACATTTCCAAATAAGGATCTTCGGTTCATATAAAGAAGTTCCAACAAACTGAAAACTGTTTATTGTTAAGCTGTCAGAGCACATTGAATTTTAACAACAATCAAATTTCACCTATAAAGCATTCTTAATATATAATATACTTATTAGTTAACAGATTAAAATAGAAGAGAGGGGAGTTCTAAGCATTGCTTGGATTATACTTTGCATAAGTAAATATTTATTCCTTCTATATGTTACCTGGGTATTTGTTTTTCTTTTGTTAAGTATTATTTAATGGGCTTATATTTAAACAAAGAATTCTGAAGTGTATTTGTATTTACAGGATTTCTTATTTGAAGTTCTTTGTGCCACTGCTGCTTGGTAGGTATATTTAAAATTAAGTTTCTTTCTCTTCACATGGTAGATTGATATGATAATTAATACAAATTATAATTGATTCACACATTCTTTTAACAAATGTTTTTACTACTGATTATGTAACACTACTTTCAAGGAGCTTATGGTACAGACGTGGAAATGCAATGTCCAAAGTGCTTTAACAGAGATATTTTCAGGAGTCTGTAGGAAGGCAGGAGAGAACAGCACTGAAGGGAGCCCTTTACCAAGAACATGAATCTTAAATGGTTCAGAAGAATGAGGGGGAGAATCGGCCAGAGGTGATTACATCTATATCTATATCCACATCCACATATTGTGAGGAAGAAAATAATTCTCTACCTTTCCAGGTTTAAAAAAACAGGTAATAAAAAGACAAATTAAGAGGAGAAACACAAATACAAATGTAATAACCTGTATTCCTTCTGTATGCATTGGAAACACTCAGGAAAACTGAGTAACTCCTCAAAATGGTTGAAGTCATCACCTGAAATTCCATTTTCTGCTAAAGGCAAAAGAAGTTGTTGCATGTGAGGAGTTACTTATAGGAGGAAAAACATAGTCAACCCAGAGTAAGATTGTGATGCAGATTTAAGTCCATGCTTTCACCACTGGTAACAGTTTCCAGGGAATAGGATATCCTCCTCTTTCTGGTGCAGTGAGATAGATACTTACAAATAGAGATTTCCCTTATAAACATAAATGTTTTGCAAAAGAGTAAGTTCTGCTCAGTTTCCAGAAGGTTTCCTGTGTCTACAATTTCTTTCTTTCATTTTTAATGTTTATTTTTTAGAGAAAGAGAGAGAGAAAGAGAAAGGGGGAGGGGGCGGGCAGAGAGCTGGAGACACAGAATGGGAAGCAGGCTCCAGGCTCCTCACTGTTAGCACAGACCCCAAAACGGGACTGGAATTCGCAAACTGCAAGATCATGACCTCAGCCGAAGTCAGACACTTAACAGAGTCATTAGGCATCCTTTCTTTTTTTAATGTTTTTTTTTTTGCACAATTTCTCAAAAATAGCCAGTTTGAGATCATCTTTCAGCCAAAGAGACATATTTTGGGGTCCAAAATTCTGCTTACTTTCAACATCTATACCTACATCTATACCCATAGTCATATCTTTCTATGTCTGTATTTATATAGATATGTATATTGACATTTATATCAAATATCTATACCTATCTATCCCTGTGATAGGAGCACAGTGTGCTGTTTCATGTTTTCCAGAAAGTTAAAATTAATGAATATGGGTAGATACTGCAGCCCTTGGAAAGTGCAGAGCAGGAGATGTTAAGTAGCAGATTTTTAAGGTAAATACTTACATATAATCTTAAGGAACAGAGATTACTGAAAATATTTGGACAGGAGAAGATAATTATGTAGATGAATAGTCTTGAATCAAAGAAATAAGTTAGGAAACTATTATAGTATTTTATCCACGGATCATAAAAGCAGAAACTAGGAATGTGGCAGGGTAGTGGATCCCAGAGACTTCTAGGATGAGGAAACAGGAAGATGTGTGGACTAACTGGGCATGTTGGGTGGTGACAGACAAAAACCACTGTGCATTAACTCTTTTCTTCTAGGACCACACAACTAGGTATACTATGTGAACAAAATAGACAGGAAATAGATTTTGTCTTCCTGGATCTTAGATTTCATTGGGAGATCTAATCAAATAAGCAAGACATTACACTGAACCCATTGCTAAGTGGACAAAAAGGGGAACCCTAGCTGTCAAAAGTAGTGAATTTAGCTGAAAAGTATTATCTAAGGGATAGATTTAAGAGATAGATAATGAGTTCAGTTTATAGTGAAATAGATTCATTTGTGCAATGTTTAAGAAACTTGTGCTGAATAATATGGAGAGCCTATGTTTAGAGGTCATACATTTTGTGTTTAAAGTATTCAGGTATATTTGGTAGCTGATGCATGGAATAAAAATATTGATATTGAGAATGATAGCATAAGAAGAGGGCAGGGCCAACAATGGAAGCTCAGGGAACACTACATTTTAAAGTCATAGAGAAATAAAAACTAATAGTGGATATGGAGAAGGTAATATCTTGTATGAGAAAGAGAACCATGGAGGTTTGTCAAGGAAGCTAAAGCTGGAGATAATTTCAACAAGTAGAGCATGCACAAATGCATCAAGTTCAAAGAAGTGAAAGAAGATAGGAATTAAACATTCATTTTTGATTTGGCTTTTAGAAGTTGGGGAGAATACACAGGCGTGTTACAGCAATGAAAAGTGCCTCAAAGGCAATGGATAATGTGAAAAGGTCATCAAAACTTTGATGTATTTGTTTTAACAAAATAGAAGGATAGAGAAAGATTTTTAAAAGTTTCATGTATAACTTTTCTTGTTTGGCTGAATTTAACTTAAGGTCTATAGTACTAATTTGTTTTTGTTTTAACTGAGGGTTTTGTTCATCATTACTATTTTTGTGTTTTTTTCCTGGAGAGGTATTTCTTGAACATATCATATTCTTATCCGTTGTTGTTGGTATTATTGTTGTTAAAAGAAAATTAGATCTTAGGAATTCAATTTATGGTACATATTCCATATAAAATTAGATATAAATATTTTGTACATACCCATATACATGTGTACATAACATTTTACTCTTACATTTTAAGAATTACTTTTTCTTAAACAAAAAGCACACTGTAACATACAGCCCTACGGCAACATGAGTATCATTTTATAGCAACACTAAACTTATCAATTCCAAATTGAGAGAATGTAGGCAGCTTGTATGCTTAAGGAATAAATTAAAAGCATAAAAAAAACTTACTCATTCAATTGGTCCCAATTAGAGTGATTCTCCTTGATAAAATCCGAGGAAGATTAGTAGTACCTAACATCTTTACTTCTTTATTAATAACACAAGTAAATGTAACTGAAATAGTCTATGACATTCTTAATTATGAAATAATGTCTGGTATATGTTCATTGCCATTAATGAGTTATAAATAATACAATCTTGAAACATAAGTTACTCTTACCAGATACAAATATGATGTCATATATAATGACATCATAGAAATGATCATAGAAATGATCTGTTAAATTCTGAAATAGTGAAATACCAACACAAAAGAAAATATATTTCAGGTTGATTTTAAGACTTGCAGAACAAATTAAAATATATTTCAGCAATTTTCAGGGGGAAAAAGACAAACAAAAAGAGTCTTTTTGGGATACATTCCTTTATTCAAAGAATGAGCAATGCTTTTCTGAAAACTTAGGCATTTTCTATACTAACCAATGGACTGGCATGTTCTTAGCTATTATAATTTGAATGCAAAATTGTTTTTGCAGCTTCTTCTGAGGTTGCCATAAATTAATTTGGCATATACATCTTTTTAATTTTCTTTCACTTTCTGAAGATAAATGTTTAAATACAGTCTTCCAAAATTTTTATTTATTATATAAAAGATGAGCAGAATACATATTTTTATTTTGGTTTATGCTTGTAGACATGACTTTTAATTAACTCAGCAACAGCTGATAATAAGATTATTAGCATGTACAAAGTGTGCAGTTAATAGAAGCAGAACTAGAGGCAATTAGTGGAATTAGGTGTTTTTTCTACCGAGAAAGAGTATCCTAAGTACTAATTGTTTATGCCAGTCCAATCACTGCAAATATCCCTAATAGCATCATTAAATCAATGTAACACTACATTATAAGCACTAAGTAGACTTAGTGATTTGGTATCAGATTGGCACAGTGATGAGCTTATTAATATTTTCTATGAGTTACGTATAGACTAGTGAAACTTGATTTTGCAACACTTCACTTTGTAAATTTTCAAAAGACAAAAAAAAATGCTTACTCTGCCATATGTACAGTGTCTCTTATAACCATTCAGTGGCATTTAAGGTTTTTAATTAATTAATTATTTTAATGCATTAATTATTTTTTTAATAATAAAACTCTTGAAACTGTCATGAAATAAAAGTGCTGCACCCTATGCAGCCACTGTGGAAAACAGTATGGAGATTCCTCAAAAAGTTAAAAAGATAACTACCTGATGATCTAGTAATCATAGTACTATTTACCTAAAATATACAGAAACGCTAATTCAAAGGGATACATACATCCCAGTATTTATTGTAGCGTTAGTTACAACAGCCAAATTATGGAAGCAGCTCAAGTGTCCATCGATAGATGAATGGATAAAGAAGAGGTGGTGTATAAGTACAATGGAATATTATTCAGCCATAAAGGAATGAAATCTTGTAATTTACAAGGATGTGGATGGAGCTAGAGAGTATAATGCCAAGTGAAATAAGTCAGTCAGAGAAAGACAAATACCACATGACTTCATTTATATGTGGAATTTAAGAAATTAAATAAGCTAGGAATGGGGAAAAGAAAGAAAGAAAGAGAGAGAGAAGCTAAGAAACAGACTCTTAACTATAGAGGACAAAATGATGGTTACCAGAAGGGAAGTGAGTGAGGGGTTGAGTGAAATAAGTGATGAGGATTAAAGAGTACATTTATCATGATGAGCACAGAGTAATGTGTAGAATTGTTGAATCACTGTATTGTACACCTGAAACCAATATAATACCATCTGTTAACTATCCCGGAATTAAAACAAAAAAGCTTCATAAAAAAAGTACCGTACTCTAATGACTCTAAAAATTAAATATAAGAAATTTAGTAATGATTATTATATTTTAAATAAAGGTCTTTTTATTTTGCTTGTCATACTTCATAATATTCAGTGGGTTGAGTATGAACGTAGTTTTCAGGGTAGAGGCAATGAATTTCTGATCTTTCGTGTGGTTTATTTATTTCTATGGAAGATACATTGTTGCCTGTTTGACATGTCACCTGAGGTATAATGAGCCAACATATTTCACTTCTGTTTGCCATGTGTTCTTTATTCCTTTTCTCTTCCTTTTATCTATCCTTTCTTCTTCCTTCATCATGTCCTATTTTTAGTTATTTAGCAGAGATATATATGAAACTCAAAAGAAGGGGCGCCTGGGTGGCGCAGTCGGTTGAGCGTCCGACTTCAGCCAGGTCACGATCTCGCGGTCCATGAGTTCGAGCCCCGCGTCAGGCTCTGGGCTGATGGCTCAGAGCCTGGAGCCTGTTTCTGATTCTGTGTCTCCCTCTCTCTCTGCCCCTCCCCTGTTCATGCTCTGTCTCGCTCTGTCCCAAAAATAAATAAACGTTGAAAAAAAAATTAAAAAAAAAAAGAAACTCAAAAGCAGTAGCCTCTCTATTCTGAAAACATATATTTATTCTCAAAGTTTTAGGGGCACCTGGGTGGCTCTGTTAAGCATCCGACTTCAGCTCAAGTCATGGTCTTGTGGTCCGTGAGTTCAAGCCCCACATCAGGCTTTGCACTGACATCTCAGAGCCTGGAATCTGCTTTGGATTCTCCCTCTCGCTCTGCTCCTCCCTAACTCATGCTCTGTCTCTCAAAAATAAACATTAAATTTTCTTTTAAGTTTTTAGGACTGAGATGCTCAAACTTTATGGTCTCAGGACCACTTTGCACTCTTAAACATATTAAGGTCCCAAAGAGCTTTGGTTGTTGGGGAATATATCTATTAATATTCACCACATAAGGAACTAAAACTAAGACAGAACTAAAACATTCATTTAAAACTAGCAATAATGAATCATTATATGTTAGCAAAAATAAGATATTTTATGTAACAATGGCTACATTTTTTAAACAAAAATAGGGAAAAGGTTAGCATCATTTTTTGTTTGTCATACTTTTAAAATATCTGCCCTAATAGAAGACAAATGGACTTTCATATCTACTGCATTTAATCTTTTGCAAATGGAATGTAACTGCTGGAAAACTCCACTGTATATTCATGGCACAATGAAAGTAAAAATAGCATTGTCATAAAACTAGTTTGATTTCATGTACTTCCTGAAAGGGTCCCTGGAACCCCAGAACCCTTGGACCACCTTTTAGTTTTAAGTAATATCAGTTTTCTGACTCAGAATAATTTAACTAATTGCGTTGATAAAATTAAAGCATACATTACTATATCCATTTATTTACAAATCTAGATTTGATTCTTCACTTATATCCACCAAAATAGCTAATATAAATTCATTCTATAGAAAGCATTTAGCTGCCTAGGTTGTAAGAATATAAGTTCTTTGGGTAACCTTTTGAGCTAACATTTTCTTAAAGGTCTTTTTCCATGAATTTTAAAGCATATGCTTCAGCAGTGTAACACAGAATTCTATATAATCAGTAGGGAAAGTATCATTAAATTCTTCTAAAATTATACACACACATAAGAACACACAGTCTTAATAAGTTAAGGGAATATAACCCAATAGCACATTTACTTTTTAGAAATTTTTATTCTAAGGGTAAAATGAATTTAGTGAACCCAAATAAATTTGAGCTACCCTCAGCCAAGTCTGAGCACAGTTATAATTAAATAATCACTAGACTTGCTTAGAAAATTGAAAGGCAGTTTAAGAATTTAAGCCTCAGTAAAGCATTAAAGGAACAAATCTCCTCAGAAACAGACATTTTTAATACTGGCTTTTACTAGCTCTCTCTCCAATCTTGTTTCCACAAGTCTTCTCTCAACATCTCACAAGACCAGCAGACACTCCTAATAGCTCTTATTTTACAAAATATTCCAGTCTCAGGACACATATGTTCCTGTTTGATGTTGGTTTCGTTACTCCTTCTTTACCATGATTCTCCTAATTTATCTTCTTACAGCAACTCTGCCTTCATCATATAGCTCACTGTAAACTTCCTAGTTCTACTTACACTTCCATTGTCATAATTAGGAGCAGCAAATGCACAGAGACTGAGCAGGCAGAGACAATATCTGTAGTGAGTAGGGTGAGTAGGAGGAAAGCCTATATATATATTTTGTTCTGTGTTGTAAAAGCAAATTAATGAATTCTAAAATATAAAAGAAAATATTTTATTTCAGTTTACTTCTGTGAAATAAAATACATGATTGTGGCTTCAGGTCTTTGTACAGTGATATTTTAATTTTATTCTGGATTCATAGTTACTCTGAAAGATTTATCAGTGTACAACTAAGAATGCAGATACTGCTCTTAAAATAGTAACAGAGTCTCACACCCAACCCCAAGATGCTTGAACGCATTTTATGAAGGAGTGGTGAGTGGAAGAATGGTTTATTATTGACACTACAGCACATGACATGGCATCTCTATTTCTCCTGGGGGAAGTTTATTTTTAGCTCATACCTCCATAATAAAAGTACCCTCCTCCATCCAAAAAATATTGGTGGGCATTTCCTTTTATGGGTTACCAAAGGAAGGGACATGAAGAATGCAGGGAAAGGACCCTCAGTTTTGAGAGGAGTGTAGTCCAGCAGTAGTAGTCCAGCATTTGTAACCCAGTAGATATGTTTCTGGATTAATAAGCAAAGATGAAAAAAAACATTAAACAAACCTTAAATAAATTGATAAATATCAGAAATTTCAGAAAATACAGTAAAATTCTACCATGGTACTAAAAACGATGTCTACAAATTCAATTACATAAAGTAGATAGATGGTCACATTACTGCTGGGCAGAGTAAGAAGCCAATTTTAATTTATATTTATTCAAATTCATAATATCAAGTGACATAGTAATGAAAATTCCCTAAAGGTAAACATAATAAATTAATTGAAGAAAATGTGGAGGACTATATATCAAAGACTAGGGAGGTAATTTTTTAAAAAGACATAAAAATTATTAACTTTAAGATTAATAATGATTTCTATTCAATAAATTTGTTAAGAAACAAATGTGACTGGGAGAGGATATTTATGACATCTAAAATGGCCAAGAGATGGATATCTAAAATATACTAACAGCAACTAAACAAAATAAAAACTAGAAAAACAGAAGACAATCAACAAATATTAATGAACAATTAGAAATAGAAGCCTGGATAGCTAATAAGCATACGAATACTCTTAACTTACTAGAAATTAGAGAAATAAAGATGAAAAACAATTATAAGATCCTAGTTTTATCTACTTTGAATGGCAGAAATGTGTGTCATTTCAAGTGAATAGTAAGGACCTGTTGGGGGGGGGATGAATTTTAGGCTTTACCATGATTATGTAAGATGATCAGCTATTTGTAGACTTCAGTAAAGCAGTATTTATCTAAATTATGCATGCTTAAGCCTGATAAGGTCAATACTCATTTTTGGCAATAAATTATAATCTCCACTATCTTCTACATTCTACACTATATCATAGAAGAAGGAGATTGGAAATACATTTTCCAAAATTTATTGCTATCCTAGTTCTTGTTTAGAATCCTCCAACAGGAAGTAGTAGCATGTGATTTAGAAGGTAAAGGGGGCTATTGTGAGAGCAACAGGCAATGGTATGGCACTCAGCAGAGGTGAGGTTTTTTTCAGCAGCCTTGAGATCTCCTCCTGTGAGTCAACTACCTATGAACTTTGGAAGTCGTTTCAGATCCTCATTTTCTTGATGCCATGGAAGCCAGGAGGGAATTTGAGAGCTCACAGCAGTCTTCCCTGATATGATCAACTCAGGCCCCTCCCAAGAGTTCTGTTAACCTAATTCTTTGCATTAAATCCCATCTTCTAAATCCCTAGAGAGATATTTCACCATATACTGACTGGTACACAAACTGATCCCAGTATGGGTGGGAAAAAAACTTTAAAAACTTGCATAAGGGCACATCACATCATTATTCTTTATAACAGTGAGTAGTAACAGGTTTCAAAACGGAGCATTACATGAAGAATGCGTAAATAAAATGTGAGTGGAATATGTCTGAGAAGTAAGGAGCACCAACTTAGAAACATAAAGAAGCATGGCTATATCTGAAAACATTAGTGCTGAAATGAGGGATAAAGTAATATAATTCATATTTAAGTGTCATGTCTGTAAATCAAAACACATTCACTCAACACTCCATATTTGATAAGTTTTCATGTCTATTTTCCATTTAATATTAAATAAAGAGAATAGGTCCATATGAAGATGAATCGGTGCAGAGAAGAAGACCAGAAGAAAAGGGAAAATAAAATACAACACAATAAAATGAAATGGAACAATGTAAAGCAATGTAAATAAAATACAAAAGGGAGAGTTTTGAATGGACACATGAATACAGTGCACTATGAACTGAGGACTACAAAAGAATATAAACTCTCTCTACACCTAAAGATCAGAATGGAAACAAAAAATGTAACACACAAAAATGCTTTAATCACTGCTTGTTTCATCTAAGTTTGCACTATTATTTTCAAATTTATTTTTCATGCACTACTTTTGTAATAAAATTTAGATTTTGAAAACTGGGTTCTCAATAAATGTGAATCTTAGGCATATTTTCTTGAAACTTTACATGTGTACCTGAATTCATACTCTGCAAGTACCCACGCATTCTAAAACGATTAAATTAATTTAAAATACAGAAGCTTTTGAAATGTTACATATAGCTTCTGCTCTCTGAACATCCTTTTACAGATGCCACATTTATTGAATTCAGGTTTTTATTGTTTTAATTTTATTTATTTATTTATTTATATATATTTTTTTATTTATTTATGAGAGAGATTGATAGTGCATTGGGGAGGGGCAGAGAGAGAGAGAAGAGACAGAGAATCTCAAGCAGGCTCTGCTCCACATAAACATTTAAACATTTAAATATATTAAATATAGTAAGGTGTTAACATTTGAAGATAATAGAAGAAACAGAATATGTAGCAGTAATACTGTTTTTTTTAAATACCAAATTTGCCCTCTTCTTCTTCTCTAATCTACAGAAAATTTATAGCCCAGTAATTGACACAGACAGGCCTTCAAGAAATGTTAGTTGATCTCCTGTTACATGCCAACATTTTTTCTATTGCAGAAAACTAATCTCTTTTAAATTCTTCCACACTACCAATTTTGTTTGAGAAGTAGTATGCCCTGCTCTGGGGATTACATCATGGTCAGCCTGAGCCAAACATAGACAACCCTATGCCTCTACTAGGGATTGGTCGAGGGTGGGCAATGACACATAAATAAAGTCTGCTTCATACATTTTAGAAAAAAATTTCCTAACTGATGCAGGCAAGAACAGCATAAACGGAATGCACTTTTGTTCCTCTTCACCGTTCCCCAAGCTTTGAACACAGTCAGTGAAAATGTGATTTCTCTTAATTGTAAAGTGTTAACTATAGGTACCATGTGCCTATCAAACAGTAAGGCAGAGGACTAAACCAAAATGCTTAGGATGGTGAAATGCTTAACATGGTAACATGGAAAAATAGAAATGTGGAGATAAGAATTCCTAATAGTTTTCTTTCTTTTCTTTATTCAGTTATCTTTTCATGTAGTCTGTAAAATATTGTTAAAATCTTATAATCAAATGGGATTCTTGTGAACTATAAAAGCACATGGATATTAAATAGAGGAAGGAACTCTGAATTTTATGATTAATAAAAACAAAAGGAGGCAATTATATTATCTCCCATATTCATAGAATCTATCTAGAGGGGGGATTCATCTTGTAAAGTTTTATGGTTTAAACCAGATGACTGACTTATAGTTTCAAAATAAAATTTAAAAACAATGAAAATTATAATAGGCTTAATGTAGGAAATCTATTATAGGCTATAATTTAGACAATTGTTACTTGAATCATTAAGTTATTACTAATTTCACAATTGGTTTATTATGTACACGGGTAGAAAATCCTTTAGGCCATAAGTCATCAATTAAAAATTATTAAATTAGTAACAAGATTTTAATCAAATAATTTATTTTTGGAAAACAAGAACATGATTAAAATTGCTTTAGGGATTTTTCATTACTCCTGTTAGATAGTAATGTAATTTTATAATTAGTAATAAAATATTTGTAACTATGTTTAGTAAGTTCAGAAAAATAGGGGCTCCTGTGGCTCAGTCTGTTGAGTCACCACCTCTTGATTTTGGCTCAAGTCAAGATCTCACATTTAGTGGGGGGAATTCTGGGGGGAATTCTGCCCCCCCCCACCTCCCTACCCCCACAGCTGTGAGCACTGAGCCTGATAGGTTTCTCTCTCTCCCTCTGTCCGACTCTGCGCCCATCCACACATGTGTGTGTGCACACTCTCTCTCCCTCTCTCAAAATAAATATGAGTCTTAGTCTCCATTTTTAAACATCTCCTGTTCACTATAATGCTGACCACTGGTCTCCTCTCTTGCCCTTCTCTAATTTATTCGTTAAGCTACCTCCTGTTTTCTTTACAAACATAAAACTTATGTCACTTTTCTTCTTAAAATACTCAAATTGCCTCTCATTGCCTTCAGATATCATCTAATGTAATTTAAAGCCATACGAGATCTGGCCACTACCTCTCTTCTCTGGTCTTCTTTGTCTTCGGATAAGCGTTCCATCCTCTGTTCACACTGAACTAATAGTACCTTTAGAATGTCTGTGCTTACAAGGGATTCCTTGTTCCACATTTTGGCTAAATGTGGCACTCACACTTTTTAAAAAATAATCTACCATGTATGAAATAACATCTCATTGCAGAGGAAACTGATTCATGTCTGTCATTTTTTTTTTTTTTTTTGCCCTTCATAGCCATTCTTTACTTTAAAAAAAAATAACATTTTTATTTATTTTTGAAAGACAGAGACAGAGCATGAGTGGACGAGGGGCAGAGACAGAGAGGGAGATAAGGAATCCGAAGCAGGCTCCAGGCTCTAAACTGTCAGCACAGAACCCGACGTGGGGCTCAAACCCATCAACTGTGAGATACTGACCTGGGCCAAAGTCAGAAGCTTAACCCACTGAGCCACCCAGGTGCCCTATGTAGAGACTTTTTTTTTTTTTTTTATCATTTCCCCTCTATAATAATTTTTGATGAACCAGGTTTTTTAAATTTAATGTAATTGAATTTTTCAAGATTTTATGTTAGTAATAATATTTTAAAATTTATTCATTAACAAATACTCCTTATATTGAAATAATAAAATATTCTTTTATGTGGGTTGTGTTTTTTTTTCAGCTTTTCCTTACACATCTATGTCATTATTTCATTCAGAATTGTTTTTTTTTTCCTCACATACAGAATCCATTTTGCCACTGATAAGTCTGTTATTATTTGAGCCAATACCACATTATCTTAATTGCTATAGCTTCATACATCATTTTGATATCTCATAGCAAACATTCACATTTTAATTTTTATCAGTCTCTGGGTATTCTTGTTCATTTATATTTCTAATACACTTTATGTTAATCTTACCAAATTCCTTAGAAATCCTTATGGTGGTTTTGATTATATGAGAGTCTAAAAATTTTCTTACAAAATTACCACACACAGATTGATTTTCCCCCCCTTGGCTACTTTTGTATTTGTATTGTTTCAATTTCAATTGTTGAAATTATATTTCTACTTTTTATTTTGGCACAGCAATTATACATTCTATTGTATTTTTAATTTCAGTGTCCACGTGCTCATTGCTAATATGTAGAAATACAATAGATTTTTGTGAATTTCTTTTTGCTCTCCTTAAATCGCTGAACTCAAAGAGTGTGCTCTAGAACTGGTTTTTGTTGTTGTTGTTGTTGTTGTTATTTAGATTACTTGGGAATTTATCTATAGTAATCATGTCATCTGAAAATAGGAACTGTTTTATTTCTTTTTTTCTCCAATCTGTATGCATTTTTATTTCCTCTTTCTGCCTTACAGCATTGGCTGAAATTTCAAGTACTATGCTGAGTAAGAATGGTAAGAGTAGACATCCTTACCTTCTTCCTGATTTTGGAGGAAGGAATTCTGTGTTTTGACTATTGAGTATAACATTAACTGTTGGCTTTTTGTAAATGTTATTTATCAAGAAGGCTTCCTCTTTTCTATTTTTCTAAGAATTGCAATCATGAATGAATGCTGAATTTTATCCAATGATTTTTCTGCATTGATTTATATGATCATGTGGTTTTCATTCTTCAACCTGGTAGATTTCATCAGCTGATTTAAAAAAAATTAATGTTTATTTATTTTTGAGAGAGAGAGAGAGCTGGGGGAGGGGCCGAGAAAGAGGGAGACCCAGAATCCCAAGGAGGCTCCAGATCTGAGCTGTCAGCACTGAGCCCCACATGGGGCTAGAACTCACAGGCCGTGAGATCATGACCTGAGCCAAAGTCGGATGCTCAACTGACTGAGCCACCCAAGTGCCCCTCATTGGCTGATTTTTAAATATTGAGCCAGATTTGAATTCCTAGAATACCTCACTTGATCATTTTGCATAAATCTTCTTATACATTGCTAAATACTATATGGTATTTTTTTAAGGAGTTTTGCATCTATATCCATGAGTGATATTGAACTGTAGATTTATTCCTTTATTTTTTATTTATTTTTTTTATTTTTTAGTACTTTGGTCTTTGTATCATGGTAATACTAGCTTCAAAAAAATAAATTAGGAAGTATCTTCCTTTCTGCTATTTCTTAAAATGATTCTATACAGAATTGGTGATAATTACTCTTTCAACAGTTGTTAACATTCTTCAGTGAAGCTATCTGGACCTGAAAATTCCTTCTTTGAAAAAAAATTGTATTTATGAACTTAATTTCCTCAAATTTTGATAATTAAAATGCTATAGTAATATCCTCTGTTTCATTACCACTCTTTGTAATTTGTATCTTTTTTCTTATTTATCAGTCTTACTGGAAATTTGTCAGCTTTATTGATTTTTTCAAAAAACAAGCTCTTTGTTTCATTGATTTTTCTCTATTGTTTTTCTGTTTTTTTTTTTTTTTATTTCTTCCTTTTATTACTTACCTCCTTCTGCTTGCCTTGGGTTTATTTTGCTCTGCTTTTCCAGGTTCTTGAAATGTGAGCTTATATTATTGATTTGAGACTTACTCTTTTCTAATATATACACTTAAAACTATAAATTTCCTTGACAACACTGCCATAGCTGTAATCCATACACTTTTATATGCCGCATTTTCATTTTCAATTAGCTCCGTGTTTAACTTCCTTCAGGATGTTTTCCTTTGTCTCATAGGTTATTTAGAAGTCTATAAATTAGTTTCTAAATTTTAGGAGTTTTTCTGTTGTCTTAACTCTTAGTATTCCATTGTGATTGGAAAACATATTATCTATGATTATAGTTTTTTTCTTATTTGTTGACATTTGTTATATGGCCCAGTGTTTGATCTACCTTTTATATGTTCCTTGAGAATTTAAAAAAATATATATGTTCTGCTGTTTTCTGGGTGGAAAGTTCTATAACAGTCTATCTTATTCTGTTGGTTAATCATAATGCTGAGTTATTTGATATCCTTGCTAATTTTCTATTTATAAGTCATTGAGAGAATAATCTTGATATCCCCAATTGTGAACTTGTCTATTTCTATATTAGTGCTATCAGCTTTTAGTTCATACATTTTGCAGCTGTATTGTTTGGTTCATACATTTTTAGGAGTTCCATGTCTTCTTGGATGTTGACCCATTTAACATTATACAGTGCTTCTTTGTGTCATCGTCTTTTTCTTCTTCCTCTTTATTATTATTATTATTATGGCTCTAACATTTTTATTTTTTATTAATGTAGCCATTCCTACTTTTATTTGATTAATATTTGCATGATATGCTTTTCTATGCTTCTACTTTATAGAATATAAACTGCCTATATTTTATAATTGAAATTAGTATCTTGTAGACGGCATATAATTGACTCATTTAAAAAATATTCTGCTGGGGTTCCCAGATGACTCAGTCAGTTAAGTGTCAGACTCTTAATTTCGGCTCAGATCATGATCTCATGGTACATAGGATGGAGTGCACAAGGCCTCTAGGCTGACAATAGGAGACTGCTTGGGAATTCCATTTTCTCTCTCTTTTTTTTTGTTTTTGTTTTTTAATGTTTATTTATTTTTGAGACACAGAGAGAGAGAGAGACAGAGCATGAGTAGGGGAGGGGCAAAGATAGAGGGAGACACAGAATAGGAAGCAGGCTTCTGGCTCTGAACTGTCAGCACAGAGCCTGATGCCTGGCTCAAACTTAAAAACCGTGAGATCTTGTTCTGAGCCAAACTCAGAGGCTCAACCGACTGAGCCACCCAGGCGGCCCTCTCTCCCTGTCTCTCTGCCCCTCCCCCGCTCATGCACGGGCGCGCGCGCACGCGTTCTCTCTCTCTCTCTCTCTCTCTCTCTCTCTCTCTCTCTCAGTAAATAAATAAACTTTAAAAAAATAATCATCCCGGGCACTTGAATGTCTCAGTCTTAGGCTCAAGTCATGATCTCACGGTTCATGAGTTACAGGTGACCGGCTCTGTGCTAACAGCTCAGAGCCTGAAGCCTGCTTTGGATTCTGTGTCTCCCACTCTCTCTGCCCACCCCACTCCAAAAAAAATAAACATTAAAAACATTAAAAAATAAAACAAAATAAAAAATAATCTGCCAATTCCTGCCTATTAGTGTAAACATGCTATTTATATTAAATGCAATTATTATGTTAAGGATTAAGATTGTTACTTTATATTTTTTCCCGATTTTTGTTTCTCTGGTTGCATTTTTCTTTGATACTTGAACATTTTTCAGAATTCCATTTTAACTTATCTACACTTTTTTTTAGTGTATCTCTTTTTGTAAACAGTTTAGTGGTTGTTTTGAGTATTTCATTATATATATACAAAACTTATCACAGTCTACTAACATCATCACTTTACCATTTTGTGTGGACTGTAAAACCCTTACCTTTTTTCTACATGCTTACCCCATTTATAATATAATTTTCAATATTTCCTCTCTGTATAGAATTACATCACACAGCACTACAGTTTTTGCTTCAACTTATCAAAATATAAATTCACTATTCAAAAACTAGGCATTCAGGAGGAGAAAGAAAGTCTACTGTATTTATCCATATTTTTGCTTACCATGTTCTTTTCTCCTTTGTGGTTTCCCAAAGTTCTTTCTCTTATTTTTTCTGTTTGGAGAAATTTCTTTAGCCAGTGTTTTGCACTAGGTCAGTTAGCAGGAAACTATCTTTGTTTTCCTTCACCTTAGAATATCTTGATTTCTCTTTCATTGATAAACTTTTTTTTTTTTTTTTTTTAGAATATAGATTCTGCTTGACAATGCTTTGCCTTTAGCACTTGAAAGATACTGTGCCACTTCTCACTTCCAGGGTTTCTGGTAAGAAATCCATTACCTTCCAAGTTATTTTTCCCCTACAGATACCATCTCATAGGTCTCATTTCACTCTTGTTTTCAGGATGCTTTTTTTGTTTAGAAACACACACGTATTTGATTAAGTTGTGTCTTAATGTGGATTTCATAAGGTTTATTCAGATTGGAGTTTTCTCAGTTCCCTTTATCTATACATTTACATCTCTTGATAAATTTAGCCATCATTTTCTTTTCAGCCATCATTTCTTTTAGTACTTTCACCTCAACACTCTTTCCCTTCAGCTTTTGGGGCTCTGATGATACAAATATTAGATAATTTCTTATAGTGCCACAGGTTCCTCAGGCTCTGTTCATCTTTCGTTTCGTTTTGTTTTGTTTTCTCAATCTGTTTTCTCTTCCTGATGTTTTATCTCCTAATGTTTCTCTACTGATTCACTAAATACTTTTTCTAACTTCCATTCTCATAGTGAACTAGACTAACCTGTATATTCTGGTTACTTTGTATTCAATCCCATTTGGCTCTTCTTTATATCTTACATTTTTAGCTGAGACTTTCTTTTCCTTTGCTGGTACTTTTTTTTTTTTTTCATTTGTTTTAAGCATGTTCTTATAAACTGTTGAAGAATTATTACTAGTGCTGTTGCTTTAAAATTTTAATTTGGTAATTCTAACATTTCATCATCTCAATGTTGACATCAGTTTATTTATTTTTTCACTCAATTTTAGATCTTTCTGGTTTTTGACTTGATGAATGATTTTCAACTGAAACCTGGGCATATTCCTTTAATTTATGAAATTCTTGAATTTATTTAAACTTCTTTTAGCTGCCTTTGTCTGACTCTGTTAAGAGAATAGGAGGAACCACCTGTTTATTGCCAAATAGAGGCAGGAGTTCAAGTTCTCCATTCACCTTCTTGCCACCAAAGGTGGAAAGCTCCCCATTGCTGCTGGGAGTAGAAGTGTAGGCTCCCTACATGGTCACTAGGGTGGTAAGGCTTGTTATCAGCCAGCAGGGATGAAATCCTCAGCTCCTTATTTGACCTTCTCCGACATCGCCCCACAGAGGTTGGGGTGCCTCTTTATAATACAGCCTTACAAGAGCAGAAATCTAGGTTTCTTATTTGCTGGATCAAGTGGGAGTGGGGCTAGAGTTTTTTCTGTGGTATTTGTCCAGAGTAGAGTAGTCATTATCAAAATTTTCTGGTGCTAAGTTCCTCTTCCCTTGCTTCTTTGGTTAGAAGGAACAGTTCTTTTTGGGCAGTATTTTTGCCTGTGCCTGTTGATATTTTCAGGTTGTAGACTTCCTTAACTCCAAGTCTGGGATATATGAAAAAAAATATATCTCAGGGCGCTAATTTTGTTTGTTTGTTTCTCCAGTCTCCATATCCCTAGCAACTATGCCTTTTTTCCCGTCTTTGAAGAATCTTCTTATGTTCGTTTTTTGTATAATGTACAGGGCTTTTAGTTGTACTTAGCAGAAAAAAATAAGGAAAATTATGCTTACTTCATCCTCCCAGAAGTGAGAGGCTTCATCATTGCCCTGTAAAAGCTCTAGGTTACTTCCTTTCACACTTAATTTTTTTTATTACAACCCAATCACAATTTCTTTCTCTTAAGAGTTACCACAAGTCACTTGTGTGGTAACCATTTTCTTTATTTCCTTTAAAATTTACCTCATAACTATGCATCCCTATTGAATTCCATAACTATGCATCTCTGTTGTTTAGTTTTGCCATTAAAAAAAAGCTTTATATAATTAGATTCGTGTAATATGTAGTCTTTCCTCTGTATTATGGGTTTATTTCTTCAATATTATGCTGTTAATATTTATAACTTTTTAAAATGTTTATTTATTTTTGAGAGAGAGAGAGAGAGAGCACATGATCAGAGAAGGGGCAGAGAGAGTTGGAGACAGAGAATCTGAAGAGAGCTCTGCTCTGACAGCAGAGAGCCTGATGTGGGGATGGAACTCACAAATCATGAGATCATGACCTGAGCCAATCATGACCTGAGCTGAAGTTGGACACTTAACCAGGTGGCCCTGTATTTTTAATATTAATATGAGTTTTTATTTGAAATCTTTGCTTATATTTTTTGTTTCTCTAGTAATGTATGAATAAATCATAATTTATGTATTCATTTTACTTTTGATTAATTTTAGATTCTTTCTAGTTTTTGCCATTATTAGAAATAAAAATGTTACTATGTATGTTCTACATACCTGTTGCTGCAAGTGTGTGGGCAAAGCAACATCAAATTATTGTTGTTATTTTTATTGTTATTTTTAATGTGAAGAAAGGTTTATCCATAAATGAAAATACATTCACCTTGTAAAAAGGAAATTTGAAGTAGTAAGTATATTATTTTTCAAGTTTTATTATTGTGCATATTTCAGACCAGCTTTATGTTAATTTATTGGCTTAGATTTTTTGCATTTCATGGGAAATGGGAATGGGACACTCTTTGTTCTCGGGTGTCTCGCGTTTCATTCATAGCCCTAAATCAGTGGCCCATGTCTATTGAATACCCCCTGAGCCAGGGCACCTGGTTGGCTCTGTGGGTTAAGTGTCTGACTCTTCATTTCAGCTCAGGTCATGATCTCAGGGTTCCTGATTTGGAGCCTCATGTCAGGCTTCATGTGGAAGTATGGAGCCTGCTTGGGATTCTCTCTCTATCCCGCTTTCTGCCTCTCCCTAACTCATGCTTTCACGTGTGCACTCTCTCTCTCTAAGTAAATAAATAAACTGGAAAAAAAAAAAAAGAATACCCCTGAGCCAAAGTGCCAAATATTTTGTATCTCTTTTTTCACAGTGGGACAGCCTTTTCTGCTTTCTAAGTTTGTGGGGTTCAGTTCCAATCTATACTGCAGAAGAACAAGCATCTTTTCCCCAATCTAGTTTCTTTATTATATAGTTTGATATTAAGTCTTATATCAATAGTCTGGTTGTTTACAATAACCATGTTCCTCTTTATGGTTAAAACTTGAGATTTTTCTTTCTTGTTTTCTTTTTCTCTTCATCCTTGTTTTAAACCAGTGTATTTTGTATTTTGTCATACAAATTCTGTGTGTAAAATGGAGATTTGAAGACAACTATCTTAATAGAACATACTGATCATAACTCTACTAAATATTCTTCAAAATATAAGACACAACTATGATGTATTAGTTCAATAAAACACTATTTTTGCACTAAATTAAAAGAATCTTTAACTGCAAATACTTTTATTTACCTTTGTTACTACTTTGTAGTCACATGTTTCTAGAAGTAGCTGCAATGTAAATCTGAAGAATAGTTTTCTCATGGACATAAAGCCCAATCTTAGTTATCAAACAAGCACTAAACAGTAAAACAGAAGGCTAAAGAACATAAATTTAAAATATATCTATATATGATTTTTGGAAAAGAGACAATAGAGCCTTGAAAATAACACTCTGAATCCTCTAGAAAAATCAATAATGGTTCCACTGAAAATGACTTTTTCTATTCCAGCCATGAACATTAATTATTGCCAAGGTTGAAGATAGAAAAAAATATCAACATATATTGTCCGTTTTATAAAAAATCATATTTTAACTTTAAGTGTTCTATTCCTTAGCAAAAAATGTTTTCTTTTAGCAATAGCATATGTGAAATGGAAGAAGGTGAAAAAACTCTTGAAAAATTTTTTAAAGATTCAATTCATCTTGAAATATGTAAAAACAATGCAAATTTGGTAACATTGGTCAACTTATACTCATAAGTGTTTTATTAATATTAGCTATGGGGATTTTAATAATGCTGCCTTCTATCCAACTATTTTATTGTAATCATTATTGTTCTTCCTTAATTGGGCTTGCTAAATTTCAAGTCTTCACTCTTTAGGAGGTACAAGACAATTAACTTTTACTTTTAGTAATCGAATTTCTAAATACGTAACTATAGATTTTTCCCTATTTTCTTCCTATTTATTAGCTTTAAATTCACTACATTTGATTATTATAATTCTATTGTATTATTACCCACAGTAGTTTATTGACCATATACTATAGTCCAAACAGTTGCATGTTTTAATCTTCACAATGTTATGAACTAGATAGTACTCAATCTTCACTGTATAATTAAGACTTTGAGGCACAGGATTTCAAAAACTGTGCCCAAAGCTACAGAGTTCCAAGTGTCAGCAACTGAATTGTAAGTCATATCTGTGTGATTTTGAAAATTTTTCTCTTAAAGGTTGCACCCTGTTACCTCTCACACACACAAATTATAATTAAACAACCCATCAATCATCGTAATATGTCATTTGTAATGCTGGTATCTATCACTTCTATTCACAATTCTTTCCCATATTTTTCCCTCACTATATGCTAAAATTTAATTCATTATAATATGCATATTTACTACCTCACTTTTTATATTTACTTTATTTCTTCACAAGTGTGTATAGCATTTCTTCAACAAGTAGTAATAATAAAAACAACTTGTAGTTACTTTGTGAATAGTTTCACAAATTTAAGGATTTTTCGGATTCTATCTTTGTTCTTCTCTACATATCCAAGCAGTTTTATTGCTGCAAAATGTTTTATGTAGGGATGCCGGGATGGCTTAGTTGGTTAAGCGTCCAACTCTCAATTTTGGCTCAGGTCATGATCTCAACAGTTCAAGAGTTCAAGCCTCACATTGGGCTCTGCACTGACAGCATGGAGTCTGCTTCAGACTCTCTTTCCCTCTCTTCGTCCCTCCCCTGCTCACACTTTCTTTCCCCAAATAAATAAATTTAAAAACATGTTTCATGTATACTTACTTCACTTTTATTATCTCCACAATTAAATTAACATTTCCTTTTTTGTTAAGTACTCTCATAATCTGGGTAAGAAATTAAAACAAAACAAAACAAAACAAAAATGAAATGACGAAAACAGCACAAGACACAGTATCTAAAAAATTAGGACAGTGCTTTGAATATACCAGGTATTCAATAAATATTTAATGCTAAATGAATAGATGTTGTTTATTTCTGTATTTTAAATATATATATATATAATTTTAAAAATTACATAAATTTATAAATGTATATACATTCATGTACTTTATATAAAAATTAACCTAGTAAGAAGTTTTAAATAAATAAATATTTAGGAACAGTGACATAGTAAATGCAGTGCTTTGTATATAATAAATGCTGAGTACATTTGTTGATTTAAATCCCAAATTGATTAGCTAATGAAGGAAGAGAATACTGGTGTTCTTTTTTGCCATGTTTTACCTAAGGCCAGGAGATTATATCCTGATGTGAGTATTTCAGGGGAAATACTTTTATACTCTAAATAGGTTGCTCATTCACAATGCTTTAATGGTGACTTGAAGCAAGCATGGATGTGATGGGGGTAGTTTGTATAAACATCCCAGCCATGGAATAAAGGCATATGCTTTATAATCCTTAATAGCATATTAAAATAAAAAGAAACTAAGGGAGTGGAGTGTCATCAATCATGTTACCACTATGTGCAAAATTGAGTTTTGACGTCGCTTCCCAAATTGCTAGGTTAAATTGTAACTTGTGCTTTTGCCAACAATGCATTGTTTTTTCCCCTTTCACAAACTATATAGTAGCAGTTTAGTTTCTGAATGAGTATTCAAGCTGTATTTTTTGTGCCCTAGACCATTCCTCACAATATTCTCTATTTTTTGCGTCCCTGTAGACTTTCAGGTAATTTTTTTTCTCATTAGTATACCTCCATCAATAAAATGTTCTGAGAGTTTTTTTTTTTTATTAAGGCTATCTGTGAAATATAACCTAGATCTCTTGTTTAGTTGGAAATACATATTGCATTTCAAGGTGATTCCCTGTTTTACTCAGCTACTGTATATCTAGATGTTATATTTCTATGGATTTGTTTTGTTCTTTCCACCATGAGAAAACAATTATTTATACAGCATCTATTTTCTTGTTTGTCGTAAAATGAATGTGATTGTTACAATAGCAATGTATTTCACCGTAGAAAACACAATTATTTCCCTCTTCAAACAATAAAGTTTGTTGTTGAGTTATATATTTTTAAAAAGGAAAGAAACTCTGAGAAAGACAACAAATTAATATCAACCGTATGTATCTATCTTATTTTTCATCTTACTAGAGAGGTATTTAACCCTGATTTTATGCTGAAGTAAGTTGGTAGCCTTTAAAACTACCAACACTTTGGCTTTACCACATAGAAATCTGAGGGTAGAGTCCAGGAATCATTATTTTTTAAGCTCTCCAGATAAATCTAATATGTGGCCAAAGAATATGACTGCTCTGGACAGGTATTACCTCTCTTGTGCTATATATTATAAGAAAAACTACTACTACTGCCATTTGTTGAAAAGCTTCTATGTGTCTGGTCTTTATATATTCCATTACATTATGCAATCTGTACAAAAACCATATAAAATCATTATTCTCACTTTTAGATAGGGAAGCAGAGTTGAAGGATAAAGTAACTTGTAAAATTATATAGTGTCTAAAAGTTAATGCTGAGATATGTATTCAGGTCTGTAAGTATAATTTTATTATTTCAGATAACACATGGTGTTAATAATGCTCTGCTTCACTACTAGAGCCTATTCATATCCTATTCTTCTCTCTGTCTGGAAACAAAGGAACAGTCCACTTCTCTGGCCTCTTGTCCTTAGCTGGAACCGTATGACTAGCTCTGGCCAATGATGTGAGGGGAAATGATATGCATCATTCTAAGTGTGGATGCATAATCGTCTACCATGCTGTCAGAAGGTACTGCATGTTTGCAGGTACAGGATGGTGGCATCAGGTTGACATTGTCAGTGATTATATGAAGCAGATCCCTTGCCTGTTCAGTTTGGATGTGTAGTTGAGAGAGACATACTCTATATTACTTGAAACCACTGAGATTTGTGTTTTATTTGTGTTACAGCATCACATGACACATACTTTTGAATACACTTATGATACTTTTACACTTCCAGTCTGAGCCATTTGGGGACCTAAAAAAATTCCTGGCTAATAAAAGGTGGATGCCCAATTGATGTTTCCATTTTTTTTTTAATTTTTTTAATGTTTATTCATTTTTGAGAGACAGAGTATAAGCAGGGAAAGGGCAGAGAGAGAGGGAGACACAGAATCTGAAGCAGGCTCCAGGCTCTGAGCTGTCAGCACAGAGCCCAACGCGGGGCTCAAACTCATGAACTGTGAGGTCATGACCAGAGCCAAAGTCAGACGCTCAACTGACTGAGCCACTAACTGATGTTTTTGAAGACACCATTTTTCTTCTGGGTGAATGTAAAGCAGTGTAGGGGAGGAGAAATAATTTTCCTCTCCTCTTTTGAGTTCTTAACTGAGACTCCTATAATATTAAACAGATTACAAGAGAAAATAAACAAAAGCTATTAACATGTATACCTCATGTATATGTGGAGATACCCAGGGAAAATGAATAATTCAAAGAGATGGCTTTAAAATTCAGGATTAAATACTATCTTAAAAGGGAAAGCAGAGGGGGAATACAGTTATTTTAAGGGAAAGTTCATGATTTTTTAGGAAACATAAACGGACTCTTATAAGAATAGGTGGTAGGTTTGACAGTTTGTGACCACGTTTGTCTGGGTGTAATATAGACCTCTAGACTCTTCTGGTTGATGGAACTCCAGGAGGGGATTTATGTCAATTGAATTCCTTTTAGAGGATCTATCTCTAGCCAGACAAGGGGAATTCAGAGAAAGCCTTTCTCTTCAGTTACTGTTCTTCAAGTGCCTATAGCTCAGAATAATCTGTAACCAAAGTTACATATTTTGGGGTGCCATAATGTGCTATATCCTTCAGCAACAAATTTGTATTTTACATATGATTGATAAATGACTCTAACGAAAGCTAGATTTTACTTGCTGAATATTGGATTTGAGTTATTTTCTCCAAAGGATGTTATCTACCTTATGGCACATTCATTTAAATGAGAATGAGGACTTATCCTCTTTTCAATAAATAAACAGCAGATATTCTCCATCTTGGATCATCCATCCATCCATCTATCCATGCACTTATTAACTGTATATTGAATCTCTATCATAGGTCTGCAATAAGGGACAACTTCATCACACACCAAAAGAAGGATCAAGGTGCAACTACTTTTGTGGAGCTCCAAATTCACCAGGGACAGCCAGCAGCAGGGAGAGAAAAGTGGCTGAATCACTCATTGAATGGTGAGTGTTTTTACTGGGAGAGGCTGGGCGTGATTATAGCAGGACTGTTTCTCTGCCTTCTGACAATAATCTGGTTTTCAGGGAAGGATTAGAAAGGGATCCTCAAATTTAAGGAACACACAATCCTCTTCCAACTTTATAGCACTCAAAAACTGGGAAGAGTTCTGTAACTAAGGAATTGATTGGAAGCATTGGGCTAGGAGTCAAATAACACTGCCTGCTCTTGAAGGCTTACACTCAATGAAACAAGGAAAATAAATGAAAACAATATTGAAGTAGTTAGCAACTGTGTGAAAAGAGGTAGTGCCCGGAGGAGTCTACCTGCTCTTAAAAAAAAATCTCAGAATGAGAAATGGATTGTCTATGCAGTAAAGTTAAGTATACTATAGAGAATGACAAAATAATTAACTAAAATACTATTTTGTGTTTTTAGTTTGTTTTGTTTCTTTCTTGTTACAAGAAGATAGCGAAGTATATAATTTTCTTTGCTTTGGGACACATTTATACCATTAAAAAATGAATCTTCCTGAAGAAGAAGTTCCCTTTTTAGTATTTCGTCTCCCAACTCCTCATTGGGAAGTTTAAGCATAATTTTTCTAGAAAAGAAACGAGCCACAAAGAAAGCATGACTGTACTTGATGAAGAAGTACTTTCTCTGGTCTGGAAAGAATTGGTGGGGACTCATTGGATCCAGAATTAGCTGTGTCCTATACTACCTTGAAGGTTTTAGTGATAAGATAGGATCTCAAAGAAGAATGGTCATATGGAAAAGGAACTTGACAAAAATCTACAATGCCAGACAGCTATAGAACTATATATCTACCTTTCAGAAATCATGGTGGCAAGGATAATGCCTATATCAGTATAACCAATGTGAATATAAGACCTGAGAGACCGGCTTGAAGTCTTAAATTGTGGGAGGTTTCTGAGCACATTTTTGTACCTAAAAATGGGGAGGCAATTATTGTTTTCCTCCTAGCCCCATAGAACATGACATAGAGTGGACTATGTTTGTTATAAAGCATTGAGTAAAATTGTATCTGTCTACCTAGAAAACAGGAGAGAGGTTAAATTAGCAATTTGGTGGACTGTAGGGAATATTTTAACTAAGCTCATACTATTTGTAAACTTTGTAGGTGTCACAAGCATGCTTGGGAGATAAAGGAAAGTGGAAAATGAAATATACAACTCTAAATTATCATTTGATGAAACATTTTCCCTCTGTCTCTCAGAAGTGAAAATCATCAAGGATTTTTTCCTTAGTTTATTAGATGCTGACATTTTATTAACTATTTTATTGTATATGGTAGATATTTGAAATGGAACTTGTGACTTATCGAAATGATTTCTAATTGCCATAACACACACACACACACACACACACACACACACACACACACACTCATGATATCCCCCATAGTCACCTCTAGGCTATACTTTTGAACTAATTCTAAAGGTGCCCACTTTCCTGCGGCACCGTGCCTATCTATTCACATGTGAGAGGTGTGAAAGCTTGATTTCAGCCTCCATTCACTCTCCTCATGGGTCTCCCTCATCAATGGCAGGCATATCTAGCACAGTCCTTTATGGCGGTCCTAACATAGTCTCCTGGCTATAAAGCTATGATAGTTGGTGAGTTTACTTGAATGTCTGGCTTTATTGGAAATATAAATAATGAGCTCATAATGCCAATGAAATATCCTCAGAAAGTTTCATCTTCAGTGACTCCTTTTACATGATTTTGTAGCAAGGTACAAGCTAACCTTTCTTGATAGCTTTATCTTGCTTCAACCTCAGCACTATTTGGATATTTCGAAGGGTTACTATAATACAGGTCTTTGAATATTTTAGCCTCTAAGAAAAACTAGATTAGTTTTGTAATTTTGTAATTGTAAACTAGATTAATTTGTAAATTTATACCTTTGGGTCATAAAGAATCTTATCAGTCAGTCTTGATATATTCAGGCAATTTGACAAGTGAGATATTCTGGAACACTTTCTTGGGATAGTCAGTACTGTGAAATTCTTCTTTGGCATAAGTACTATTTGTCAGCCTTCTCCAGTCATGCGTATTTTCATGTACCCAACAATTTTGTTTTTCATTAAGTGTGTCTTATAAAAATAAGTTAATTCACCATTAAAAAGAATTTATTATTAGAATTTACTTTTATTCATTTTATCTCACATTATTATTTCCACATTATCTCAAACATGATTAAAAACAATAATTAATACAGTAATAATGAATTGCTTTTATGTTCATATAATTCCCCAGGACTGATACTATTGTTTCAGAATGGAGGTTTTAGAATATTTATTGATTTTACATTTTGATATCAAATATTAGAATTAATAATCTTTTTGTTACATTTCAATCATTTTTTGTCCTAACTTTTGAGTGTAGTATAATATGAAATATAGTAAAAATAGAAAAATGAAGAAGCACAAGAACAAATAAGCCCTGAAAATTTTGTATAAACACCTGCATATAGAATTCACACATGCAGACTTTCAACTGTGCTCCTGAAAAATCAGTGCACTTCACCTAAACATTTCAAAATATAATTTTTTTCAACTCATAGTTTTGACAAAATATATATCATGTACGCATGGAGTTTGTTATATGTGTTGGAATTTTTGGTTTGTTTGCTTTATTTTTAAATATTTAGTATTACATAGAATTCTATGTACATTTTTATTATTGTCCCTAATTCCAAGTGGTACGTTTCTGAATCATGGCCCATAATCCGGCACTGGGCATCTGCAAAAATGACAGGAGCATAGATATACCCTGGACCCTAGTATATCAGAGGAGAGTCAGGCATGGTTGGTTTGTCACAGCAGGGTGGCTTTCACACAGCGGGGAAGCTTTAGAGCACTTTAAGAACGAGTGCTAGCTAAAGCAGTAACCGCTGTGGCTAATCTTATGAAATTTTATGGGCAGCACAGGCCTCTGCAGCAGGCCCTGCTAAGGGAAGAGACAAGGAAGAAAATAATAGATGGGAAATGAGCTGACAAAGATTTGTAAAATGACAAGAACACATAGGGACTACAGAATATAACTTGAAGGGATTAGTGAAGGCAGTGTTGTAAAGGGTGGGACAAAAGTACAGGTGGAGACTTGAGGTTCAGAAATGGTTATTGCTTTTGTAATTTTTATTATAACCTCATCCCTGCTTACTAAACCTGTAAGACTTGGAGAAATGTTAACTACATAAATTAAACTTCCATTTACAGATGTGTGTGCGTGTGTGTGTGTGTGTGTACCAAATGTAAAATAATCCTCACTATGAATTTACACATAAAAAGGTACTCCTAAATAAAATGTATAAGGCTTGTTTCATTTTGGCTCAGCTTCACCAGAAGCTTTAGCGAATGGATTTCTTAGATAAGTATTGTTTTAGATGGAACAAACTTGGAATGATGTTTAGAATATAGATATCTAAACTGATAATCTCTTTATTAAAAATATCATACAAAGAGGATTTGTAAAAATTACAAATGATGTGTACAGTTTGCTGATTTGTATAAGCTATTATTATATATTATTATAACAATTTATTTATTTTTTTTACATTTATTTATTTTTGAAAGACAGAGTGAGACAGAGCACAAGCAGGGTAGGGGCTGAGAGAGGAGGAGACACAGAATCCGAAGCAGGCTCCTGGCTCTGATCAATTGTTCAGCACAGAGCCCTGCATGGGGCTCAAACCCACGAACTGTGAGATCATGACCTGAGCTGAAGTCGGTCACTTAACTGACTGAGCCACCCAGGCACCCCTACAACATAATTTTATAAGCTGAACACACTCACGTAATCAGTGGTAGGCCAGATAATAGAATATTAATAATGTGCCAAAATCCTCATTGTGCTTCCTTTCAGTTACTAATCAACATACCAAGGATAATGACTCCCTCAATTTCCAGCACCATAAATTAGTTTATGTGTTACCGAATTTTCTATGAATGGAATCTTGTAGTATTCGTATTTTTCAACTTGGCTTATTTTACTGTTTTTTTTTTCTTAGATTCATCCATTTTGTTGCATGACTCAGTGATGTTGTTTTTTTTTTTTTTTTTCTCATTTGGATATCTCTTTTTGTAGTTATTTTTTCTCCTTGATATGTAAGTGTTCTTTCTATATTCTATCAATACATTTTTCAAATTTTTTTCAAATTTATGTATTGTGAATTTTATTTTCCTGTTTTGACTTTACATTTAACCCTCTCAATAATGATTGTTAATGCACAGAAGAGTTTGATGTCATATAACATTTTAAAAATTTATTTTATGATTAATATTTATGGTGTGTTTATGTTCAGTTAAGAAATATTAACTGTGTTGGGGCGCCTGGGTGGCGCAGTCGGTTAAGCATCCGACTTCAGCCAGGTCACCAACTCGCGGTCCGTGAGTTCGAGCCCCGCATCAGGCTCTGGGCTGATGGCTCCGAGCCTGGAGCCTGTTTCTGATTCTGTGTCTCCCTCTCTCTCTGCCCCTCCCCCGTTCATGCTCTGTCTCTCTCTGTCCCAAAAATAAATAAAAAACGTTGAAAAAAAAATTTTAAAAAAATAAAAAAAAAGAAATATTAACTGTTATTTAAAAAAAAAACAAAGGTTTCCTTTTTATGATTAGATACACACAGTCCATCTGGAATTGATTTTCATTTAAGCTATGAGGTAAGGGACAAGGGTTATGTACTTTCATATGGATTTATAATTAAACAATTTAAGTCTTTTATTGAAAAGGGCCATCCTGGGGCGCCTGGGTGGCGCAGTCGGTTAAGCGTCGGACTTCAGCCAGGTCAAGATCTCGTGGTCCGGGAGTTCGAGCCCCGCGTCAGGCTCTGGGCTGATGGCTCAGCGCCTGGAGCCTGTTTCCGATTCTGTGTCTCCCTCTCTCTCTGCCTCTCCCCTGTTCATGCTCTGTCTCTCTCTGTCCCAAAAATAAATAAACGTTGAAAAAAAATTCTTTGAAAAAATAAAGAAAAGGGCCATCCTTTCTTCACCGTACTGCAGCATCACATTTTCTTAAATTAGATGTATGTATGTGGTCTCTTCATGAACTCTATTCTGGTCTATGCATTTATCCTTTCCCCAGTACTGCAAAGGGTTAACTGCTTAATTTAAAATAAGCTTTGAGATCTGGTAGTAGAAATTCTCCATTTGGTGCCATTGTTGTTCTTTTTCAGAATCGTCTTGGCTGTTCTTAGCCCTTTACTATTCAATATATGTTTTAATATCAGCCTGCCAATGTCTCAGAAATCCACCTGCACCTTTGATTGGTATTTCAGTGACTCTATAGATTAGTTTAGGTGGGATTATCATTCTCAAAAGATTGGTCTGATAACCTATAAATATAGTCTATCCTATCATTTCTTTAGGATTTTAATTCCTTCCAATAATGTTTTGTAATGTTCACTGTAGAGGTTTTGAATGTTTATTTCATTCATTTCTAAGTTTTAATGTTTTTCTAAGTTTTAATGTTTTGGAAACTAGTGTAATGTTACTTTTTAAAATAGTTTATGATCTACCTAGAATCTCTAATAAAAATGATCTCTAAAAAATGATGATTTTTCTTGTTTTGTTCTCAAACTTTAGGCTAATGACATAAAATTAGTATTTCTTTTCTCTAAGTTTCCTGCATAAGGAATTTGAGTGTGGTTTATCTGGGTCCTTTGCCTCCAGTCTTTTTCAAGTCTAATCAAAATGTCAGCCTAGGCAGCCTCCAATTCCAAGATCACTCAGTGTTTATAAGCAGAAGTCACTTTCTCATGGGTTGTTGGACTAGGACTTCAATTCCTTACTGGCTATTGACTGGAGTCCACTTATTCTTTGCCATTTGGAATTCTTCATAAGGCAACTCACAAAATGGTAGCTGGCTTCAACAAAATGATAAAGCAAGTAGATTGAGGGTGAGTGGGACAGAGATGGACATTATAGCCTTTTAAAATGTAATGTTGGACATTTCATTCCATTAATTTTACTATTTTCTATCCATATGAAGTTACTAGATCAGGCGTTATCAGAAGAAAAGGGTTATACAAGGTCACAAACACCAGAAAGCAGAAATCATTAGGAACTTTTCTAAAAGCAGCCTAACACAAAATTCATCAGATTAAGAAGTTCTTTCCCTCTCCAGTTTACTGAGAGGTTTTGAATTTTGAGTTGGTGTTGAATTTCACTGACATCTTCATGTATTAACAAAAACATATAATTTGTCTCCTTCTTTTTTTTTCCCCACTGAATTTGTCAGTTACATTGCCTGACCTGTGACCAAACGTTCATTCTGAAATTAACACAACTTAGTTAGAAAGTATTATCTTTTTTAACATATCACTATATTCTACTTACTAATACTTTGCTTAGAAATTCTGCATCTATTACAAAGAAATTACTTACCTGCGAATTCTCTCTTTTTTTAAATTTTATGTCCTGCTTGATGCTAAGGTTATGTTGTCATAAAATTAATTCAGAAATATTTTCTCTTTTCCAATACAATGGATTTGTCTGAAGAAAAGTTAGTGTTCTTTTTGTCTTTAACATATGAAAAAAAATACTGAAGAATCAATTTCAGCCTACAGATCTTCTTCAGCAAACTTTTAAATGTGGATTCAATTTTTAAATAAATATAAAACAATTTCAATATCCTACATGCTTGTTCTTTCTTTCCTTTCTTTTTCTTTTTCTTTCTTTCTTTCTTTTTTTCTTTCTCTCTTTCTTTCTTCTCTCCTACTTCTTTTCATTCCTTTCCTTCTCCACCTCCTTCGTATTCTTTTTATTTTTATAACCTGTGTATTTCTTGGAATTTTTCTATTTAATGGGAAATTTTGTTTATTGCTATAGGATTATTAATATTGCCTTACATCCTTTTTGCATCTGAAATATATATAGTGATGAACACTTTTTCATTCCTAGTATTAGGTTAATTTTTCCTATTCTTGTTTTTTTTTAATTCATCAGTCTTGTTAGAGTTATATTAATTTTATTAGTCTTAAAAAACAACTTTTTATTTCCTTGATTTTTCTACTTTCTATTCCATTAATTTACATTCTTATTTTTTTTCTATTTCCCCCCTCCTTTTTCCATAGTTTGGCTTAATTTGCTTTATTTTTTTCTCAATTTTTTATTCAAATTCCAGTTAGTTAACACAGTGCAATATTGGTTTCAGGAATAGAATTCAGTGTTTCATTACTTGATACAGTACACACTGTTCATCACAAGTGATCTCCTTAATACTCATCGCCCATCTAGCCCACCTCCCACCCACCTCCCTTGGTCAACCCTCAGTTTGTTCTCTATCATAAAGAGTCTCTTATGGTTTGTTTCCTTCTCTCTTTTTTCCCCCATCCCATATGTTCATCTGTTTTGTTTCTTAAATTACACATATGAGTGAAATCATATGACCTTTGTCTTTTTCTGACTGACTTATTTCACTTAGCCTAATATACTCTAGCTCCATCCACATCATTGCAAATGGCAAGATTTCATTCTTTTTGATGGCTGAATAATATTTCATTATATATATAATATTTCATTATATATAATACTTCATTATATATATAATATTTCATTATATATATATGTGTGTATATATATATATATATGTATATATATATGCCACATTTTCTTTATCCATTCATCAGTAGATGGACAGTTGAGCTCTCCATAGTTTGGCTATTGTTGATAATGCTGCTATAGACATTGATGTGCATGTCCCCCTTCACATCTGTATTTTTGTATCCTTTGGTTAAATACCTAGTAATGCAATTGCTGACTCATAAGGTAATTCTATTTTTAACTTTTATCTTTTCAAAGAACCATATCTTAGTTTTATTTATCTTTTCTATTGTCTATTTAGTCTCTATTTCACTTTGCTCTGCTCTGATCTTTATTATTTCCTTCCTTTGACTAGCTTTGGGCTACTAGAAAAAAGAAGAGTTTAACTTCTTTTTTCTAGTTTTGTTAGATGTAAAGTTAGATTGCTCATTTGAGATTTTTTTTCTTATTTCTCTATTCCTATGAACTTACATTTTAAAATTTTTTAATGTTTTTATTTTTGAAGGACAAAGAGACAGAGCATGAGCGGGGGAGGAGCAGAGAGAGAGGGAGACACAGAATCCAAAGCAGTCTCCAGGCTCTGAGCTATCAGCACAGAGCCTGATGTGGGGCTTGAACCCACAAACTGAGATCATGACCTGAGCCGAAGCCAGACACTCAACCAAGCTACCCAGGTGCCCCATGAGCTTCCAGTTTAATAATTCTTTTGCTACATCACAACGATTTTGTCATTTTTCTGTTTTCATTTGTGTCTACATATTTTTAAATTTCTCCTTTGGTTTATTTGATAACCCAGTTGTTGTTATGGTTGTTGCTACTGTTGTTCAGTAACATGTTTCATCTCCACAAATTTGTATTTTTTCAAATTCTGTCCTAATTATTTCTAGTTTTATACTGTTGTAGTTAAAGAAGATGCTTGATATGATTTTTAACTTATTGAATATATTTAGACTTGTCTTCTGGCCTAGTATATGATACCCTGAGAAATGTTTCATGTGCACTTGAGAAGAGTGTGCATTTGTTGCTTTTGGGTAGTATTTTCTATATATGTCTACTATGTACATCTAGTTTAATGTGTCACTTAAGTCTATATGTAGTTTTTCATCTTCTTTTTTAATTTGGATGGCTCTTTTTTTTTTCTTGCCTAATTGCTGTAGCAACTATGGGTGGAAGTGTCCCATTCTTTTTTTGTGAATGAAAGTGGAGACAGGTCTTCTTATTCAACTAGAACCTGTACTCATGGTCTCTCCTCTGCCAGACTTTTCCAGGACTCTCCACTATCCCCCATCCCCCAAACCATGCTTTTACACAGTGATTGTATTAGCTCATAAAAATGAGAGCACAGATGCCCTCAGGCTGAATCTCCAGTATAAGTAAATATAAAATTTTCATAGGAATTCTAGGGGTATGCTTCTGATATTTGTACAGTGCCCTGGAGGTGTTGGCTTGCCAGAAACTGTCCTTCTGATTGTAATAGTTCCATAGAGCTCAGAAATGCTAACCCCAAGACAAGACAATTTATTCCCTGTGTGTATTGTTCCCTGTGTCATTTGTGTGAACCTTCTGGGTTTAGTAGAGCATCCAGAAAGTATACACAGTGAGGTATACTCACCCACCTCAGAAAAGCAGTGAGAAAGTGTTTTGACTCCATGTTGCACACATGAGCTTCAGCAATGCTGCAAGAGAGTGACTTTTCTGAGTGTGTATGCTGGCCCAAGAGTGAGTGTAAGGTAATGCTGTTATTACTTGTACTTGCCATCCCCAGCCAGGGTTTATGGGAGTGTTACAAACACCAGAGCTTGCCACCTTTAGCAAGGGAGCAGTAGAATGCTGCAATTATTTGCACTCACCTGCTCCAGCTAGGGAGCAGAGGAACATAACATCCATCACACTCTCTGGCTTCAGCAAGGAAGTGGGTCAGTGCCAGGACTGTTTACTTTCTCCATCCGAGTGAAATAGCAGGATGGTGCCTCATATAAGCACATCTGCCAGTGTTAGTAGTATAAATGGAGAGTACACAGGGCATGTGCCAGCACCTCCAACTCTAGAGAGATGTCCAACTGCTCTGCTTCTTGAGTAGGTGCCTCAGACCAGCAAATGAATCTCCTTCGCTTATAGTCTGGGTGCTTTTCAAATTGGTGTTTTATGCTGAATCCAGGGGTGAATGAACCCACATCCCAGGCTTTTCAAAGGAGAGTCTCAGTTTCTTATAACACTTTGGGTTCCTTGGATGCTAGCCTCATTGGTTTCCCAAGACAGGCACTTTCTGGAGCTTGTCTTTACAGTGTAGATCCCAAAGGTTGGGATGCCTGATATGGGGCACCAACCACTCACTCCTCTAGAAGCACCAGATGAGTGAGATCCTTCTCTGTAGTGTGTTGCCATGCTGGCGGGGTGGGGGGTAGTTTGCTGTGGCTGAGACTGTGTCTCTACTCCTAAGTGTCTCACTGTAGTCCTTTTATCATTTTTTGTGGAGAAGAAGTTCATCTAGTTTTCATATTCTTTTCAGAGGGAAATGATTCATATGTATTTGCAGATTCAGTGTCTTCATGGGAGTGAATTCAAGATCTTCCTAGACCACCATCTTAGACCCTTTTCATCCTTTAATTTTACTCTATGTGCACATATATTTAAGGTGTGTCTCTAGTAAAGAATATATAACGCACTTTTTATTACAATTCTAGAATGATAATTATTGTTTTTTGTTTAGTATTTAGTTTTTTGACAATAGTTACATGTATACATACATGTATATACACATATATACATATATAATATTTATATCTACCATCTTACTATTTGTTTCAGTGTACTCCACTTCCTTGCCTTCTTTTGAATTACTTTTTAGTTTATATGATCAGCTTATTTTATGTACATTATTTTATTAAGTAGTTCCAATAAAAAATGAAGCATGGATTCTAGACTTATTTTATCTAAGATAAATTATTGCTTCCAGCAATGTCAGTGATGTACAAAATTTCCCACTTTTGCTTTTGTGTATTTTAATTCTACATGTATTTAATGTTTACATTATAATTATTATTTTGTGTAGCTATATCCAGTATATTTAGCCCAAACGTTTACCTTCTTAAGTATAATCTTTTCCTTCTGCTTCTTATACCTCAGTCTAGAATGACTGTCTTTTATCCACCAAAAACACTCTTTAGTCTTTCTTTTTGTGCCAATACCTTGCTGTCTTGATGATTACAGCTTTGTAGTAAAGGCTAATGTCTTGGATTGTGATGCCTCCCACTTTGGTCTTCATCTTCAAAATTACTTTGGCTATTTGGGGTCTTTTGTGGTTCCATACAAATTTTAGGATTGCTTGTTCTGGCTTCGAGAAGAAAGCTGATGCAATTTTGATTGGGATTGCATTGAATGTGTAGATAGCTTTGGGTAGTATTGACATTTTAACAATATTTATTCTTCTAATCCATGAGCATGGAATGTTTTTCCATTTCATTCTATCTTCTTCAATTTCCTTCATAAGCTTTCTATACTTTTCAGCATACAGATCTTTTACATCTTTGGTTAGGTTTATTCCTAGGTGTTTTATGCTTCTTGGTGCAATTGTAAATGGGATCAGTTTATTTATTTGTCTTTCTGTTGCTTCATTATTAGTGTGTAACAATGCAACTGATTTGTGTACATTGATTTTGTATCCTGCAACTTTGCTGAATTCCTGTATCAGTTCTAGCAGACTTTTGGTGGAGTCTGTCGGATTTTCCATGTATAATATCATGTCATCTGCAGAAAGCGAAAGCTTGACTTCACCTTTGCCAATTTTGATGCCTTTGATCTCCTTTTGTTGTCTGATTGCTGATGCTAACACTTCCAACATTACGTTAAACAACAGCAGTGTTAGTGGACATCCCTGTCATGTTCCTGATCTCAGGGGGAAAGCTCTCAGTTTTTCCCCATTGAGGATGATATTAGCTGTGGACTTTCCATAAATGACTTTTATGATGTTTAAGTATGTTCCTTCTATCCCGACTTTCTCGGGGGTTTTTATTAAAAAAGATGCTGAATTTTGCCAAATGCTTTTTCTGCACTGATTGACAGGATCATATGATTCTTATCTTTTCTTTTATTAATGTGATGTATCACATTGATTGATTTGCAAATGTTGAACCAGTCCTGCAGCCCAGGAATGAATCCCACTTGATTATGGTGAATAATTCTTTTTATATGCTGTTGAATTCGATTTGCCAGTATCTTATTGAGAATGTTTGCATCCATATTCATCAGGGATATTGGCCTATAGTTCTCTTTTTTTGCTGGGTCTCTGTCTGGTTTAGGAATCAAAGTAATGCTGGCTTCATAGAATGAGTCTGGAAGTTTTTCTTCCCTTTCTATTTTTTTGGAATAGCTTGAGAAGGATAGGTATTATCTCTGCTTTAAATCCTTGAGGATAGGTATTATCTCTGTTAGAATTCCCCAGGGAAGACATCTGGTCCTGGCCTCTTATTTGTTGGGAGATTTTTGATAACTGATTCAATTTCTTCGCTGGTTATGGGTCTGTTCTAGTTTTCTATTTCTTCCTGTTTGAGTTTTGGAAGTGTGTGGGTGCTTAGGAATTTGTCCATTTCTTCCAGATTGTCCAGTTTGTTGGCATATAATTTGCCATAGTATTGCTTGATAATTGCTTGTATTTCTGAGGGATTGGTTATAATAATTCCATTTTCATTCATGATTTTATCTATTTGGGTCATCTCCCTTTTCTTTTTGAGAAACTTGGCTAGAGGTTTATCAATTTTGTTTATTTTTTCAAAAAAACAACTCTTGGTTTCATTGATCTGCTCTACAGATTTTTTAGATTCTATATTATTTATTTCTCCTCTGATCTTTATTATTTCTCTTCTTCTGCTGGACTTGGGGTGTCTTTGCTGTTCTGCTTCTATTTCCTTTAGGTGTGCTGTTAGATTTTGTATTTGGGATTTTTCTTGTTTCTTGAGCTGGCCTGGATGGCAATGTATTTTCCTCTCAGGACTGCCGTTGCTGCATCCCACAGCATTTGGATTGTTGTATTTTCATTTTCATTTGTTTACATATATCTTTTAATTTCTTCTCTAATTGCCTGGTTGACCATTCATTCTGTAGTAAGGTGTTCTTTAACCTCCATGCTATTGGAGGTTTTCCAGACTTTTTCTTGTGGTTGATTTCAAGCTTCATAGCATTGTGGTCTGAAAGTGTGCATGGTATAATTTCAATTCTTATATACTTATGAAAGGCTGTTTTGTGACCCAGTAAGTGATCTATCTTGGAGAATGTTCCATGTGCACTCGAGAAGAAACTATATTCTGTTGCGTTGGGTTGGAGAGCTCTAAATAGATCTGTCAAGTCCATCTGATCCAATGTATCATTCAGGCTCCTTGTTTCTTTATTGATCCTGTGTCTAGATGATCTATCCATTGTTGTAAGTGGATTATTAAAGTGCCCTGCAATTTCCATATTCTTATCAATAAAGTTGCTTATGTTTGTGATCAATTGTTTTATATAATTGGGTGCTGCCATATTTGGTGCATAGATATTTATAATTGTTAGCTCTTCCTGCTGGATAGACCCTGTAATTATTATATAATGCCCTTCTTCATCTCTTGTTCCAGCCTTTAATTTAAAGTCTAGTTTGTCTGATATAAGTATGGCTACTCCAGCTTTCTTTTGACTTCCAGTAGCATGATAGATAGTTCTCCATCCCCTCACTTTCAATCTGAAGGTGTCCTCAGGTCTAAAATGAGTCTCTTGTAGACAGCTAATAGATGGGTCTTGTTTTTCATCCATTCTGATACCCTATGTCTTTTGGTTGGCATATTTAGTCCATTTACATTCAGTGTTATTATAGAAAAGTATGGATTTAGAGTCATTGTGATGTCTGTAGGTTGCATGCTTATAGTAATATCTCTGGTACTTTGTGGTCCTTGCAACATTTAATTCACAGGATCCCCCTTAGGATCTCTTGTAAGGCTGTTTTAGTGGTGATGAATTCCTTCAGTTTTTGTTTGTTTGGGAAGACCTTTAGTTCTCTTTCTATTCTGAATGACAGACTTGCTGGATAAAGGATTTCTGGCTGCATATTTTTTCTGTTCATCACATTGAAGATTTTCTGCCATTCCTTTCTGGCCTGCCAAGTTTCAGTAGAGAGATCCGTCACAAGTTTTATCAGTCTCCCTTTATATGTTAGAGCTTGTTTATCCCTAGCTTCTTTCAGAATATTTTCTTTATCCTTGTATTTTGCCAGTTTGACTATGATATGTTGTGCAAAAGATCGATTCAAGTTACGTCTGAAGGGAGTTCTCTGTGCCTTTTGGATTTCAATGCCTTTTTCCTTCCCCAGTTCAGGGAAGTTCTCAGCTATGATTTTTTCAAGTACACCTTCAGTCCCTTTCTCTCTCTCTTCCTCTTCTGGAATATTCTGGAATATTCCTCTTCTGGAATATCACTTAGTTCTCTAATTTTCCCCTCATACTCCTGGGTTTTTTTATCTCTCTTTTTCTCAGCTTCCTCTTTTTCCATAATTTTATCTTCTAGTTCACCTATTCTCTCCTCTGCATTTTCAATCCAGCTGTGGTCGCCTCCATTTTATTTTGCACTTCATTTATAACATTTTTTTAGCTCCTCCTGACTATTTCTTAGTCCCTTCATCTCTGTAGCAATAGATTCTCTGCTGTCTTCTATAGTTTTTTCAAGCCCAGCGATTAATTTTATGACTATTTTTCTAAGTTCTTGCTCCATTATATTGCTTAAATTGTTTTTGATCAATTTGTTAGCTGTCGCTACTTCCTGGAGTTTCTTTTGAGGAGAATTCTTCCGTTTCATCATTTTGTATAGTTCATGGAGTGGCATGGAACTGCAGGACACTTCCCCTGTGCTGTCTGGAGTAACTTGTGTTGGTGGGCTGGGCAACAGTAAGACCTGATACCTGTCCCCAGCACATTGCTGGAGCCATAGTCAGACTGGTGTGTACCTTTTCTTCCCCTCTCCCAGGGGTGGGACTTAGTGTGAAGTGGTGTGGCCCCTTTGTGGGCTACTTGCACACTGCCAGGCTTGTGGTACTACTTTGATGGGATCTGGCGTATTAGTGGGGTGGATCCAGGGCGGGAGGGGCGGACTCAGCTAGCTTTGCTTTTGGTGGTCCCCTGAGGGAGGGGCCTTGCAGCACCAGGAGGGAGGCTGACCCTTCAGAGTGATGGATCCACAGAAGCACAACGTTGGGTGTTTGCGGGGTGCAAGCAAGTTCTGTGAGGGAAACTGGTTCCCTTTGGGATTTTGGCTGGGGGGATGGGTGAGGGAGATGGCGCTGGCCAGTGCCTTTGTTCCCTGCCGAGTTGAGCTCTGTGTCCCAGGGCTCAACAACTCTCCCTCCAAGTTTCCTCTTGCCCTCCCCGCTCTCCGAGAGCAGAGCTGTTGACTTTTAACATTCCAGATGTTAAGTCCCACTGGCTGTCAGAACTCATGCAGTGAGGCTATCTACTTAGTGTTTAAATCTCCAACACTAGTAAACTTAAGACTTGAATTCTTAAGAAGTGAATGCCCTGTTGTGAAAACTGATGGGGTTCTGAACTCAATTTCCCACGCTTTCTTCTCACTACAATTTTAGAAGTCTCTTGTATGTAGCTGTTTTGTTTGTTTGTTTGGGTTTTTTGTTTGTTTTGTTTTGTTTTATTTATGAAGCACAAAAAGAATGTCATTTCTATGTTGGTTTTCCTTCCTCTTAGTGGCAATTCGTGGCCTGGGCACTTTCCCAATCCTTAACTTTTTGCCCATTGTCCAGAATTGACAGATGTCTTGAAAGAAAACAAGAGTTGCAAAATGTCAGCTCATCTCTTTTAGTTGTTTCTCCTTTTTCTTTTTTATTTACTTATTAAAAAAAATTTTAATGTTTACTTATTTTTGAGGGAGAGAGAGAGACAGAGCATGAGCAGGGGAGGGGCAGAGGTAGAGGGAGACACAGAATCTGATGCAGGAGACAGGCTATCAGCTGTCAGCACAGAGCCCAACATGGGGCTCGAACTCTCAAGCTGTGAGATTATGACATGAACAAAAGTCAAGGCTCAACCAACTGAACCACCCAGGTGCCCTGTTTCTCCTATTTCTTGATTTTTGTCTCTGTTAGGTTTGGTTGCCTCACATTCTTTCCAATTTTTTGAAGCTAGAAATTTTGAAATAAAATTTCAGCTTTTACTTGTTCTTTGGTGGAAGTTATGTTATTCTACATCTATCATAAATGTAATCATATTGTTTTAATTTTGGTTTTCAGAAAGAAAATTAGGATGGTATGACTATATACTTTCAAAAAAGTACTAAGTGATGATTATTATTGCTATAAATTAGTATTTTCTTATACACTTACTAAAAATAAAACTGATATTTAGCACTCCACTGTATTGTGACTGAGCTGTACAATAAACACATTAGAACATACATTCTTAAGTTAGAATTTTTTTCTTTTATAAACACTACTTTACCTGATTATTGGAGATGAGTAGATTCTTATTATCCTCATTAAATAGTTCATGATGCTAGGAAATGCCCCATATTACAAGTAAACATTATTTTGTAATCACAGGTATTTATTTAAAAGCTTGTTTGAGTATTATGCACACCCACAAGCACATAAAGTGAGACATTCCTTTTCAGTGACAAGATATTTTAATTTACTATGAAATTTTGAATTTGAAACACAATTATCTAATGTGAATATTTATGTATGGTGATTACTTTTAATTCCCCAGGCATTTTTTTCTATGCAACTCAATTTCTTTTTTGTATCTAAATTTCGAATTCAATAATTCATTGCTTATTTATAGAGAGCCTACTATGTGTGTAGCATCTGTTTAAATGACAATATATTTATAGACAAGAGGGTTTTTCTTTTGTTCAAATTTTATTTGGTTATAAATTTTAACCATAAAAAAGACATAAGGCTGAATCTGCAATACCACATCTTATCTGAAGTAATGTAATTCAAATGGTTAGCTCTAAACAGTTTCACCACCTTGGATGATGGATGCTAATGGATATAACATTTTAAATTGGCTGTTCAAATAATGTGATACAATATTTCAAATTTTATTCTGCTGACATTTTAATCATCCCACTTTTTGTTTTGGTGTAAGTTCCAAAGGTATTGAAATTTCTTCCTTTGAGAAAATTACAGTGATTATGTTAAAATTATATATGTTTACAATATTTGTACCTGCAGTTAATAACTTTTATATGCTTATATAAGTTATATATACTTATATGTTTTAAATATACATCCAAATGTACTTATATAACTTAATACAATAACTAGTTAATAATACAACAACTAATCCTTATATTCTCTTCATTTTTGTACCCCTGGTATATAGATACTATATTATTATTCTGATACTATTATATTATTCTGACTCACACACTATTAAATATTTCTTAAGTGAATGAATAAATGCATTAAATGCATCTATTTATTGATATTATACATGTAGGACTTAGAGATTTTGGTTCTATTTAAAACACACATTTTACTTAAAATATAATGATAAGAAAAATCCAAGAATAGTTTACTATAGAAAATTTCATGTTCTATATAACTTCTGACTATAAAACTGTGAGCTTAAAGTAACCACAATAGCTAAAAATGAGGAATGAAATGGCCTAAAACTCTAAAAAGAATCTTCTCAGAGGAGTGTGGCCAAACAGAAGGGTGCAGTTCTAAGAAGAATAACTACAAATAGATATCATAATGAATTAAGAAAATAAGCAAAATGGAAGAAAATACAAGTATGTTTATAAGAAGTCTAATTTTTTCTAATTTAAAAAATTTTATTTGCCTAATAAAGCCATTATAATAATGAAGATATATTAAAAGAACATTGAATCCAGTCTGTAAAAGATCAATGAATATTTATTGTGACCCTACTTATAGGAGACACTGTTCTACATGCTGGAGATCAAATAGTGAGCAAGAAAGTATACTAGTGTGGTTTGACGATAAGGCCAAGAAATCTCCTTTGTTAAACAAACAAATATTAGAGAGATAGGAAATTAAAGAGAAAAGATGTATCTAGGGAGACTATAGAGCAAAGTCTTCAAAATCCACTAGGAAAATGGTTTCTGATCTATAATTTATTTCAGTTAAATTTATCAAAAAAAGATGAGGACAGCTTTTCATATTTGCAAGGACTCAAAGTTTATCTCCAGAAAAATCAAGTATTAGCAAATGTTAGCAAAATGAGTAGTTAAAATAAGGAAGGGAAATTTATTGAATTCAGGTCCAACCTTGGACAAATTAAGGGATGATCTCAGGAAAGTGACACTCAGGAAAGTGCTATACTTATTACTGTTTTCTAGAATAGTGAAAGTATACAATTAAAATCTACCAAGTGAAGGGAGAAAAAATACAAAGTTCAGGCAGTCCAAACATGGAGCTTCTGATTGTCTTCTTCTTGTGGCCTTCTCCTGCCACATGAGGACCATACACACAGAGTATTGCCAAACAGAGAAGCTCACTCAATCCTTTGGTGTCAACAGTTTATTAGGACTTGATTGCATACTGCTTGTGTGGCTGAACTTGGGGGTTAAGGTTAATGGCTTTAGTCTTCAGGTTCTTGGGAGATGGGGATTTATATGGTGTGTCCAATGCCTCCATCATATATCACATTGTTAGACTTTGCAGTGGACAAAGCTTCCAGGAAAACCAAGACAGTCCTATCAAGCATGACCTTCCATGATCCTAGAGGTCTTCTCTCTGTGGAAAAGGGCAAAGACTAGACCCTTCTTTGGGTAAAGTCAGTTCTTCACTACACAGGGTATTTCTTCTTCCTGAAAGTAATTACAATTATGAAAATTAGATTTTTTTACTGACGTTTTACTTACAAATAATAACAACAATAAGACAAAAACCCCAAGAAACAGACAAACAAACAAAAACCACAGACAAATCTTAGAAGATCTAACTTTGAATTAATATATAATAAAATATTTCTAACTTGGAAATACAAAAATAGATTTACAGCACTGAGACTGGGACATGGGAAATAAAACAGTGGAAAAGAGATGATGAGGGAGAAGATTAATGATATCTACATCTGACAAATTGGGGAGTCAAGAGATAATATCTATGAATTTGGAAGAAGGAATGAAAGTTTTGGTACATCATTTGAAAATGCAGATTTGACCAATGGAAAGAGAGTTGAGAATAACTACAACTGAACTGAGAGACATAAAAAAGAAGTGGGGATACAGCAAGGTATCTAGAGCTATCTATTTTAGGTGAAAGAGTGAAAAAATAATGTTTTGATAACAAATCAAAAGCGGATTCAAGTATATTACATACTAAATTAGAACTGATAATTTAAGAAGTAAAAGGAAAAATAACATCTGTCATTAGGGATTGTTAAGATTGATTGTTTTATTGTGGCTTCTCTGTACTATTAGGTGCTTTTAAAATCAGATATGTAAGTTATTTCGTTAAAAATTTCCAAAGAAACTAAGAAATCAAATTTGTTAAAAACACTACACATGAACAAAATATTTTTTTGACATGAACTGACATAACATAGAATAAAATTTTAAAATGTCATATTTAACCACCGGAACTTGATGTTATCAGACAAAACTGGTGAAAATTATTCTTTTATAGCCATTATAGTCAATATTTTGGTGAGCTACTTGTTGCTGAAATGGTCCAAGAGAACTATTCTAGTTCAAACTAAAGGGAAAAATTGAGCAGGGGAAATGGAAAGAGAGTTTAATATAGTGATTTGATATTGTGGTTATTCTATTTAATCCTAATTTAAGAAAGTTAAAGGAAAAACATTCTTGGAATATTAGAATTATATAATTTAAAAAGATAAAAATGATAAAAAAATGAAGCAAATAGAAGGAAATTTAAGTTCCCAGTTTAGGTGACGTTAGCTTAACTACAGAATATATGAAGGTTACTAAATTGAAGTGTGTAACAAAATAAAATTTGAGGGGTGCTTGGGTGACTCAGTCGGTTGAGCATCCAGCTTTGACTTAGGTCATAATCTCACCGTCTGTGAATTTGATCCCTGTATCGGGTTCTGTGCTGACATCTCAGGGCCTGGAGCCTGTTTCAGATTCTGTGTCTCCCTCTCTCTCTCTCTCTGCCCTTCCCCTGCTTGCCCCCCATTTATCTCTCTCTCTCTCTGCCCTTCCCCTGCTTGCCCCCCATTTCTCTCTCTCTCTCTCTCTCTCTCTCTCTCTCTCTCTCTCTCTCTCTCTCCAAAATAATAAATAAAAACTTAAATTACTTTAAAAAAAGAAAAATGAATAAATAATATTTGAAAAGTATTTCTGACAGATTGGCATTAAGGTTCCACTAAGAGCAGACTGTTATCTGAAATATTGTATTACACTCTTTCTATATTTATGTAATGAAGGCATGAGGTATAGAAATATGAAGTAAAATGTAAATGCCACATCATATAGCACTACTAAAAACATGCATTTACAGGGCGCCTGGGTGGCTCAGTTGGTTGAGCCTCCAACTTTGGCTCAAGTCATGATCTCATGGCTTGTGAGTTTGAGCCCCATGTGCAGCTCTGTGCCAACAGTTCAGAAACTGGAATCTGCTTCGCATTCTATCTCCCTCTCTCTCTGCCCCTCCCCTGCTCACGCTCTGTCTCTCTCCCTCTCAAAAATAAATAAACATTAAAAAATTAAAAACAAATAAACAAAAAGATAACATGCATTTTCTTTTCAATGGATTGATTATATCCTGGGTACCCAAAGGTTATCTCTTTAAAAACCTTTGCTGTAAAAAAGCATTTCAAGCCCTTGAGCCAAAACAGAGTAGTCATTTCTGTTAAGGAGAGTATGGTAAACTATGCATGTATTTGTTCTCAGATTTACTTTAGAATGGTATCAGCGTAATCAAATATATTTTTCAGAGTTTCATACCCTGGGTAGAAAATAACCCTAATCTTGAGCTTCTGTTTGGAATAGAGGCATAAATCCATAAAAATTGGGAGTGAAGTTGCAGTTAGTTTCCCTAGGCCCTAAAGAAAAATGTGCTAACTCTTAAAAATAGCTTGAGTGCCTCCTTGACAATGTTAGATTTTTAAAAATTGATTTTTGAAAATCTAGGAAGCATCATAGAAGGTTGCAGAAACAACTCCTTAGATAAATAAAGAGTATCTGTTTATAAACAGATATGGAATATTGCTGAAGTGGGATATTTTTGCTAAATAGAATTTCTGAATCTGTTGTTATCATATTTTATTACATTTTTACTGAAAAAATTTATTTTACCATATTTTATATTTGTACCTTAAAGATGCTGAACTTGACCTTTAAAAAAAAAAAGAAATTCTTTTGTGTTCTATACCATATTCTGTTCTAGGATGGGCTTAAAGTTACTGAGATATGTATTGGTTACATGCCACCTCTTTGCATTTTTACAGATACCCAAATTCTGTACTACAACTTAGATGTCAGTAGCCCACCACTCAGTATGCTCTCTTTGAAAGAGGGGAGAGAGACAGGGGTTGAGAGAGAAAGAGAGAGATGAAGAGGAGGTGAGGGAATGGAAGAAAGTGGAGGGAAACATCAGGAAGGAAGAATTAACAACCCAGGGTGCTCTGATGCCACAAAAGCATAGTTTTGAATACTTGATTTAGCAGCCCAGTTTTTCTCCTACCACGGGTAAGTCATTTATTTATTTTTTGTCAAATTATTCAATACTTAAAGACTCCAATGTAGGCAGCAATCGCTGTGTTAGAAGATGCTGATATAGAGAATTTGCCGACCATTAGTTCTGCTTGACACTTAAAATATACTGTCAACATATCAACTTTCTTAGCGAGTTTCTTTGTCATGAAAAGGATAATAATACAACTTATGTAATTTTTTCTTTAGTTATGACCATGATTCTTTTATTATAATTTTATCTTCATTACGAAAGCAACTCAATGAAATGTGATTTATGATGAGGGCTTTGGGACACACCATATCAGTTAATGAAATGTATATTATCATTCCATTTTACAAGATGATAAAATTGAGTTCTTAAGTACTTAATAACCTCAATTGGAATATAACACTGTTAAGCGAGCCAAAATCATCTGGGTCCTGGCAATTCCAGGACAATTCTAATGTTCTCATACTTTGTCTCTGGTGCTAGGTTCCATTTATTCAACCTTTAGTACGACTCTATGCATGTCACCCAATCCCCTTTCCTACCACTTGAAAGTTCCTCAATTTTCCCTCTCCTCCATTTACGTTCAAACCTATTTTCTGGAATAATTTGATGGTGAATATTTAGATACAAAAACAAACATAGTAGCTAAAATATTTTATTACATGGGGTTGCTTAGCACTTCACACACTTTATGTTTTTTATTCTTCATAGCAATTTACTAGGTAAGCTTTACCTGCTTTTTGTTTTTGTTTTTTTTCCATAAAAACTGAAACCCAGAATGGTTGGCTATGCTGCCAATTCATCAGCTATAATAAGGATATTAGCATTTATTTCCATATATGAAACCATGAAATATTAATTTGTGCATAATTAAAGAATATCAGCTATCAGTGAACATATAATAAAATACCTGAGGATTTGGGGGCCAAAGTACCCTCAAATATTATCATTTCCATATATTTGTAATGTAGTCTTAGAGTGAGTATAAAATTGCCAGTACAGGCATGTCTTTAAGTAGAATAAACAAAATTCTTACTCATCCCATTCTTTACACTAAATGTAATTATTAGATGATTACTTTTTTAGTAATCGTATTTATAACTTCTGTGGCAAATAATGGGTATGGAAAATTGGGCTATAGCTTCTCCAAATCCTCCATGAGCAACTGCCTCATTAGGCTGCATTTGTTTCTATTTTAGTGTCTATGGTGACAGTATATGTCTAAGAAAATAGAACCTTTTATTGCACAAAAGATGCACATTGAGTTATAGCTACACCTTCTCAAAAGTGTAGCTCTGTGAGGGAAGAATCCATACTACGTGTTTACTCATAGACCCATTCTCAGCAACTGACTTTAAATCAAAAAATGTCTGACATTGAAAGACATTATCAGCAAAACACAGTTCTTGTTTTCTCCTTATCTTTAATGTCTTTCTCTACGTTTTTATTTTACCAAAAGCAAAATATCAATAGCTTTCCCACACATTTCAGATAATAAAGAAAATTGTTACATTTTATGTCCTAGCTGTTCTTTATTTCATGTGCAGTGCTAAAGAAGTTTATTGTCTATCTGTGTATTCTCATTGTGGTTGATGTTAAAAATGTTTTCTCTTTTGGGGCATCCAGAGCTCGCTTTGGATCCTGTCTCCCTCTCTCTCTGACGCTACACTCTTGCATGCTCACTCTCTCTCTCTCTCAAAAATAAATAAACATTTAGAAAAAAAAATGCTTTTTATATTTACTGTTACTCTCTGTTTTTTATATTCACTGAATGTCTGCAATGTTCTAAGCATCATCCATGCAATGCTCAGTTGTTGTTTTTCAGAGAGGCAGTAAAAGAACACAATAGTCTCTAACTATGTGAGTTATGGTACTTAAGCTCCAAGGTCATATTGTTAATTAATATTTCATCCTTTCAGTTAATGTCACATAAATTACTTCATTTATTCATTCATTTAACAAACATAATGTAGTGAGGAAGACAGAAAGATAAAATGCAAGCAATAAATACCATGTCAGGGTATATTTTAGAGTATGGAAAAAGGAAGGGAATCTAACCCAGTCAGTAATGCTTCATGATAGTTTTATTAAAACATGGGAAGATTTTATCCACAAAAAAGGCCAAACAAAGGTAGTTCCCAGCAGAGGAAAGAACATGTATAAGGGCAATGTGCCTTAACAAACATAATGTCTCTGAAAAAAAGGGAAGTAGGCAGTTTGGGTGAGTTTGAATATACACATGCAGATGGTACTGATGAGAGATAAGAGTTTGGGTTTATCATTTAGATTTTATTTTGAAGGCAATTGAGAATGCATACCTTGAGATTTTCTAAGTGTGAAGTGACCAAACCATAGGCTTTAATTAATGCAGTATTTTTTTTTTTTTTTTCAAATTGTTGCTCTTGGAGTGCCTGGGCTGCTCTGTCAGCTGGGCGTCCGACTTCAGCTCAGGTCATGATCTCACGGCTTGTGATTTTGAGTCCCGGGTCAGGCTCTGTGCTGACAGTTCAGAGCCTGGAGCCTGCTTTGGTTTCTGTGTCCCTCTCTTGCTCTGTCCCTCCCTTCTTCATGCTCTCAAGAATAAATGAACATTAAAAAAATTTCAAATTGTTGCTCTTGAAACAGAAGAAACAGCAGAGTATAAGTGACTCACAGCTAACCTCTACTAGTGTAGGAAAAAGGACCTATATTTGAGCCTACAACCTTGATGGCATTTAATTAACTAGACAGAAAATAGTGAACTTTCCTAATTAACTCTACATACACCTGGCCCAGGACTTGAAGGATAAAATCAAAGATATCCTGTAGGAAGTGGAGGAGTTTCAAGCCTGAATTCTGCCATGCACAAACAAGCTGGGAGAGCCAATCAGTGACAATGACTTATGCTGCAGAAATATAACAGTTGACACTTTACTTACACCTTACAAATCTTTTGCTGTTTCACTTGTGTTCTTCCTTATCTGAACATTACCAACACATGATGGAACATTTAGTCCCAAATTAGCTAAGGAATGTCACAAAATTACCACCATCAAACGCCTTGTCAACCTAGAATCCATACACAATTTCTTTAACCATATTTACATTACAAAGAGATAGTAGTAAACCATGCTTCGTTCCTTTCCCTTGAGTATGGACTGTGCTTCATGACCCACTTCTAATGAATAGAATATAGTAAAAGCAAAGACATGTCACTCCAAGATTAGGTTATAAAAAAAATATGGCTTCCCATCTTAGAGGTTCTCTCCCTTTCTATAATCTCTAATCTCTCACTATGTAGAATCTATATCATTAGTAGCCCTACTGAGAAGCCCACATAATGAGAGAATGAAACTTCTGTCCATAAACCCCATTAATGAACTTGAAATCAGATCCACAAACCCTTAAATGCAAAGACTGTTACCTGGACTGACAGCTTGACTCCAACTTCATAAGGGACCCTGGAACAGAACCACCCAACTCAACAGCCTCTCCCAGAATCTTGACCCTTAGAAGATGTGTTAATAAAGGTTTGTTTTAATCTGAAAAAGTGCGGAATAGATTTTAATGCAGCAGTAGGTAACTAGCATCATTTTTTGTATCTGGAAGTAGAGTGCAGCCACAGCTACAACCTAAACTGGGTGAATGGTCTTGAGGAGAGTTTATTGAAAGCTTAGAGTACCTTAAACACACCACTTGTAGAGGTTAGGACTTTGAGCATGCTGTAGAGGAGACTTCTCCAGAAAGTGAAAAAAAAAAAAAACATTATTGGAAACTGGAGAAAAGGAGATCTTTGTTATGTAGTAGCAGAAAGTTTAGGCTTCCCTGGGTAGCTCAGTTGGTTCAGTGTCCAATTCTTAGATTCAACCCAAGTCATGATCTCACAGTTGGTAAAATCAAGCCCTGCATCAGGCTCTGTGCTGACAGTGTGGATCCTGCTTGGGATTCTCTCTCTTTCCCTTTTTCTGCCCCTCTCCCACTCGTGATGTCTCTGTCTCTCTCAAATAAATAAATAAACTTAAAAAATTGAGAAAGTTTAGTAACTGTTGCCTATAGCTATATGGAAAATAGAAAATATAACTAATAAACTGGGTGATATGGATAAGGAGATTAAAAACCAGAAAGGTGCCACCTGTTATTGTAGTGGTTGTTGTTTTTATTCACTCTTTACAGTGAAATGCAAGAGGACAAAGAAAAACTTTTAAGAAAGAACAAGGAAAAAACTGTTAGACAAAAAGGGGTCAAAACTTCATGATTTTGAAGTTTTTCACCCTTTTTAGCAAGCAAATGATACTAAAATTATGACATTATTCTGGATCTGGAGCGCCTGGGTGGCTCAGTGGGTTAAGCATCCTACTTTGGCTCAGATCATGATCTCGTGGTTGATGAGTTTAACCCTGCATCAGCATTTCTGCTGACAACACAAAGCCTGCTTCAGATCCTTATCTTCCTGTCTCTACCCATCACTCATTCTCTCTCTCTGCCCCTCTCTCTCTCAAAATAAATGAGTAAACTTAAAAAAATAATTATTTTGGGGCAAAAATTACATCTAAGGTATGCCAAGACAAATAGGATATAAAGATGAAGTTGAGAGTATGATTATAAAATCTTTTTTAAGCTCTCAAAAAAATTAAAAGTACCATCTTAGAGTACCTTTTCATTAAAAAGAAATCCTTCTATAGAAATTAAGCATATACATTATAGATCCTTGCAATCAAACAGTAGTGCTCCTAATAAGCTTAAGGGTATTCTATCTCAACAGTCTCAGCAGTAGCCCAAGGTACAGAAGGGCTTAATCTAGAAGAGATATGTGATTTTACCCTTTGTCAAGTGAACTAAAACCTAAAATTATCTAGAGGACACCCAAAATATTTTTAGAGTTATATTGGAAGTACTGTCATTTTGGACTGAAATGGACAATGAATACAAAGCGAAGAGTCTATTCCAACACTAAAACTTTATCAGCAGGAAAAACTACTAAGATGTGATTGATTGTACCCTTCATGAAAAAGAAGAGATCATGCTGAGGTCAGAACCATGAGAACAGAGCACAGAACGAATGGTGAAATATTTCTATAAAGGAAGCTTCCCCGACCTACTATTTCATGACTCATTATCACTTATATAAGAGACACAGGATGAATGCATGACTCTTTCCCTCTACTATATAATTTTTAAAAATAATGAGTTTATACACAAAATGCAATAATTTATTATTGTTCTTCCTGTGTAGCATCACACGCTTCTAACACTGCAAGGATCTTAAGTTCTGCGATTTCTTTCAGTGATACCATTAAAATTGAGGGGTAATGATCTGTTTTAGGGGTGTTTATTGAACCTTGACCTCCCCTTTGAATGTTTTAATATCAAAAAGCAAGTCAGAATCTTCAAATCTACTTCTTGTCACACTTTATCTCCTCTCCTCTCTCTCTGCCTCCCATCATGGGCTTCAGCCACCTTGTTGGAAAGGAAGGACTCTTCCTGCTGGTTGCCAGTTTTGCTAACTCAGATAACTGCTGATAATGGTAAAATTTTAAGTTTAAGACTATTAGGTCTAGTTTTCCACTTGACAATGGGAATTTTGGAAATTTGCAAAACCCTTTTTTTTCAATAAAGCTTGAATTTTGAAATATTGGCATTGTTATGATTTAAAGAAAATCAGTTTTAAAATAAAAAAAAAACAGTCTTTGTTAATTCAATGGTTGCAATGGTACAGACCAAAATTATTGATAGGACATGAGAATATTTACAAAATATTTTTTGATATTTTGTTCTTTACACATGTTGAACTAATATATATGCCTAAATCTTCTGGCAATTTAGATGTTCTAAATGGTTTGATGATAGCTACATAGTAGCATTTGAACAGGAAATCAGTAAGGAATCAGGACACTCTGTGTTAGAAGTGGTTTTGTTATAGCTATGTAGCTACTATGTTGTATGTACTTACATGTCTTAGGCAAGACACATTAGTACATGTAGTCTCATGTGTTTTTCTCTGATGTTATTTTTATACTTGTAACAGTGGACTCTACAATCAACTCTAAAATTCTGACTCTATAGTCATAGGACTATGATTTTGACAATCTAATATGAACTCTAGTATCTGACTTTCTTTCCTTCTTGACTTTATATTTAGTTTAAAAAAAATTCTAGTCAGAAACAGAATGTTCCTATAGTGCTAAGCTTGCATACATTTTAAAAAGGTAAAGAATTAGGGAACATTGTTGGGAATGCAAGCTGGTGCAACCACTCTGGAAAACAGTATGGAGGTTCCTCAAAAAACTAAAAATGGAACTACCCTAAACCCAGAAATTGCACTACTAGGCATTTATCCAAGGGATACAGGTGTGCTGTTTCGAAGGGACCCATGCACCCCATGTTTATAGCAGCAGTATCAACAATAGCCAAAGTATGGAAAGAGCCCAAATGTCCATCGATGAATGAATGGGTACAGAAGATGTGGTATATATGCATACATATACATATACATATATATATACATACATATATAATACCCTCCAGTTCCATCCATGTAGTTGCAAATGGCAAGATTCCATTTTTGTGATTGCCCAGTAATACTCCATTGTATGTGTATACACATACATATATGTATATATATATATGTATATATATTATATATGTTATATACATACACATAATATAATATATAATATATATACATATACATATATATGTATACATATATACATATATACATATGTATATATGTAATACATATACACACATACACATATATATATATATATATATATATATATATATATATGTATACACATACAATGGAGTATTACTGGGCAATCACAAAAATGGAATCTTGCCATTTGCAACTACATGGATGGAACTGGAGGGTATTATGCTAAGTGACATTGGTCAGTCAAAGAAAGACAAAAATCATATGTCTTCACTCATGTGAGGACTTTAAGAGACAAAACAGATGAACATAAGGTAAGGGAAACAAAAATAATATAAAAACAGGCAGGGGGATAAAACAGAAGAGACTTATAATATGGAGAACAATCTGAGGGTTACTGGAAGGGTTGTGGGAGGGGAGATGGGCTAAATGGGTAAGGGGAAACTAAGGAATCTACTGCTGAAATCATTGTTGCACTATATGCTAACTAATTTGGATGTAAATTTTAAAAAAATAAAAAAATAAAGTTAAAAAAATAATAAAAACTAAGTATCTTCACAGCCTAAAAAAAAAAAAAAAAAAAAGTAGTTGCAAGTTTAGTTTTGCCAGAAACTGCCTAACAGGTTTCTAGAGTGTCTATATCATTTGTCATTCTTCTAGCACGTTACAAGTGATTGAGTTTCTCCACATTCTCACCAGCTTTTGGTGTTAATTATTATTTTTTTTTATTTTAGCCATTTTGAAGTGTGTGTAGTGATATTTCACTGTGGTTTTAATTTACATTTCCCCAGAGGCTGATAGGTTGGACATCATTTTATGTGCTTATTTTTCATCTATATATCCTCACTTTCTAATTAAAAATTTTTGTCAAAAAAAGGAATTAGGAAATATTGTGACTACACACTTCCATCATTCTATCAAAACTCATTCAAACACTCTGCTAACTTCTCTACAGACATAGTTCATATACTTTACTCTTTCTTCTGACCAATACTCCAAAACTCTTGCTGATCAAAGCATTACTTTTATATAATGTTTCTGAAGAAACTCTTCCATCCATAGGATTTTTTAAAAAATAATGCCGATTTTTGAGAGAGACAGAGAGAGAGAGAGAGAGAGAGAGAGAGAGAGAGAGAGAGTATGAGCTGGGGAAGGGCAGAGAGAGGGGGAGACACAGAATCCGAAGCAGGCTCCATGCTGTGAGCTGTCAGCACAGATCTCAATGCAGGGCTTGAACTCATGGATGGTGAGATCATGACCTGAGCTGAAATCAGAGGCTCAACTGACTAAGCCACCCAGGCACCCCTAGGATTTAGACCATTTAAAACTATTTTTAATATATTATTTTTTCTTCTGAATATCACATTTTATCAAAATTTCCTCATTATATTTTGTGGATTTAGCTATCATTTTTTAAGGAATTTGGCTTTTTTTGTTTTTTTGTTTTTCTTTTATTCAAATATCCCTTGATTTTCTCTTTTTCTTGTTTGCTAGTTAAATACACATGGTATTTGTTTTCTTAAGTTTTTAAATATATGGCTGTTAGATAAAACTTGATATTGATATGAATAATTCTGATACAAAAAATTCCATAATATTCCAGGACCTCATCTGACTTTTGTAATGTCTTAGCTACTGATAAATATTTTTATTGTAGGTTCAATAATACCTGTGATATTCTCTTTGCTCATGATAAACTCAGAGATGAGAAAAACAGACATAAAAAAAGGAATAGGGAATTCTCATTAGTGATATTGAGCAACTTTTCATGTGTCTCTTGGTCATCTATAGGTCTTCTTTGGAGAAATATCTAGTAAAGTTTTTTATCCGTTTTTTTTTTAATTCTATGTTTGGGGTGTTTTTGGTGTTTAGAAAGATAAGTTTTTTATATTTTTTTGGATATTAACCCTTTATTGAATATGTAATTTTCAAATATCTACTCCCATTCAGTTGGGTGACTTTTTATTTTGTTGATGGTTTCCTTTGCTGTGCAGAAGCTATTTTTTTTTTTTTTAATATGGTCCTAATAGTTTATTTGTTTCCTTGCCTCGGGAGACATATCCAGAAAAAAATGTTACTACAACTGTCAAAAAAAAATTACTGCTTGTGTTCTTTTTTAGAATTTATATGGATTCGGGCCTCACATTTAGGTTTTAACCGATTTTTTGTTTAGTTTTTTGTGTATCATGTAAGAAAGTGGTCCAGTTTCTTTCTTCCACATGTTGCTGTCCAGTTTTCCCAACACCATTTGTTGAAGAGACTCTATTTTTTTCCATTGGATATTCTTTCCTGATTTGTCAAATATTAATTGACCATATAATTGTGGGTTTATTTCTGGGCTTTCTAGTCTGTTCTATCAATCTATGTGTCTATTTTTGTGCCAAAACCATACTATTTTGATTATTATATTTTTGCAGTGTATCTTGAGATCTGGAATTGTGATACCTCCAGTTTGTTTTTTCCTCAAGTTTCCTTTGGCTATTCAGAGTCTTTTGTGGTTCCATACAAATTTTAGGATTATTTTTTTCCTAGATCTGTAAGATATGCTATTGGATTTTGATAAGCATTGCACTGAATCTATAGATTGCTTGTGTAACATAGACATTTTAACAATATCTGTTCTTCTAATCCATGATCATGGGATATCTTTCCACTGGTTTGTGCTGTCTTCAATTTCTTTCATCAGTGTTTTATAACTTTCAGACTACAGGTCTTTAACCTCCATGGTTAAGTTTATTTCTAGGTATTTTATTAGTTTTGGTGATACTGCAAATGGAAATGTTTTCCTAATTTCTCTTTCTGCTACTTTGTTTTTAGTATATAAAAATGCTACCAATTTCTGGGTATTAATTTTGTACCCTGAATTACAAAATTTACTGAATTTATTCATCAGTTCTAGTAGTTTTTTTGGTGCAATTTTCAGATTTTTCTATGCAGTTTCATTCAATTAGTGACAGTTTAACTTCTTCATTACCAACATGAATACCTCATTTCTTTATCTTGTCTGATGGTTCCGGCTAGGCTTCCAGTACTAAGTTGAATAAATGTGGTGAGAGTGGGCATCCTTATCTTGTTCCTGGTTTTAGAAGAAAAGCTGTCAGTTTTTCAACATTGAACATGATGCTAGCTGTGGGTTTTTATTATATGACCTTAACTATGTTGAGGTATGTTCCCTTGAAATCCGTTTGTTGAGAGTTTTTAATCATGAACAGATGCTGAATTTTGTCAAGCATCTATTGAGATGATCATGATTTTTATCCTTCATTTTGTTAATGTGATAAACACAATGAGATATCGCCTTACACATGTTAAAATAGAATAAAAAAGACAAGAGCTAACAAGTGTTGGAGAGGATGTGGAGAAAAAGGAATCCTCAAACACTGTTGATGGAAATGTAAATGATATACCAACTGTGGAAAAAATATGAATATGCCTCAGGCAATGAGAAATAGAAACATGATATGATCCAATAAAGTCCACTACTGGGTATTTACCCAAAGAAAACAAAAACACTAATTCAAAAAGACACATGCACTCTATATTTATTACAGCACTATTTGTAATAGACAAGATATGGAAGCAACCCAAGTGTTCCCTAATAGACAAGTGAATAAGGAAGACATGGTATATACACACAATTGAATATTATGCAGCCTTAGAAAAGGGTGAGACACTTATGACAACATGGACGACTTGAAAGGAATAATGAAAAGTGTAATATGTCAGACCGAGAAAGAAAAACAACATATATGAATTCATTTATATGTGGAATCTACAAAAATAAATAAACAAACAAAAAGCAGAATCAGGCCTACAAATACAGAGAACAAACTGATGATTGACAGAAAGGAAGGGAGTAGGTGAACAGGCACAATGGTTGAAGGGGAGTGGAAGATACAGGTTTCTCATTATGGAATAAATAAGTCAAAGGAATAAAAGCACAGTATAGGGACTATAGTGAGTAGTATTATAATAGCATTGTATGCCATAGATGGCAACCACACTTGTGGTGAGCAGAGCATAACATATAGAGAAGATGAGTTGCTATGTTTTACATCTGAAGCTAATATAATATTGTGTGTCAACTATATTCAAATAAAAAAGACAAAATTTTAAGACAAATGTTAAGATTTTAAGACAAGAGATTCTGAAAGGGAAATATGAAATAATGCTTAAAAATCCAAGAATCCTTAATGTCTCATGATAACATCCAAATTCAGAGTGCTAGGAAAGAAATCTGCAAACATTACTGTGGTAGTGAGAGAAGGAGTAGAGGCTAAGACAGCTCGTCTTCAGCTAAAGAACATAGCTAATGGGGCAAAAATGAACACCTTAGTGTCGCAATAAATCATATCCTTTAAACTTAAAAGCATTTCTTTGGGGCGCCTGGGTGGCTCAGTCGGTTAAGCTCCCGACTTCAGCTCAGGTCGTGATCTCGCGGTCCATGAGTTCGAGCCCCGCGTCCGGCTCTGCTGACAGCTCAGAGCCTGGAGCCTGTTTCAGATTCTGTGTGTCCCTCTCTCTGACCCTGCCCCGTTCATGCTCTGTCTCTCTCTGTCTCAAAAATTGACCCTGCCCCGTTCATGCTCTGTCTCTCTCTGTCTCAAAAATAAATAAAGGTTAAGAAATAGCATTTCTCGGGGCGCCTGGGTGGCGGAGTCGGTTAAGCGTCCGACTTCAGCCAGGTCACGATCTCACGGTCCGTGAGTTCGAGCCCCGCGTCAGGCTCTGGGCTGATGGCTCAGAGCCTGGAGCCTGTTTCCGATTCTGTGTCTCCCTCTCTCTCTGCCCCTCCCCCGTTCATCTGTTCATGCTCTGTCTCTCTCTGTCCCAAAAATAAATAAACGTTGGGAAAAAAAAATTAAGAAATAGCATTTCTTTAATTCTAAGGACATGATTTTTTAAATCTACATTGGATTTGGGAATGAAATGAACATTCTAAATCTTCAATTAAAATTAATAAATATTTGTCCTTCCAGAACATCCAGAGAACACTTGTTGATCCTAAAGATAAACATCACCACACAATTTAGCTCAGGATAAGATAGTTAATCTGCTTTCAAACCTCATGAATTACTTCATGGAATAGGAAGTGACTAAGGCATTATTTGATGAATATTATTTGCTTTCATAAATCCACTTTTGATGTTACATTCTAGAGTATAAGAAACATTATGCTACTGCTAAAAATTCATTCATAACATGTATGTCCAATATTTTAAATATACATAAAATGAATTCTAATATAATGTTTTCAATATGAATTTTAAATAGCCTTTATTATATGAGCAATAAACCTTCTAGACAGTATGAGCATAGATTCTTAGGATCTAAATTTTTATTTCATGTTATTTCATTCATTTAACATATTTAGTCAAATGCACATCCTTTTAAAAGTTAATAAAACATAATATTTTCCTTCAGCTACACCAGATAAGCCTTGATTTTGTTTTCTATTATATGTAAATAATAAGCAGGAAAGTAGACTTTGGGAAAATATGTGAAGCTGTATCTGTGAGGAAGTCTTATTTTTTGTTTATTTGTTTTTAAAGAGAGAAAAAGAGAGTAGGAACAAGCAAGGGAGGGGCAGAGGGAGAGGGAGAGAGAATCTCAAGCAGACTACCTGCTGTCAGCACAGAGCCCCATAAGGAGCTCAATTTCATGAAGTGTGAAATCATGACCTGAGCTGAGAGCAAGAGTCAGACACTTAGCCAAATGAGCCACCCAGGCACCCCAGAAAGGCTTCAAAGTATGAAATCAGTTTATTTATGGTTTTGACAAATTAAGGTGACGCCCACATGAAGCAATACATTGTCAGAGAGGAATTAATTAGTACATACATTACCAGGCCATAAAACCTCAAGTAATCTCTCTCTGAAATAGTCTTTTTTGTCACTATGTTTTGAATGAGAGACCTGTTTTCCTCATTATAATTCTAAACATACTTTTGTCTTAATTCTCCTTTGTATGTGACAAATCAGTTTGGATGAGAAAAGATAACCCCAGGTTCTTCTTGCAGCTCTTCTTTTCAGGGCTGGCTGTTTGGATGGAGGAGTTTCCTGATGATTCACTAAGAGTCAGTGGGGAAAGAAAAAAAGACGAGAGAGAGAGAGAGAGAGAGAGAGAGAGAGAGAGAGAGAGGAAGAGAGGAAAAGGAAGGAAGGAAGGAAGGAAAGAGGAAAAGGAGGAAAGAGGAAAGGAAGAAAGGGAAGAAAAGAATGAAAACCTTGAGCTAATAAGAACATGCTTCCATGTTTGCAGACTTAAAAAAATCATTCCTTCCACCTAAAGCATCACAAGTCATTATATTCTGTTTGTCTTCACTAGTTGAGATTATTTAATGGTGCTTTACTTTCACCATTTTGTATTATGGAAACACCATATATTTTTGTTTTCAAAGTAAAAATCATTAAAATATCATGCTTGTTTTTCAAATTACACTGTTTCAGATTAGATGTCTCATCTTTTCCACTTGAAATCATCATGCACTTTGCATCAACATGCAAACCTCTAGTTAGTATTCTTTTTCTTTTTGCTATGCTCTATTATAACACAAACATATATATGCTAAACATATGCCATTGCAACACATCTCTTTTATCTTATGCAGAAAAGTAATAAAAATAATAAGAGAATAAGAAAATAATACAGAAAATACTGTACTATTAATGCTAAACCATGGAGAGGATGCTGAGACCTTTGATTAATAAATAGCACAATGTATTTCTTAAATGTATGTTCAGAAAATACATAAATTATTAGTGTCGTGTTTAATCAAAAACCATATGCCAAAGTTTTATATTAAAAGAGTAGTTGGCTAATGAAGAGAATGTGTGTGCACTGAAATTTCAGGTTGGATTTTTAATTATTCTTTGAAAAAAAGATGCCAAAAAGTCATCTGGAATCAACACATCTAACCCCTTGGTTTTGTTGATCCCATTGGAATTACATGGGAGAAATCCTTAAGGAATTAAATCAAATTTTACCTCCTGGAAATAACTTCTGAGACATAAGTACTGAGATTAGTATTGTTTAGGAGGATGAAGAGGTAACTTTATAGCCCAAGAAGGGAGCCCAGAAGGAGAGATTTGTCCATAACCACAAAGAATAGGAAACAGAAATTATTTGGGAGGCTTTGAAATGGCTTATAAATGCTTAATAATTATACTGCTGAATCACATAGGGCACTGCCCCAACAATAAAAGGCTAAAACTACCAATAACTGTATCCTGTCTCAAAGGTTGTCATCAAAGCAACTACCTAACTCACTGGTGGATAAATTAGCCAGAGCTTTGTTCAGTGTGCATACTTCTGATTTGGCTTACACAAACTACCCAACAGAATATGTTTGGGAGTGCTTCCCTTCACAGTTACTGTAATTTGACACATCCTGCAAGACATCCTTAAATTCTATGAGAATCATAGAAACAAAGAAAAGAAAGGAACAAAAGAAGGAAGGAGATAAGAGAAGAAGGGAGAGGAAGGGATATTCTGAGTTTTCTTTACTGAAATTAAATGGGGTGAATTAGGATAGAAAGGTGACAAAGTAGTTTTTTTCTAAGAGAGAAGATCTGAACCATACAAATAGAAAATTTTAGCCTTACATATGATCACTTCTTAAATCTAGTGTAAGTAGTAATTAGGGTCCAAGACCATGAGGAATGAAACATGTAGTATAGAGAAGCTCACTTATATGCAGGGATCTTGCAGTTATACTCATTCTCCTTCTAAATCTATTTATTAAAATTGGTAGTGTTATCATTCTAATGAAATAGGAAATATTTTATTTTGTGATGTGTTTTGCAGTAAGGAACTGAATTTTAAAACTTTGAGATTTTATTATTAAACAAAGATATACAGTTGTCATTGAGTATTAGTATTGTAAGAAGGAAATATGCCCTATAGATTTTTTCATTAACATTGGAAAAACTATGATTAATAGACAGGCACTATACATAAAAATGGATCCATTCTCAAGGGATTAATTAAGAAAAGATCATGACACCTACTGTATGTCTCCCAAAACATAGAAGTATCCTTTCATCCTATATAATTAAATCTTTAAATAAGGTTACGGGCACCTGAGTGGGTCAATTGGTTAAGCTCCTGACTTCAACTCAGGTCATGAACTCACGGTGCATGAGTTTAAGCCCTGCATGGGGCTCTGTGCTAATGGAGCAGAACCTACTTGGGATTCTCTTTCTCTCTCCCTCTCCCTCTGTCCCTTCCCCACACATGCTCACACTCTCTTTCTAAAAATAAATAAACTTTAAAAATAAATAATTAATTAATAAACAAACAAATAAATAAGGTTAAATCACTTAAATTAAAGGTAATAGGGATTTGGAAATCCATGCTTGAACTACTGGGTTAAATATGACATTTTAAAAGTGTTCTATGTACTTTTGAAAGTAATTATTAATACAGGATATCTGTGCATACATATATTGTAATATCTGTTTCTTAATAGCTGTGGACATGATTAGCACAAATAAACCCATCATCAGTAGTAGATTTTAGAATTAAAACTCTAATATTGTCATATGAACGTATTGCTATTAGCTCATTTTTCACTTGCTGAAAGACACAGAATGTTTAATTAAAAATCAACCTTATCCAGGCATAGCTGCATTTCTGTCAGAGCGAAAGCTGGTGGAAAGATTTGGCAGCTGTATAAATAAGATATACTCTAAAAGTTGTGCTTTTTTTCCCCACACAAAATTCCTCCCAGAAATACGTATACCTCATTTTTTTATTAGTGTATAAAAGAAAAAAAATCCCTTTGTCTTAGAAAATCCACTGTCACATATATTGGTATTTTTACTACCTTAATAAAATCCAGGGATTTATTTTGAAGAACATCACATTATAGATTTTTCTTTGAAAAAATGAAACAGTGAGCTTTAGTTAAAGAATTATGTCTCTTCATTTCAAATAAATTTAGTTTAAATATAGTATTTGAAATATAAGTTTAGGCAGAATTTTAATTAGCATATAAGCCCGAGGATGTACTTCTCAGTACTGCTGAGCATTTTGAGTCTCTACTTTCAAACAACTCAGTATTAATTTTAGCAGGATAAGCAACCTTGTCTTTCATGCTTTTTTAAAGTCAAAGAGATGAGATTATTGTTTAATCTAGTTATTTTATATTAACTCTCTTTTACCTGGATATTATGAGTTATACAGAAGTTCAGAAAGATCCAGCACTGCATCTGAAAAACTTCCAAGTTAAAAGGGAATTGGAACATGAAGTTGCTAGGAGATAGTTGGTTTCTTGGGCAACACATCTCTGTATCCAGGGAAATAGCTAAGATATTAAACACGGCCTTTGTTTAAATTCATATGGTGTATTACAAAGACATGGTGTTAGTAAAGGACAATAGTATTAGCAGCTCTGTTAATTATGTCATATGCTAAAAACTACAAACATTTATTAACCTCCATTACATACCTGGTGCTGTGCTAAGTGTATATTTACTTTCTTCTCAAGCATCACAACAGCCTATGTTTTCTACATTTTATAAAGAGGAAATGAGACTTCAAATTTTTTTAGCAATGTGCCTAAATACCACTCAGCTTGGGAATGACATAGTGAGGAATCTGATGCAGGCTTATTCATGTCTAGAGTTCAAATATTTACTAAAAGACAGTTATTCTGGTAATTTGATATACAACTATTATTAACCAGTTAACATTTATTAAGCATTTGCCAGGCACGCTTATAAATCTTGTATAAATTCTACTATGCTGCAAACTACTATCAATAGTTTATATGATATTTGTCATATCAAATATACGATCCTGGAAATATGCTTAATAGAAATGTGTATATGTGTGTGTATATATATACAAATATTATATATGTCACTATACGGACACTAAACAGTTGACTAATAGGTGGGTTAGTGGCTTCAAGCCCAGTGCAGTAGAAAATTGCATGTGATTTATAGGGTGCCTAGGTGGCTTAGTCAGTTGAACATCTGACTTCGGCTAAGGACATCAACTTTCAGTCTGTGGGTTCTAGCCCCGCTTCAGGCTCTGTGCTGACAGCTTTGAGCCTGGAGCCTGTTTCAAATTCTGTGTCTCCCTCTCTCCCTGGCCCTTCCCTGTTCATGCTCTGTCTCTCTCTGTCTCAAAAATAAATATTAAAAATTTTAAAAAAGAAAGAAAATTGCATGTAACTTTTGACTCCTCTTAAACTTAACTACTAACAGCCTACTAATGACTGGAAGCCTTCACAGCACATATTTTGTAATTATATGTATTATTTACTGTATTTTTACAATAAATTAAGCTAGAGAAAAGGAAATCATAGAGAAGAGAAAATACATTTACACTCTTGTACTGAATTTATCAGAAAAAAATTCATGTGTAAGTGGACCTGTGCAGTTCAAGTTGGTGTTGTGTAAGTGGACCTGTGCAGTTCAAGTTGGTGTTGTCTGCAGATCAACTGTAGACACACACACATACACACACACACACACACACACACACACACACACACAAACTGCACACATGAACACACATAAATATGTACTAGAATGTTTATAATACCCTATTTGCAATAGTTCAAAGCTGAAAACTATCCAAATAGTTATCAGTGGTTGAATGGATAAATAAATTGTTATATTAAAAGGATGTTAAAATATCAAAAATAAAATGTTGAATAAAAGAGGCAAGACTCAAAATCGTATGTTCTAATCCAATTTTTATGAAATATAAAAATAAGCAAACTAATCTATGCTGTTAGAAGTCAAGCAATGTTTACTTTTTCAGGTGGAGAAAGTGGTTAGAATGGAACACAAAGAGGGTTACCTGGGAGGCTTAGTCAGTTGAGTATCTGACTCTTTGTTTAGGCTCAGGTCATGATAGCGTGGTTTCCTGGGTTCAAGTCCCATGTCCAGCTCTGCACTTGCAAGAAGGAACCTGCTTGGGATTCTCTCTCTCCCTCTTTCTCTGCCTGTCTCTATCTCAAAATAAATAAAGAAAACTTAAAAAAAAAGATTGGGACACAAAGAGAAGGTTCTGGGTTGCTAAAGAGCCCTTTTTTTTTAGTAGTGGTTTTATGAATATAGTCAGCATGTAAGTATTCATTAAACTGTATGCTTATTTTAAGTGTGTGTGGGTATGTACACACACACACACACACACACACACATATAATGTATATTTAAAACACTTTAATGAAATGTTAGAGTTAAATCATGCTATGACCGCTTTATATTAGTTTGACATTAATGGGCTTCTTTTTTCTGGGTTTACTTTTCAATCATTATCTCCTTATAGCCCCCTTATTTGATTCCCTTCTCTCTTTATTCAAGTTGGGCATAAACTTCAGCTTGTCTTCTGTTTCTTAAAAAGATTATGCCTTCTGTTCATGGAATTAACTATAGAATTTGGAAAAACCTTTGTTAACACAAGAGATTTAAAATATTCCAAATATTTTTAAATTTAGATAACATTTCTGTTCATATGTGAATATTATATGTGAGAACATAATGTCTGAACATTGGTGCTTAAGGTACTAAACCAAGCTCCAGAAACATTTTTACCTTTTAGTCACTTTCATCAGTTTGCATTTCAAAATTAAAGTTCACTTATTTACATTCATTTCTATCACTTTTAATTTTTATTTTTTTTAATTTTTTTAATGTTTATTTATTTTTGAGACAGAGAGAGACAGAGCATGAACGGGGGAGGGTCAGAGAGAGGGACACAGAATCTGAAACAGGCTCCAGGCTCTGGGCTGTCAGCACAGAGCCCCGACGCGGGACTCAAACTCACGGACCGTGAGATCATGACCTGAGCTGCTTAACCGACTGAGCCACCCAGGCGCCCCTAATTTTTAAATGTACCATAAAAATAAAAATTTTATTAGCTTTTAGAAATTTGTAATAAAGAAAACATCAGTATCAAAAGACTTTAAAAAACAAATATGCATGTATATTAAATAATAGAAGTACTATAATGTTGTTTGTAGTCTTGCCATCCTAATAAAATGCTGATGATACCAATTGGCTTACTGACTGCTATACCTTCAGCATTTTCACCATGATACTTGACTTTTCTCCAGTTTTTGAAAAATTATTATTTCAAAATATTTAATGCATGTTCACTATATATCAGGCCCTCTTCTAGTTAGTGATGATACAGCAGTGAAAACAAAAGGCAAAAGTCATTGCCCTCAAAGACCTTTCATACTTGTAAAAGCCAGGCCGGGGAGGGGGGTGGTACTTGCAGTAAAATATGGGGTATTTGAGATTTTGATCAAATATAGTAGGGGATTCAAAGTAATGGGGTGAGGATGAGCTGCTATTTTAAATAGAGTGTTCAAGAAAATGTCTTTTAAAAAGGTATGCTTTTGTCAGGGACCAGAAAGGAGTGAAGATTGAGAAAAACAGATGTCTTTGGAAAGACTGATCCAGAGACAGGGAAGAAGGGCCATGGCTTCTGGTTGTATGAGTGAGGGTGGGGAAGTGTTAGCATCTCAGTTCCTATACTAAAGTAGCCAGATATCCAGATCTTGGATGACCTTTGGGCTATCATAAGGAATTTTATTTTATTTTGGACAACATAGCAAGCCACAAGAGGGTTTTGAGATGTATGGTGAGATTATTTGTGTTATATTTTAAAAGTCTCATTCCAGATTCATAATTCAATATAAATCCTTTGTGTGTGTCTGTGCACACCCATGCATGTGCACACACACATGCACATATGTGTTGGTGGTGATGGGGAAATTAACATTGTAGGGACACAGCATAGAGATAAGGTAAAACACAATTGCCATAAACCAGTAGAGAAAAGGTGGTGGTAGTTGGGCCTGTGTTTTACCAGTGGAAGAGGAGGGGGCAGATACTAAATATGTTTTAAAAGCACACCTTGCCAAATATATAATTGCATATATACCCAGTAACTTATGGAATATAAACTTGTGGGGCGCCTGGGTGGCTCAGTCGGTTAAGCGGCCGACTTCGGCTCAGGTCATGATCTCGTGGTCCGTGAGTTCAAGCCCCGCGTCAGGCTCTGTGCTGACAGCTCAGAACCTGGAGCCTGTTTCAGATTCTGTGTCTCCCTCTCTCTGACCCTCCCCCGTTCATGCTCTCTCTCTGTCTCAAAAATAAATAAACGTTAAAAAAAATTAAAAAAAAAAACTTGAAATACTTGCTGAATGAATGAAGATCCCATCACATAATCTTTTTATGTTTAGTTGTATTCTCAGGTCACTTTCAATTTTAGAAATTTCCTTGCCATTACTATGATTTAATTTCCCCTACTACATGCCCTCAGCACCCTGTGTATACATGCCTCCATCACAGTTCTCACCAGTACTTTCTGTGCACTGAGCACATAGTTAAAGGACCCAGCACACTGCTGTCCAATAAAAATTCAATGTAAACCATATAGGTAATTTAAATTTTGCTAGAAGTAACATTTTTTAAAAAAAGTAAAAACAAATAGTGTGAATAGTTTTGTGATATATTTCATTGATCTTGATTTGTCTCTAAAATATTATCATTTCAACATACAATTGATATAGAAAAAACAGTGGGATATTCTATATGTTTTGCTTTTTGTAATGTATTCCAAATCTAGTGTGCATTTTACATTTACAGCACACCTCAATTCAAATGCTAAATTTTAATGAGAAAAATTTAATTTATATCTGATAAAGTTTATGATTGAAAAAGTAGATTTATATAGGTGAGTTGTTTGAAGCATATTTAAAAGTTTTCAAGTAACTGAACTGAGAAATAGTTTTAAAATTCAAATTCAAGGGGCGCCTGCGTGGCTCAGTTGTTTAAGCGTCCGACTTTGGCTCAGGTCATGATCTCACAGTTCGTGAGTTCGAGCCCCGCGTCTGGCTCTGTGCTGACAGCTCAGAGCCTGGAGTCTGCTTCACATTCTGTGTCTCCCTCTCTCTCTGCCCCTTCCATGCTCATGCTCTGTCTCTCTCTGTCTCAAAAATAAATAAACATTAAAAAATTTTAAAAATCAAATTCAAAACAATCAAAACTAAATAAAAATTTTAAATATAGCTCCTTATTTTAATTAAAAATTTTAAATATAGCCATACAGGTACATTTCTAGTGCTCAGTTCCACATATGGCTAGTGACTATTATGTTGGTTAGTTCAGGTCTAGAAAATACATTTCTTTAACTTAATAAGTTTGTGAATTTTTTTTCCAAGCCACATTCAGTTGCACAAGTAAAGGCATGGAGTAGGCACAAAGGTCTTTTTAATTGAGATTGGTTTTTTTCCAGAAGAATGAGAAGAAAAGAGAATATAAGAACTGAGTGCAGATGTAGAAGGGAGTTAAGATGGTAGAGAAGCAGGAGGACCTGGATTTTTCTCATCCCTCAAACACAGCAGTATTGAGGTCAGATCACTTTGAAACCCAGGAAATAGATCTGGAGGGCCAGAAGGTTCTCCACAGCTGGAAGGAGACGACTTGGCAGGATCAAGGTTCATGTATGTGTGTTGAAGGAGATAAAACAGTGGAGCTATGGAAGGGAGAGAACCCTTTCTGTGGAGAAACAAAAGGAGAGAAAGGGAGAGGAGTTGTGAAAGTACGGCATTGAGTTAGCACAAGAGGCAAAACTCTCTGGACCACGGATTTTTGCAAACAGTCTTTAGAGCTGAAACTCCAAGGCTTTTGAAGTGGTCAACTTTCTCCATAGCAGAGCCCTGGCTTGTACTCCTAGAGACAAGGGAGTTGGCCCAGAAATGTACGTCATGGTGTAGCAATCTCCAGGACGCACTGGGAGAGGACAGTCCCCTTCCTGGAGTACTTTGGGAAGAGTGCTTGTTGCCTCCCCCAGGACAAAAAATCCTGCAAGTGACAGTCACCAGTCACAGGCCTTTCATCATCAGGGTAGAGAGTACTCTACTCTGGGAGTGAATCCATGCAGTGTTAGGTCCTTTAAGACATGTGGTTTTGAATCCCAGCCCAGCACCAAGAATAAAGCAGAGGAGAACTGTGGATCAGGGAAAGCTGACTGCCCTTGCAATTCTGTGAGGGCTGCCTGAACAGCATGGGTTATGATTCCCAGTCTGGGGAGGAGAGAGTGGGGTGATGCCATTTTCCCCCCAACACCGAAAAGGTGGGACTTAAGAAAGCAACACAGCAGACCCTCAGTGGAGAGGAGCAGACAAGCTTAGACCAAACCCTACCCCTCTGTGCCTGGCAACTGCTTATTTACTGGAGCAAGACTAATTGACCTAATGCAGCCAACCTCTCCTCCAGACCAGCACAGCCACCAGTCCCACGCACCAACAGACAAAGCTTTATTTATTTATTTATTTATTTATTTATTTATTTATTTATTTTTAATTTTGGAATCAGGCTTATAGTTTCTGGTTTGTTTTTTGTCAATTCTTATTTTATACATATATAAATGTATAAAATTTATACACCCACCTCCCCCCACCCCCAGAGTTACTGCAACAAACAAATCAAAGCACACCTAGTTAAAGGTCCAAACACTCCACCACTACAAGTGAGGAGGAGCTCTGCAGAGGACTGACCAGTGAGATAGAGCAGCCAAAACACAACAGCAGAGTGCATTCAACCAGAAACACTTCCTGGAGTGCCAGGCACTGGACATTGTATGACCACTTTTTAATATAGCAGGACACACAACAAGCTTTTAAGACACGTGAAAGACAGAAACTTAGCCAAAATGACAAGATAGAGAATTCTCACCAAAGGGAAGGTCAAGAAGAAATCACAGCCAGAGAATTGCTCAAAACAGATATAAACAATATACCTGAACAAGAATTTAGAATAACAGTCATAAGACTAATAGCTGGGCTTGGAAAAAGCATAGAAGGCACCAGAAAACCCTTGCTGCAGAGATCAAAGACCTAAGAACTAGCCAGGATGAATTTAAAAATGCTATTTTGTGATTTAGATTTCAACTAGTCATTTGTACTATTATTTATTAATTTTAATTTTTAATGTGAAGGTCATGATAGTCCAACAGGAAAAATATGAAATGCTATAATTGCAACATCTTTATTTATAAGAAATTTTATATGAAAAATAAAATTAATGTTTATCTATAAAAATCCATTTATTTTAGATTATGCATTTTTACGCTTTGTAATATAGATATTGTTTTATTTTCTCCATTTTCTCAGTGTTTATATTGTATCTCCATTTCTATCATATATAATACCCAATCAGAAAGCAATAAATTGGACAAACCGTCTTGGACTTTCCACACTGTTTATTGTATGTATATACGTATAATAGAATATTATTTGAGCATAAACAAAAGTGAAATTCTGATACATGCTACAACATGAATGAATCTGAAAACTTTATGCTAAGTGATACAAGCCAGACACAAAAGGGCAAATATTGTATATTTTCAATTATATTTATTACCTAGACTATGCAAATTAATAGAGACAGGTAAAATATAGGTTACCAGGGGCTGATGGGAAAGAAAGAATAGGCAATGTTGTTTAATAATGACAGAGTTTCTGTTTGCAATGATGAAAAAATTCTGGAAATAGTGACAATATTTACACAACATTGTGAGTGTATCAATGCTATTGAAATGTATACTTAAAAATGGTTAGAATAGTAAATTTTATGTAATATTGACTTTACCACAATAAAAAAGTACACATTTTTGTGTGTATACTGTGGACAAGTCAAGCAATACTTTTAGCCTCAATATCCTGGCTTATAAAATAAATGGCAATACTTATTTTTGAAGCCTGTATAAGGATGCAATAGATTATGTTTTAATACATTTAGTCTGTTACAAGGTAACTATTTATTTTATGGCAGTCCTTGTGTTGTGTTACATATGGAGAAGAGTAGGGATCATAGAAATGCATTATCACAGCTAACGATTCTCTAATGTAGTGCTTTCTAAGTGTGTCCTCTGAAACACTAATCCCAAGAAAAATTGTTAAGCAACAAAGACCGGTAGGGAAAACTAGGTTAGGAATGGCTGCATCATATTATCCCCATTTATTGGGAATTGATGGTGAACATTATCTTGTTAAAGCTTGTGAAAAGGCCTGCAGTAAATAAACCCGTTTAACCTTTTCCAGAATAGCATGTATTAGAGCATCTGGCCATAGAATCTCATTCTGCAGACATACTTTGGAATGCTTCATCAAGTTGTAATTTCACTTGTAATTTTTTCTCCAACTTGTGGCCAAATTTTAATTATTTTGGACAATTCTACATACAGTAATCATATCCCTTCCTTCAATAAACTCAATCCTGATGTGGAGCAAATTGTCACATACTTTCATCTTCTTTCCTTTTTGAAATCTCTTAGGTTGATTTGATGTTACAGTACCCTGCAACAATAAATTTTTGCTTTACTATTGTTAGACCTCTTGACCTGCTTTTACTATTTATAATCACTCTAGCAAAATTCCTTGGACATAGAGAACTTGAATTAGAATTTCAGTTTTTAAAAATAATAACAATAAGGACACCTAATTGGCTCAGTCAGTTGAGTGTCTGACTCTTAATTTCAGCACAGGTCATGATCCCAGGATCATGGGATTGAGACTTGCATCAAGCCACACTTAGCATGGAGCCTGTTTAAGATTCTCTCTCTCTCTCTCTCTCTCTTTCTCTCTCTCTCTCTGTCTCTCTCTGCCCCTCTCCCCAACTCACACACACACACACACACTCTCTCTCTCTCTCTCTAAGAAAAAAGAAAGAAAGAAAGAAAGAAAGAAAGAAAGAAAGAAAGAAAAAGAGAGAAGGAAAGAAAGAAAAAAATGAATAAATGGAACTGAGAGTATATTTTGGGTAGTAAAGTATTCTGTGTAAAACTGTAATGGTGGCTACATAACACTATATTTTTAAAATTTTTAAATGTTTATTTATTTTTGAGAGAGAGAACAAGAGACAGAGACAAAGTGTGAGAAGAGGAGGGGCACAAAGAGAGAGACATAGAATCCCAAACAGGCTCCAGGCTCTGAGCCATCAGCACAGAGACCAATGTGCGGCTCAAACTCCCAAACTGCATGATCATGAAATGAGCTGAAGTCAGATGCTTAACCAATTGAGACACCTAGGCACCCCCAAAACATTATATATTTGTTGAAACCCACAGAACTGTATAACAGAACACTTCATCCTAATATAAACTATGTATTTGTATTTCAGTTAGCAATAATGTATTGGTTCATCAATCATGACAAATATACTACATTATTGCAAGATGTTTAATAATAGGAAAAAATTGGAGGGAGGAGCCAAGATGGTTGAACAGCATGGAAGTTTTTTTTGCATCTCACATCCATGAAATAGAGCCATATCAACAGTAAACCATCCTGCACACCTAGAAAACTGATTTAAGGATTAACACAACAATCTGCACACTGCACAACCTGAACCATGGAACTCAGCAGGTACACAGCAGGGAGAAGTGAACTGGGAGAGAGAGAAGCCGCAGGGGGCAGGAGGCTATTTTTGCTTGCAGAGAGAGGACAGAGATGGGTGAGAGGGAGAATATGGGAAAAGCAACCCCTGCAAAGCAACTGGAGAGAAAGTAGAAAAGTGGAAGCAGCCTCAGGGACTGAATTAAAAAGGTAGAATGGAGAAAGGAGAGGGTTTAAACTCCATTAAGACTCTGTAAATAGGGGGAGCACAGAGTCTGAAATTCTGCAGCTCAATACCTGGCAGTCCTCTGGTGGGAAGGGTGAATCCCCAGGAGCAGAGTGAAGTCTGGGGGTCTTCAAGGCACATGGGGAGAGAAAATTCTCCTGCTGGGAGGACATCTGGTAGAGTCTGTGTGCCCCCCCCCAAACAGGCAAAGGCCCCAGTGGACCCAGGAGAACAACCACATTCGCTAGTGCTGGAACAAGGTCATTAAGGGTGAAGCCTGGTGCCAGATGTGTGTTGTGATTTTCCATAATACCTAAAATGCTGCTGCTACACAATCACGTGAACTTTATCTGGGGCAGGCTGGCACCCAGCTGCAGTCTCTGGGCATCGGCAGCAGCACGGTCCCGTGAACATTTCTGGGTGAGGCCAGCACCCAGCCATTGCTCACTGAGACCCTCCCACAGAGGGGCAGAATGGGACAAAGCCACAGCCTGTCAGAAGGAAGGGGTCTGGAAAAACAGCCGCACCTAAGATAAAACTCAGGAAAGAGGTGCTGCCTGGGGCTTGGTCACAGACAGTGTAAAAGAGGGAGTGGATGGAAGCCAGAGAAAAAAGGTGCAAGATTGCTGACCATGGAGAACAGAGTTCCAATACTAGAGACTGGGCAGCTGGGTGATTCCATTTTCACCTCTCCAGTGCATGCGAGCATACACACCTACAAGCGCCACAACAATCCACACCAGTAAGCTAGGCAGCGCCATCTAGTGGAGAATGGAGATGTTGCACTAAGCTCCACCCAACTGGGCCAACCTCGCTCTTCAGGAACAAAAGTCTCTCTGCCTGCTTAGCTTACAGACTATAAAGCATTTCATGGTTTGACTTCTAGGGGAAAACAAAGTAATTTCAATCGTGTTTCAGTCTGTTCACTGGTTCATCTATTCAATTTTCTTTCTTTTTTTTCTCCTTTTCGTTTCTTTTCTTTTTCTTGAATATGGAAAGAGAAAAAAGTATTTTTATTTTCAATTTTTATTAAAAATATTTTTATTTAATTTTTCTACTATATTCTCTACTTTTTTGTAAATTTTTCAAATTCTTTTTTACTTCAATCATTTTTTTTATTCTATTTAATTGTATTCATTTATTCCAACTTTTAAATGATTTCTTTTTTTTGTTTCTTTTTCCCCAATTTTTCTCTAGAATCACTTATTTGGGAGCTAGAATTTATAGGAGCTGGAATCATTTATTTGATTTTGTGTGTGTGTGTGCATGTGTGTGTTGTTTTTAATTTTTTTAGTTTTAATTTCTTTTAATTTTAATTTAAAAATTTTTTTATCTCATTAATTCCTTTTCTTCCTTCAAAATGACAAAATGAAGGAATTCACCCCAAAAGAAAGAGCAGGAAGAAATGACAGCCAGGGACTTAACCAACACAGATACAAACAAAATGTCTGAACCAGAATTTAGAATCACGATAATAAGAATATTAGCTGGGGTGTAAAATAAATTTGAATCCCTTTCTGTGGATATAAAGGAAGTAAATCTAGTCAGTATGAAATAAAAAATGCTATAACTGAGCTACAATCTCGAATGCATGCCATGGCAGCAAGGATGGATGAGGCAGAGCAGCAAATCAGCGATATAGAGGACAAACTTGTGAAGAATAATGCAGCAGAAAAAAAGAGGGAGAATAAGGTAAAAGAGCACAATTTAAGAATTAGAGAAATCAGTGACTCATTAAAAAGGAACATCAGAATCATAGGGGTCCCAGAAGAGGAAGAGAGAGAAAAAGGGGTAGTAATGTTATCTGAGCAAATCATAGTGGAAAATTTCCTAACCTGGGAAAAGACACAGACATCAAAATCCAGGAAGGACAGAGGACTCCCATTAGATTCAACAAAAACTGACCATTGACAAGGCATATCAGAGTCAAATTCACAAAATACTCAGAAAAGTAAAGAATCATGACAGCAGCAAGGGAAAAGTGTCCTTAGCCTACAAGGGAAGACAGATCAGGTTCACAGAAGACCTATCCACAGAAACTTGACAGGCCAGAAAGGAGCGGCAGGATGTATTCAATGTACTGAATCAGAAAAATATGCAGCCAAGAATTCTTTATCCAGCAAGGCTGTCATTCAAAATAGGAGAGATTAAAAGTTTCCCAGACAAACAAAAATTAAAGGAGTTTGTAACCACTACACCAGCCCTGCAAGAAGTTGTAAGGGGGACTATCTGAGGATAGAAAATACAAAATACGTACATACATACATACATACATACATACATACCAAAAGCAACAAAGACTAGAAAGGACCAGAGAACACCACCAGAAACTCTAACTCTACAGGAAACATAATGGCAATAAATTAATATCTTTCAGTACTCCTCTAAACATCAAAGGCAAATGCTCTAATCAAAAGATGTAGGGTAACAGACTGGATCAGAAAACAAGATCCATCTATATGCTGTTTACAAGAGACCTATTTGAGACCTAAAGACACTTTCAGATTGAAAGTAAGGGGATGGAGAACCATTTACCATACTAATTATTGACAAAAGAAAGCCAGATTAGCCCCATTTATATCAGACAATCTAGACTTTAAAATAAAGACTGTAACAAGAGATAAAGAAAGGCTTTATATCATAATTAAGGGGTCTATCCACCAAGAAGACCTAACAATTGTAAACATTTATGCTCCAAATGTGAAGCACCCAAATATATAAAACAATTAATAACAGACATAAGGAAACTCATTGATAATAATACCATAATAGCAGGGGACTTCAACACCACACTCACAGCAATGGACAGATCATCTAATCAGAAAATCAACAAGGAAACAATGGTTTTGAATGACACACTGGACCACATGGACTTAACAGATATTTTCAGAACACTTCACCCTAAAGCAGCAGAATATACATTCTTCTCCAGTGCATATGGAACGTTCTCCAGAATAGATCACATACTGGGAGGCAAATCAGCCCTCAAAAAGTACAAAAGGGTTGATCATACAGTGAATATTTTCAGACCACAAAGCTATGAAACTCAAAATCAACCACAAGAAAAAATTTGGAAAAATAACAAATACATGGAGACTAAAGAACGTTCTACTAAAGAATGAATGGGCTAACCAAGAAGTTAAAGAAGAAATTAAAAAGTACATGGAAGCTAATGAAAATGATAACATCACAACCCCAAACCTCTGGGATGCAACACAGGCAGTCATAAGAGGAAAATATATAGCAATCCAGGCCTTCCTCAAAAAGGAAGAAGAAATGTCTGAGATATACAACCTATCCCTACACCTTAAGGAGCTGGAAAAAGAACAGCAATAAAACCCAAATCAGCAAAAGACAGGAAATAATAAAGATTAGAGCAGAAATTAATGCTATCAAAACAAACAAACAAACAAACAAACAAACAAAAAAACAAAAAAACAGTAGAACAGATCAATGAAACCAGAAGCTGGTCCTTTGAAAGAATTAACAAAATTGATAAACCACTAGCCAGTTTGATCAAATAGAAAAAGGAAAGAACCCAAATAAACAAAATCAAGAATTAAAGAGGAGAGATCACAGCAGAAACAAAAACAATAATAAGATAATATTATGAGCAATAATATGCCAATAAAATGGGAAATCTGGAAGAAATGGACAAATTCCTAGAAACATACACAGTACCAAAACTGAAAGAGGAAGAAATAGAAAAATTGAACAGACCCATAACCAGTAAGGAAATCGAATTAGTAATCAAAAATCTGCCAAAAAATAAGAGTCCAGGGCCAGATGGCTTTCCAAGGGAATTCTACCAAACATTTAAAGAAGAGTTAACACCTATTCTCTTGAAGCTGTTCCAAAAAAAAAAAAAAAAAAAAAAGAAGAAGAAGAAGAAGAAGAAAAGAAAAGAAATGGAAGGAAAACTTCCAAACTCTTTCTATGAAGCCAGCATTACCTTGATTCCAAACCAGACAAAGATCCCACTAAGAAGGAGAACTAAAGACCAATTTCCCTGATGAACATGGATGCAAAACTCTTCAACAAGCCAACCAGATCTAGCAATACATTAAAAAAATATATTCACCACGACAAAATGGAATTTATACCTGGGCGGCAAGGCTGGTTCAATATCCACAAAACAATGTGATTCATCACATCAATAAAAGAAAGGACAAGACCTACCTGATCCTCCAAATAGGTGCAGAGAAAGCATTTGATAAAACACAGTATTGTTTCTTGATAAAAACCCTGAAAAAGTAGGGATAGAAATATCATACCTTGAGATCATAAAAGCCATATATGAAAGACACAACGCTAATATCATCCTCAATGGGGAAAACTGAGAGCTTTCCTCCTAGGGTCAGGAACAACACAGGGATGCCCACTCTCATCACTGTTTCTCAACATAGTTTTGGAAGTCTTAGCCTTAACAATGAGACAACACAAAGAAATGAAAGGCATCCAAATCGGCCAGGAGGAGGCCAAACTTTTACTCTTCACAGATGACATGATACTCTATGTGGAAAACCCAAAAGATTCCACCAAAAAGCTGCTAGAAGTGATCCATGAATTCAGCAATGTTGCAGGATATAAAATCAATGCACGGAAATCGGTTGCATTTCTATATACCAACAATGAAGTAACAGAAAGAGAAATCAAGGAATCAATCCCATTTACAATTGCACCAAAACCCATAAAATACCAGGAATAAATCTAACCAAAGAGGTGAAAAATCTATATACTTAAAACTGTAGAAATCTTATGAAAGAAATTGAAGAAGACACTAAAAAAATGGAAAAATATTCCATGCTTCTGGATAGGAAGAAAAATATTGTTAAAATGTCAATGCTACACAAAGCAATCTACATATTTAATGCAATCCCTATCAAAATAACACCAGCATTCTTCACAGAGCTAGAACAAACAATTCATAATTTTTATGGAACCAGAAAAGACCCCGAATAGCCAAAGCAATCTTGAAAAAGAAAACCAAAGCAAATCACAATCCTGGACTTCAAGCTGTAATACAAAGTTGTAATAACCAAGAGAGTATGGTACTGGCACAAGAACAGACACTCTGATCAATGGAACGGAACAGAGAACCCCTAAATGGACCCACAAACATGGCCAACTAGTCTTTGAGAAAGTAGGAAAGAATATCCAGTGGAATAAAGACAGTCTTTCCAGCAAGTGGTGCTAGGAAAACTGGACAGTGACATGCAGAAAAATGAACCTGCACCACTTTCTTACACCATACACAAAAATAAATTCAAAATGGATGAAAGACTTAAATGTAAGACAGGAAGCCATCAAAATTCTAGAGGAGAAAATAGGCAGCCACCTCTTTGACCTTGGCTCCAGCAACTTCTTACTTGACATGTCTCTGGAGGCAAGGGAAACAAAAGCAAAAATGACCTATTGGGACCTCATTAAAATAAAAAGCTTCTGCACAGTGAAGGAAACAGTCAGCAAAACTAAAAGGCAACCAATGTAATGGGAGAAGATACTTCAAACAACCTATCAGATAAAGGGTTAGTATCCAAAATCTATAAAGAACTTATCAAACTCAACACCCAAACACCAAATAATCCAGTGAAGAAATGGGCAAAAGACATGATAGACACTTCTCCAAAAACGACATCCAGATGGCCAACCAACACATAAAAAAAAATGTTCAACATCACTCATCATCAGGGAAATACAAATCAAAACCTAAATGAGATACCACCTCAAACCTGTCAGAATAGCTAACATTAACAATTCAGGTAACAACAGATGTTGGTGAGGATTCGGAGGAAGGAGATCTCTTTTGCACTGCTGATGGGAATGCAAACTAGTGCAGCCACTCTGGAAAACGGTATGGAGGTTCCTCCAAAAATTAAAAATATAACTACCCTACTATCCAGCAACTGCATTGCTAGGTATTTATCCAAGGGATAGAGGTATGCTGTTTCAAAGGGGCACATGCTCCCCAATGTTTATAGCAGCACTATCAACAATAGCCAAAGTGTGGAAAGAGCCCAAATGTCCAATGATGGATGAATGGATAAAGAAGATATGGTATACACACACACACACACACACACACACACACACACACACAATGGAGTATTACTCAGCAATCAAACTAAGAAAATCTTGCCATTTACAACTACATGGATGGAACTAGAGGGTATTATGCTAAGGGAAATTAGTCAGTCAGAGAAATACAAATATCATATGACTTCACTCACATGAGGACTTTAATACAGAGAACAGATGAACATAAGGGGAGGGAAGAAAAAAATAATATAAAAATAGGTAGGGGGACAAAACATAAGAGACTCTTAAATATGGAGAACAAACAGAGGGTTACTGGAATGGTTGCGGGAGGGGGGATGGGCTAAATGGGAAATTATTGTTGCACTGTATGCTAACTAACTTGGATGTAAATTAAAAAAATAAGACAAAATGAAAAAAAATAAATAATAGGAAAAATTGTATGTGGAGTAAAGGGAGGGGGGAATATATGGGAACTCTCTTTGATTTCTGAGCAATTTTTAGGTAATAAATCCAAAATTTATTTAAATAATAAGCTCTAATGAAAATTCATGTTAAAAAAAGAAAAAATACACATACCTATGTGTATGTGTAGGTGTATAAATATGAATTATATATTTCTTCTGAATGCTTGGCATATTTTTTATCTTGTCACTGAAGTGAGTGAATTCTAAGGAATTTGAATGTATATCATTTAATGCCATTATCCTGGATAAGTTTTGATTACCTGAGCAATCATATATCTATAGTGAAGTTATCATTGAGTCCTATTTTTACTAAGTTTTCTAGGTAATCATAATTCCTGGTTTTTCCAGTTGTTATGATGAATTAAGAGTGAAAATATTGGTTACCTTGGGTTTCTCTGATTGCCAATGAAGCATATGTTTGCCATTTTTAGTAAATAAATTTAAAAATTCTATAAATCACAAAACAACAAACTATAGAAGTGAATGAAATACCACTGAATACACACAAATGCACACTTTACTCGGTTCTTCACAAAAAGTTTTGAAACAGTAAAATAAGCAAGTTGGCAAGTTTTTAATTACATACAGTGACTACTAAAATTCTTCCTTAAATGAAAGAAATCAAAATAATTTGATTTAATGTTTTGTGGAAATTATCATTCTTGCAATGTCAGGGTAACTGATGCATTTAGTATATTAAATATACTTCATCTTTATACAGTTACAGATATGCCAAGGCTATTAGAAACAGATGGAACAGATGGAACAGACTATTCCATGTAAATCTCATAATCCAAATCTAAGCTGAATGTTTGTATATTTTTTCAGACTAACCTTAAAGTGATAATAGAGATTTCTTCAGGAGCTGTTTCTGAGACAATAATTCAAGTGCAAGCAATTAACTTGGACGGTGGGAGGTAGAGGATAAGGGAGTGAGGAAGTTAGACAAATGAAATGGAAGGGAGCAATGTTGAGTTTATTATTGAGCCAATTATTACTGTAGGTGATAGGAATGCTTGTGTAGGGTATACTCTTCAGATCTGCACTGTCTGCAAATTGACAGACTTGGAGTTTGTACACCAATTTCCATCAGTTGGATGAGGCCTGCTCTCAGGTAGCATTGATTCCCCAACTCTCTGGCCTGGAGCATAGAAAGAAAAGAATGTTTCAGTGGCTAGAAAAAGACTGTAGGCAAAGAAATACATGTCTTATTGGAAGAATTTGGGGCTATGTGAATAAAAGTGATTAAGAGATTTATTGGGCACTACCATCATCTGCTATACTTATTAAGATCTTATCAGCTATAGTGTTACCAAATTATTATCATTGTTGTTTTTACTACTGCTACTATTTTAATTTAAATTTTACCATGTTACTAGGGAATGTTTCTTAATTGTCCCTTAAAGAAGGAATTAAAGGTTTAGTCCACCATGCAACTAAGAAATTAATTGAAAAAAAAAATAGAGTGAAAGTATTCTAATTGCCACAGTTTACCAGCATTTTCATTCAGGCATTGAATGAACTTATTATTCCTGTAAAACATTTTGACTTAATGAACAGCTATTCATTTCATTAGTGAAATTCTAGTTCACATCTAGTTCATATCATGTCTCTTATGTAATGTTAAGGAGTTATGGTGGAGGGTAAGGGGCACAACAGGTATCCCATGGAGATTCCTTTGGTCTCCAAGGTAGCACTGAAAGTAACTTAGAGCTTGAGGGACACCTCTGTGGCTCAGTTCGTTGAGCAACTGACTCTTGATTTTGTCTCAGGTCATGATTGTATGGTTTCTGAGATCAAGCCTCCTGTTAGGCTCTGCACTGAAAGCACAGAACCTTCATGGGATACTTTCTCCCCTCTTTCTCAGTCCCTCCCCTACTTACACTCATGGACACGCTCTCTCTCAAAATGAGTAAACATTTTAAAAAAGTAACTTAGAGCTTGAAATTAGAGCCAGATTAGATGGATTCAAAACTGGTTCTTTTTATTTATTTTTGATTGTGTGACCTATGTTAAATTACCCTCTTGTGTCTCAGTTTCTTTGTATAAAAAATGGAAATATATGAACATATCTAACTTAGAAGTTTATAGTGTGAATTAGATACACGCATGTAACTAATATATATGTGTACATATGTGTGTGTGTGGCCATTTCCGTTAACAAATATGTACCAGTTTCCTTCCAAACTGAGTTTATACAGTTGGGTTCAGGTAACTTGAAAAGAGTAGTCTTGAATGCCACGTTTTGAAGAATGTATCTTGAGTTTTTTTGTTTTGTCAGAGGAGAAATAAGAGAACATTTACAGAGCTGTGCAAATAAATATATTTTGTATTTCAAAAGGCATTTAACTTTTCTCCTATTTGATTTATTTCACCTTTAATGTATATTAGCATGAGTACTTATGATAATCACCTTTAATTGCCAAACACTGATTTATTAATAACCTGTTCTGTGCCACCACTCTGAGATTTAAGAAAAATAAGAAGACACCATCAAGGAGATTATAATGTATCTGAAGATCATTTCTCACTTATATTTATTTACCTAGTTTGCTTCTTGAGTGCAATCGGAACTAAGATAATTATTTTCTTTGTTACAAGATTGATCAATTGTAAAATAAACATTCTGCTCAGAACTTTTACAGTTTGAAAACTTGGATAGCTATGAACATTTAAAATCATTTAGATATACCTAAATTCATTTTTCTGAAGAGAATTTTTTCTTGGTCAGCATATAATATTTGTTTGTAGAGTGCTTAAGTGAATATACTATCATCTTGGATTAAAAAGAAATAAAAAGAGCAAATTGAAAGCTACAACCTAATTCTTAAATGTTTAGTTACTTGAAATTATCCAGCACATTGGGGAAAAAAAAACAGTTACAAAAATGGCATTAGTTAGACTCTATGAATTGAAGAAACTCTCAAAAATATTTGATTACTTTAGAGAACACACAATAGGTATGTAAATCAAGAGTCAACTGTAAGCATACAAGTAAATTTTGATTGTAGAATATGTAATATCTTGAAAATTCCATTTCTATTTTAAAAGAAACTTTAGAAATATTTTAAAGTTAAACACCTAAAAGTAAACAATTCTGAAAGAATAAAAATGTACCTATTTTTATAAAAATACTCAGAAAACCAAATAACCTCAACTTTGACAAAAATGGAAAAAAGGTAAACAAGGTTGGTAGATTAGAATGCAGCCAAAGGTCATACATTATAGCCTATAAAGCTAGAAAATCAACCTGTGTATATTTTAATCCTATTTCCCACTTTGTGACAAATTTCTTTGGGAATGCAAAGTTATATACCATAAGGTCTCTGCCTTTTTGAAAAATTGAGAAATTAAAATTAACTTAATCATTGGTATATTACATTAAGTTAATTGGCCCTATTTCCTACAATAAAAGGAAAATGATATAAAAGAAATTTAAGTTTTATTGGCAAAACGAATTCTTCCAGGTCACAAGCATATAAGTAAATACAATTTAGTCAGACTTACTCAAATAGCACACTACAGTACAAATGATAGTAAGACCATAACAGTATGATGCCTTTATTCAATTATTTGCGCATATAGATTAAGAACCAATTTTTATGCTGTGCACTGAGCTTGGTACTGGAGATAAAATAGTTATATTACTCAATAGGATAGCCAATGTAACAGTTAGCAGTGAACAAATTAGGATAAGGGATTTTCAAAATAAACTGACTTTTTAAAATTATTTTCCCAGGCCTAGGTGAACTTCACTTACAGTTACATTTATATTGCTATATTTCTTTCAATTATACAAGTTACTCATAATTGAGCTCTGTGATTCTGTGTATATTCAATATATTTGATGTTTTAAATTGATAGTCTTATTTTAGCACTTATTCCTATTTGCATTTTTAAATATATTTTATTATCATTTATGTGTTTATTTCATATATTTTGTTCTTATAAAAATCATCTGGCCAACACAAATTTCTAGCAAATCTTCAGGTATTTATTAATTTTGAATATTATTAATTTTTTTCTTTTATGAATAAAAGTCCTCTTAAAATAGCCACCTGAGTATCTCTACAAAGCTTCATCATATTAAACCTATTTATTACATTAATAAAATAGGTGATTAAGTATCAGATATTCTCAACACAGAAGTTTGACTTATGGGAAGGTATTTCACTTATGTATTGAATAAATTTACCAGTATTATTAGTGGTGATGATTTAATGTCCTAGAGAACCCATCAATAGTGCAATCGAAGCAGTAGTCATGAACATAGAACATGAGATGTAATTTTTTTTCTTTGAGGGAAGATACTGAGGATTTGGGTATTAACACACAATTCGGGCATAGAAAATCCTGTTTTCTTATTTTTCTTCTCTTTGGATTTTTTGAAAGGATATTTAGAACCCAAGTTCTAAAGGTTAGTTACAGGAATAAAAACTGAGCAGCAGGATAATTTCTCTAGGAGTATATAATAGAAACAGAAGGTAGATAGATAATATGACATAATCTTTATGATATAGAACCTCATCAATGGGATTTAACAATCCTAGGGCAATACTAGTGTCTTTGTAAATTTAATAAAATACATTAACTTATTCCTCAGAATATTTCAGAAATATCTAGAGACATGATTTTACAACAAATTTATGAACTGATTAAGAACTCTTGATCATATCTCTAAGATCCTTTCAATCCTTAATATTTTCTATCTTTATAACCAAGGCATAGAGTTATGCTTCAGATTGTAATCTAATTGCCCACATAACCTGGGCCAAGGAGGGTGAGTAGAGTGTTCCAGTAGGTAAGTTTGAGGTTACCCAAAATAAACATTGTTTATTGAGGGCAGTATGTTTAAGAAGAAAAATAGATTAAAATTTAAAGGTAATTTCAAATATCACTGATATGAAAGTAAATATAATTTATCATTTTCCTAATAAATATTTTTAAATCTTATTTCCCATTTTTAATGTATTTTCATTAGGATATATCTAAAGTATATTTGATCTCACATTATGAGGGGCTTAAAAGAGCAATATATTCAGGGTTCTGGTTAGCAGCTCAAAGAAGAGTAGAGCTGGAAATTCTCACAACAACTAAAAATCTGGAGTAACTGTAAATTAACAACTTTTCTCGAATTCATTAGAGAACTAAAGTTGCAAGTCAAACTTATAACAAAAATTTGGAAAGAGAAAGGTACCTTCAGGGAGGAAAAAGCCCAGAACATTTGATTACCTAAGGCAGATACTATCTGGGCCAAACAAGGCAATAGAGTGATTAAACAAGAAAGTTTTAATGAGTTTCTGAAGACCAGTGTGAGCTAGTGTGAGAGTATGACTCTGAAGATGATAGACACAAGGGTTCTCAACCTCTTGCAAATGTTTTCTCCAGGAACCCACTGGAATCTTACAGAATGGATCAGGGACAATCTAGAGAGAGTTCTCATTTACTGACTGATGGAAGGGAACAACAGCCATTGCTGAAATCTGCCCTGGCTTATTTATATTGCTTCTAACACAAAACAAAAGACTCCAGAAAGAAAGTCCTCAAAACCTGTAGTTTGTGGGTACTGGCAAAATCCCATTGCAACTAGGGTGGGGAATGGAACCCAATACCTAAAATTTACCTAGACCTATCTCTCTTAATTAACAGATGCCTTCATCTTCAGGGGATGGACCGCAATACTATTACCTGAGGACATTGGTGGAAACCCTGTACAGTGGAAGAAGGATTTAGATAATAAAAACAATCATCACCCATGGAAAAAGGGCAAAGATACATACTCGGCCCAGTATTGTGATTAAAGGAGGGACGAATAGTTTTGAAGTCCACACCTTCTATTCCAGTTTCACAATGCCCACCTAAGAGTTTAAGCTTTTAAGCAGATCAAAGAACCTGCCATTCTCTTTCACCTCCCACCAACATGCTAATAGATTAAGTCTTTTGCAAAAATATAACTAAATAACCTATATTAATTTACATACAATCACATTTGGAAGGCATTGGGAGCAATCAATGTACATAGGACTTGAGGGGCTATAGTATTTGACAAAAGGAAACATGATATATTAATGTTCATTCTCACCTTAATGGTATTTCCAAATCATGGTGTGGGGCAGTGGAGTGCAAGTAAAAACCAAAAGTATTACTGCTGCTGGGAGCGACTGAAGTTTAATTTCATCAGACTGTGATTTCAGAAACATCGGGGCGCCTGGGTGGCTCAGTCGGTTGAGCATCCGACTTTGGACCAGGTCATGATCTCGCAGTCCATGGGTTCGAGCCCCGCATCGGGCTCTGTGCTGACAGCTCGGAGCCGGGAGCCTGTTTCAGATTCTGTGTCTCCCTCTCTCTCTGACCCTCCTCTGTTCATGCTCTGTCTCTTCCTGTCTCAAAAATAAATAGACATTAAAAAAAAAAAAAAAAGAAACATAACGAATAGAGGAAAGAACTGTAGAGAAGGGACACAGAAATCTATATACAAATACCAGTCAATTTTTTTGAGTCCTGAGCTGTACATTTCAAAAGTACATGGTAGAGCTTTAAGTTGCTCAGAAGAACAGAACAGTGGAGGGGATAAAATGCTGACTAGAGATTTCAGAAACTAGAAGGCATGTAATGCCGTATCAATGTGAATGAGCTGTTAGAGTGTGGGCTTTTAGTTGAAAACTCATAAGGTCACAAACTTTGAGGAAGGGACATAAGTTAAAACTAATTACCCCTACCTGGGAATAGCACTACACCTTAAGAGTAGGAGGAAAAAATGAAATAGACCCACCCATAAAACAATCAGTCAACATCAAGGTGATCAATTACTCCCAATTCCAGAAGAAAGTGAGAATAAATATCTCGCTTTAGAAAACAGATTTATTTACCTTGTATTAAAGGTTTTTAAAAGTCAATGAGTATTATGATTCATTATGTGGTTTTTTACAGTATAAAGAATATACTATTTTCTATGGCTAAATATACTAAAGCATATACTGTTTTCTATTGTTTTTCCAGCCGTGAAATTCCTTCTTTTTTTAAAGTTTATTATTTTGGTGGGGGGGGGGGAGAGGAGAGCAGAGTCAGAGAGAAGGGGAGATAGAGAGAGAGAGAGAGAGAGGGAGAGAATTCCAAAATTCCAATCAGGTTCCATACTGTCAGTGTGGAGCCCAATGAGGGGCTCAAAAACATGAACCTTGAAATCATGACCTGAGCCGAAACTAAGAGTCAGATGCTTAACCGACAGAGCCACCCAGGCACCCCAAAATTCCTTCTTTTGACTCAAGTGGCTGAAAAATTTTCCTATATAGACTTTACTAATTCTTTATATATATATATATATAAATATATATATATATATATATATATATATATGAAATTAATTGACAAATTGGTTTCCATACAACACCCAGTGCTCATCCCAAAATGTGCCCTCCTCAATACCCATCACCCACCCTCTCCTCCCTCCCACCCCCCATCAACCCTCAGTTTGTTCTCAGTTTTTAACAGTCTCTTATGCTTTGGCTCTCTCCCACTCTAACCTCTTTTTTTTTTTTTTTTCCTTCCCCTCCCCCATGGGTTCCTGTTAAGTTTCTCAGGATCCACATAAGAGTGAAACCATATGGTATCTGTCTTTCTCTGTATGGCTTATTTCACTTAACATCACACTCTCCAGTCATCTTTTACATTAATACTATTTTATATTTATACAATTCTTCATAATTATTTTTCCTACTTTACTAAACTGTGTACTTTGAAGACCTGTTTTTAACTTCCTAATTTTTATTTCTCCTGGACCTAGAATAGTACCTTGTATAGACCCTTAATTCATGTTTTCTGTTGAGTGAATAAATTAATGAATGTAAAAGGAAGTAAGGAAAAAACAAAAAATATATAAGCATGTCTTTATTGATATTCAAAGGATCTGTAACCTTGCAGGTTACTTTCAGATTGCTTCAACTTTTTCAAACACCACTATACAATTTGAATCAGCCACACTTTTCCTTTTTATAGGAGATACGTCCCTTTGGACTGAACTTAAGAATTTTCCATCTTGAAATCACATCCCATATAGTCCATTCTGTCACATTTTCAGTGTTCTAGAATCCTTCTCTTCTTAATAATTCCAAAAAGATCATTGAAATATATTTTGAATAAAA